>NC_090448.1:561142229-561450131 GCF_031143425.1 Pleurodeles waltl | reverse complement strand
GGTGCTTTCAACCTCCTTCCAGTTAGTGACAGGAATGGGTGTGAAACCAATGCTGGATCCCGGAAAGCTAAACATTTCTGAAAACTAGACAAAAGTCTGAATTCAGCAAGGGGTCATTTGTGTAGATCCTACAAGGTTTTCCTACAGACAATAACAGCTGAAATAAAAAAATATTGAAATTGAGCTGAAAACAACAGCCATTTTTCTTTATGTTTTACTCTGTAACTTTTTCCTGCGATGTCAGATTTCTGAAAGCAATATACCGTTTTGTCTGCTGGACTCTTCTGGTTGCGGGGATATAAAGGGCTTGTAGGTTCATCAAGAACCCTAGGTACCCAGAGCCAATAAATGAGCTGCACCCTGCAGTTGGTTTTCATTCTATACTGGGTATACAGCAATTCATTTGCTGAAATATGAAGAGTGAAAAAGAGGTATCAAGAAAACCTTTGCATTTCCAAAATGGGATCAAGATAAGGTTTTGAGGAGCAGTGGTTATTTGCACATCTCTGAATTCCGAGGTTCCCATACTAGCATGTGAATTGCAGGGCATTTCTCAAATAGACGTCTTTTTTACACACTCTCTTATATTTGGAAGGAAAAAATGTAGAGAAAGATAAGGGGCAATAACACTTGTTTTGCTATTCTATGTTCCCCCAAGTCTCCCAATAAAAATGATACCTTACTTGTGTGGGTAGGCCTAGCGCCCGCGACAGGAAATGCCCCAAAACACAACGTGGACACATCCCATTTTTTGACAAAATACAGAGCTGTTTTTTGCAATGTGCCTACCTGTAGATTTTGGCCTCTAGCTCAGCCGGCACATAGGGAAACCTACCAAACCTGTGCATTTTTGAAAACTAGAGACCTAGGGGAATCCAAGATGGGGTGACTCGTGGGGCTCTGACCAGGTTCTGTTACCCAGAATCCTTTGCAAACCTCAAAAAGTGGCTAAAAAAACAAGTTTTCCTCACATTTCGGTGACAGAAAGTTCTGGAATCTGAGAGGAGCCACAAATGTCCTTCCACCCAGCGTTCCCCCAAGTCTCCCGATAAAAATGGTACCTCACTTGTGTGGGTAGGCCTAGCGCCCGCGACAGGAAATGCCCCAAAACACAACGTGGACACATCCCATTTTTTGACAAAATACAGAGATGTTTTTTGCAAAGTGCCTACCTGTAGATTTTGGGCTCTAGCTCAGACGGCACATAGGGAAACCTATCAAACCTGTGCATTTTTGAAAACTAGAGACCTAGGGGAATCAAAGATGGGGTGACTTGTGGGGCTCTGACCAGGTTCTGTTACCCAGAATCCTTTGCAAACCTCAAAAAGGGGCTAAAAAAGCAAGTTTTCCTCACATTTCGGTGACAGAAAGTTCTGGAATCTGAGAGGAGCCACAAATTTCCTTCCACCCAGCGTTCCCCCAAGTCTCCCGATAAAAATGATACCTCACTTGTGTGGGTAGGCCTAGCGCCCGCGACAGGAAATGCCCCAAAACACAACGTGGACACATCCCATTTTTTGACAAAATACAGAGCTGTTTTTTGCAAAGTGCCTACCTGTAGATTTTGGCCTCTAGCTCAGCCGGCACATAGGGAAACCTACCAAACCTGTGCATTTATGAAAACTAGAGACCTAGGGGAATCCAAGATGGGGTGACTCGTGGGGCTCTGACCAGGTTCTGTTACCCAGAATCCTTTGCAAACCTCAAAAAGTGGCTAAAAAAACAAGTTTTCCTCACATTTCGGTGACAGAAAGTTCTGGAATCTGAAAGGAGCCACAAATTTCCTTCCACCCAGCGTTCCCCCAAGTCTCCCGATAAAAATGATACCTCAGTTGTGTGGGTAGGCCTAGCGCCCGCCACAGGAAATGCCCCAAAACACAACGTGGACACATCCCATTTTTTGACAAAATACAGAGCTGTTTTTTGCAAAGTGCCTACCTGTAGATTTTGGCCTCTAGCTCAGCCGGCACATAGGGAAACCTACCAAACCTGTGCATTTTTGAAAACTAGAGACCTAGGGGAATCCAAGATGGGGTGACTCGTGGGGCTCTGACCAGGTTCTGTTACCCAGAATCCTTTGCAAACCTTAAAAAGTGGCTAAAAAAACAAATTTTCCTCACATTTCGGTGACAGAAAGTTCTGGAATCTGAAAGGAGCCACAAATTTCCTTCCACCCAGCGTTCCCCCAAGTCTCCCGATAAAAATGATACCTCACTTGTGTGGGTAGGCCTAGCGCCCGCCACAGGAAATGCCCCAAAACACAACGTGGACACATCCCATTTTTTGACAAAATACATAGCTGTTTTTTGCAAAGTGCCTACCTGTAGATTTTGGCCTCTAGCACAGCCGGCACATAGGGAAACCTACCAAACCTGTGCATTGTTGAAAACTAGAGACCTAGGGGAATCCAAGATGGGGTGACTTGTGGGGCTCTGACCAGGTTCTGTTACACAGAATCCTTTGCAAACCTCAAAAAGTGGCTAAAAAAACACATGTTCCTCACATTTCTGTGACAGAAAGTTCTGGAATCTGAGAGGAGCCACAAATTTCCTTCCACACAGTGTTCCCCCAAGTCTCCCAATAAAAATTATACCTCACTTGTGTGGGTAGGCCTGGCGCCCGCGACAGGAAATGCCCCAAAACACAACATGGACACATCACATTTTTTCATAGAAAACAGTGCCTACCTGTGGATTTTGGCCTCTAGCTCAGCCGGCACCTGGGGAAACCTAGCAAACCAGCGCATTTTTTAAAACTAGAAACCCAGGGGAATCCAAGATGAGGTGACTTGTGGGGCTTTGACCAGGTTCTGTTACCCAGAATCCTTTGCAAACCTCAAAATGTGGCTAAAATAACACGTTTTCCTCACATTTCGTGACAGAAAGTTCTGGAATCTGAGAGGAGCCACAAATTTCCTTCCACCCAGCGTTCCCCTAAGTCTCCCGATAAATATGATACTTCACTTGTGTGGTTAGGCCTGGTGCCCGCGACAGGAATAGATCACACAACGGTCTATGTTGGTCCTTACGTGAGGCAGCTGTTGACCCTGGGGGGATCCATTCCTGACACAGGCACTAGGTGTAGGCACTCAAGGGGGTAGTGTTTTTATCAGGACAGGTGAGGAGTCACTGGGTGGTAGGAATGTTGTGGATCCCAGCATATTCCTGTAGTTTGTGTGACAGAAATGCAAGAAAAATTGAGTTTTTTTTCCAACATTTCAGCTTTGCAGGGTATTCTGGGTAAGAAAACTTTGGGGAATCCACACAAGTCACACCTCTGTGGACTCCCCCGAATGTCTAGTTTCCAGAAATGTTTGGGTTTAGTGTGTTTCTCTATATGGCCGCCGAATCCAGGACCAAAAACACAGGTGCCTGCCTTACAAAACCAGTTTGTTTTGCCATAGATAATTTTGATGTCTCCACAATATGATTTGGGTGGTGGAATTTGGGGCTGAACTAAATTGGGGAGCTCCCAAGAGAGCACTCTCTCTCTGCTTGCCGCCGCATTCACCTGCTCTCTGGGTTGGCCTAACCCACTATTACCCAGTTGCACGAACAGCTTGCGAAGGGACAGCAGGACTGTCCTCATCACCTCCCTCATAATGTATTGGAAGAGGAGTTATCGAATGGGACTCCTCTGACTGAAAAATCACTCCCAGAGTCTGTGCCATTGTCCTATCCCTCAGATGCTGTCTCAGTATCTGATGTCTCAGTCTCTGATCCTATGTCAGAGCGGTCCTCTATAACCCGAGTGCAGGCAGCAGTCATCCATCAAGATGCCATCTCTGCTATTGGCTAAACTGTTGCTCTAAAACACTAGCCTACGTAGACAGTCACAAAATCGATGGTGTGTGTGAGATACGTGCAACAGTAGAGGCCACCTTACCTGCGCTTCTTCCCTCAATCAGCACGTACTTTCAAGACACTCAAAAAACACCTTGTCACATACCATTCGTCACAGTCTTTAGCACCTCCTGCGCCCAGTCCAACAATCATTATTGGTGCTCCCACTCCCTCCTCCTCAGATTCCCTCATTACCACCCAGCAAAAGTGCCCTTCATCTCTCCATAGCCGCCCTCCACCCCGCACATACATTTCATTGGTATTATAGCGCAGGTAATGGCTGACTTTACTAATGTACTCAGCTATTTACATAAAATACAAATTTGCTCTTTGCAGTAGGCATATAAACCTTCTGCGCTTCTTTATGGCACTAAAACTGCCACTAGACAAGTCGGACCCTTTTCCCCCCAGGGAAACCACACACATATTGACAAAAGTGATATATATATGACAGCCAACCACCTGAAACTCAACTCAAGCAAAACCGAAATAATCCTCTTTGGCCCACACAAAAACACCTGGGACCCATCATGGTGGCCCACCACGCTAGGCCCTGCACCCACCCCCGCCAACCACGCACGCAACCTCAGCATCATCCTAGACTCCTCCCTCTCGATGACCCAACAAATCAACGCTCTCACCTCCTCATGCTTCAACACACTCCGTATACTGAAAAACATTCAAATGGATCCCCACAGAGACCAGAAAAACTGTCACTCACGCACTCATCAGCAGCAGGCTTGATTACGGAAACGCCCTCTATGCCGGTACCACTCTAAAACTCAAGCACAAACTACGCGCATCCAGAACTCAGCAGCACGACTCATCCTCGACCTCCCCCGACACGAACACATCTCTCCACACCTCAAATCCCTCCACTGGCTCCCCACTGACAAAAGGATCACCTTCAAGATCCTCATCCTCGCACAAAAATCACTCCACAACACAGGCCCTGCCTACCTCAACGAGAGTCACCTTCCACACCCCCACACGAAACGTCCGCTCAGCTGACCTCTCTCTCGCCTCTGTCCCCCGCATCAAACACACCACCACCGGGGGCAGATCCTTCTCCTACCTTGCACCCAAAACCTGGAACGCCCTAACAACCCATCTTCACAAGACCCAAAACCTACTTCTTTTCAGGAAGGGCCTCAGAACCTGGCTTTTCGAACAGTGAACCTCCCAGCCCCTTTCCCTCCCCCTGTCCCCCCCTCCAGTGCCTTGAGACCCTCAAGGGTGAGTAGCGCGCTTTATAAATCTTTGATATATATAGATCTACCTCTATATATATATATCTACCTACATAGATATACCTATAGATATATATCAATGTACATAGATATATCTATCTACATAGATATATATATATAGATCTATATATATATATATTTTTTTTAGTTGTTGTATGGTTTCCTTGGGGGCCAAAATGGCCCCCAGGGAAACCCTAGAACATCTAAAAAAAAATATTGCCCCCACAGGGGGTCACCCTGCCCACGGGCGACCCCCTGTCATTTTTTTTTGGGGGAAAAAAAAATAAATTCCCCAGGGGGCACCTACCTTTTTTTTTTAATAAAAAATATGCCCGGGGGGGGGGCGGCCCGTTTTCCGAGGGGGCCCCCCCCCAAAGTGAAATCCCTGGCGTCTAGTGGTGTTTCCTGGCCCCCGATCGCAGCTGTGCTGCGATCGGGGGCCAGGAAACACTTTCGGAAGGCCTCGTAAGAAAGGGGAGAGTCTCCCCTTTCTTACGAGGCCTTTTGAAAGTGTTTCCTGGCCCCCGATCGCAGTACAGCTGCGATCGGGGGGCCAGGAAACCTGAAAGTGTTTCCTGGCCCCCGATCGCAGTACAGCTGCGACCGGGGGCCAGGAAACACTTTCAGGAAGGCCTCGTAAGAAAGGGGAGACTCTCCCCTTTCTTACGAGGCCTTCCCGAACGTGGGAAAGGCCGTTTTCCCCCATCAAAGCAGGAAGCGGCCGCAAGGCTGCTTCCTGCTTTGATGGGGAAAACACCTTTGAAACGTCAGAGCGCCTCGCAGCGCGCTGACATCACAAAGGGGCGGGTGGTGTGCGGGGGGAGACACGGAAGCTTCCGTGTCTCCTGGGGGAAGGTTTAAAAAAAATAAAAAATCCTCGGGTGCGATGCACCCGAGGATTTATTAATACCCTTCCTGGTGTCGGCCACTGGTCGTGACCCGCACCAGGGATGGGTGTGTGGGCGTCGGCCAGTGGCCGACGCCCGCATCAAAAAGGTTAAATGAGAAGTGTTGTGCCTTTATTTCGATTAGCACAATTTCACAATAATCATAAGGTTATAAGTCACCACAGACAAATCCAACAAGCAGAAAGAAGCAACACTTCCCAAAAGTTCGAAAACAAAAACATCAATTTGTCCACATAGTATACTCCACATACTAGCTAAAAAGTATACTGTTCTGATACAGGATATCATTCAAAAATTAAGTCCTCGATTACAAGTGCCTTTGTGCTCTGTGCAATAATTTTCTGGTTTTATTAGGCACGGTAATTATTGCCTATCTAGGATTTTGCCTGAAAAATTTAGCATAGAGTGAATGTTGGTGCTTACTGCACCGAAATCCTTATGTTTTGGTAATAATCAGATCAGACCTAAGAAAATTTACATGGGACATTGCAAGGGTTCAGGGGTTACCGGAAAACTCATAATTGCCAAATGTGCAGTAGCAGCATATCAGAATTTACAGGGGATTTACAGTCTAGGCCTTAATTACTGAATTAGTTACTGCACTACGCAAAACTGAAGTATTTTAAACAATAAAATAAAGATTTTGTGATCAGACACTGCCCTCAATGGCATTATTCTTCTGCAGCAATACATATGTTTACAATTTCATCGAAAGGGATGTGTCTGGTAGAAACACCAGATGTGCAACATTTATGCATGTTGCACAGGGTAAATACTGTAGTGCTTATATGATAAATAGAGTCACAGCATAAAAAATAGAGAACATACATTTGGTATTACGTCATGGCACTGCCATTATCATCAGGGTACTGCTCAGTATCAAGATGATCACCATGCCACAGGGCTGATCAGTATGCCAGGTTGATCCTTAATTTACTAGGGTTTCTTTTTAACATACCAGGGCACTCCCGTCTGAATGTGCCAGGATCCGTTCATTGAGCCAGGATTCTTCCCCATGAGCCGGGAGGGTTTTCCATTACATTAGGTGACCCTAAATATGAGTGTAGACTGATGAACTTGAGAACTGGTGCGGCGTGAATACCTTCCTTGAAGAGGATTGACCAAGTGAGTGAAGCAAAGAAGGCGGTCTCTGTCTAGAAGCTTTCTGGTTGGGAAGAGGAGGTTGGAGGTCTCCCACAGGGAAACGTTGTTAAAAATACGACCAAACATAGCTTACATTGCAGTTTGTGCACACATTGGCTAAAACTTCAGGGCCTCTGAATAAAGTATAGCATTGCATTTGTGGTATGCACTATCAGACAAAACCTACTCCCTCCAGGGATGTTGAAGGGAACTCTCTGAAAATATGGTTGCAAAATAGTAGATTTCTCAGTACAATGTCCATAAACATGTTTTAAGAATGTTAAACATTATGGACAGACATCTCAATGTGACATTTTCCATCACTGTTCAGTGCTTGTACCATTTTTCTTTACTTTATTTTTCCAACCTGTCTCTTCATTCTAGAATCTCAGATATTTGTTATGACAGATTTCCCTTGGGTGGTGTAGAGTGGAAACATCAGAAGTCATAGGCCAAAAACACCATATTTAGACACATCATACATTGTCATGCAACAATTCCACTTCTGATTAAGTAGAACTGACAGGATCAGACAGATTAAGGAATTGTACATGTTCAGGTCTTAGACAGCAGTAGTGATTAACAAAGTTTTATCAATACAGATAATCAAATGTTTCCACGAAAGTCATGGAATGAAAGCCATAGTAGTAAGCGTCCTCTGGTACTAAGTAATGAAAATGAGTAATACATCTCCCACAATTTGCATGAATTATCCGCCAAATTAAAACTTCCAATATGTTTGATGAATGCAATCATTTTGCCTGAAGTATCGGCTTTCCAGTTTCTAAAAACGAAGACATTTCACTATAAAACAGAGAATTTCCATTCTACAAGAATGATCAAAATTTTCCCAGAAAGACAATTGTTGTTATGTATAGAAACGTTATTGTAGCGTAATTATAGTTTTAATTTGAAAGAGGTGAAATTCAATTTCCAGCTTCTTTATCACGGAGCATCCATACATATATACAAATATAAATATGTTTATCACATATAATTTATTCTCACGTGGAAGATGTTATAGATGCCCAGAGAAGTTCAGAGCCTGTGTTTGAGGTGAAAATGTGTCTTCTGGCAAAATACATTAGTTGAAGTTGGAATCACAGTTAAAATATGTTTAAAGCTGATATTTGAGTGATAAGTCATATGAAGTGGAGGAGATTTGCTACTAATATTATTGCCTTGGTGCAGGGGACCCTGCAGCTGGGACTGTTTTATAATACTTCTCTAGAAACATTTCAAATTGATAAAGACTGTTTACATTACTGCTGGCGATCCTGCCTGATGCACTGAGATGAACACTGCCGACAATTTTGTATTGGGTGGCCACTAATGTAATCTTGTCTCATGTGGTCATTATTACAACACCAATATTATTAGTAACTCAAGATGATTTCCATTGAACATATGAAGTTCTTATCGCAGAAAAGTGTTGAGACCCCTTCATTACAATAATCCAACCTAGAAATGATTATTGTTTTTACAACCATTGCAGCTGGCTTCAATTACCAGGGTACCACTAGTTCAGGCAATGGTGACTTGACATGGATGTATTGTGTGAATTCCATTGACAAAAACAACTAAACCCATGACACGAGGTTGACTTTGAACCATTCCTGTTTTTCAACCAATAATACCAAGCATTTTTGTTTTGTAACTTCATGTTTTTCATTAGAGAATTAACCTAAAATGTGTCAGCATGCTAAGTTCTGTTAGCCAAAAATCTGGATTGTATTGGTCACCCTCATGCCATAGGGCCGCTGAACTCTTACCCTAATACAAGATTGCATTTTTTATGCATAAAGAGGTATTAAGAAACCATTTGCAACTAGACAAGCATGGGGTATTGATGTTCTATAAGCACATAAACTGAGCTTCTGGGGACAGAGGTCATTGCAAAGACACTGTCCTGGCTTGCTAGACTGAGATTTCATGTGTGTGATGAACGTGTTATGTGACAGTGCACCTGCAAAGAACTAGCAGTCGATGAACTCTTGCAAAGGTTGGAGAGATAAAATCTATATTGAATATTTGGGTATAACTTCTCTAGTAGGCCTTGGAATCTTTGCAAGGCGATCGTGATACTGTTTTGCTTCCATAGATCATTGCTACATGGATGCTGGATATCCTGGTCAAGAAACAATGATACCCTGTGGATTTGTGTACAAGGACACTGGAAAATACAGAGAATTATTTCAAGAAATAGCTTTTTTAATGGAAACAGATGTTTAACTATTGTTTGAACAGATGCATCCTGCCCCAATTGACTATGCATGCAACCTCGGCATCAACATGGACAGCAAGCTATCTATGAAACATCAGGTAAACAGTCTCATCTGCCTTCTTCTACACATCCACATTCTCTGCAAGAGCTTCAGGTGGCTCCAAGTTAGTGCAAGAAAGACCGTTAAACAGGTCCTCATCACCAGATGGTTGGACTATGGAAACACTCTCTTTGTAGGTACACCTGCATGTCTACTGAAATACTACAAACAAGTTAAACAGGCCCTGTTCACCAGCAGATTGGACTATGGAAACACTCTCTACGTAGGAATAACCCCACGGCTACTGAAAAACTACAAACAATACAGACTTCAGCACCAAGACTTGTCCTCAGCCTCCTAGACAGACCCACATCACACCCCACCTTAAGAAGCTAAACTGGCTGCTGATCCAGAAAAGGTGCCAGTTCAAGATGTTGACCCACGCATACAAAGCCCTACACAACATTGAACCAACTTACATCAACCAGCATTTGGCTTTGCACCAACCAACCAGACATCTATGATCCGGCTGCCTCTTCCTTGCAGGCGACCAAAGAATCTGCCGAACCAGCAGTGGAGGATGCTCCATCAGCCATCTAGTGGCCAAAGCCTGGAACAACCTATCCCTGCACCTCAGAACCTCCCCATTGCTACAACAATTCAGGAAGGAACTCAAGACTTGGCTGTTCGAAAGAGCAAACCACAACGCAGCTGCCGGCTCTCCAGCACCTTGAGACCCTCACGGCTGTTTCTCTGTGCTTTACAAATAAGTGATTGATTGATTGATTGACTGATATAAACTCTCCTATGACTGGCTTTTTTTCATTACTAAGGGCCATTCACTTTTTGGATTTTCCAGAACATAGCTCGCACACAGGCATTCTAGACCCCTGGCACTAAGCACTTGGTCAATGTGCCAACACAATACAGAAAACCAAAAAGACTGCAACATCCCTGCACCCTCTAACCACTACTTGAGTGAAATGTTTACTAAGTAAATATCAATCCTATGAAATATCACTTAGATAATTATTGGGACTCAAGCCCGCATTCATCATAGATAGGCACAATCAAGAAAGTTAAGAAACCAGGGATATATTTTAAAGATGTATTTTTACTCGTGCATATCAATAGTAATAGAATTAATCATGAAAATCATCAAAATAATGTCAACAAGATTCACCTAAAGACTGAACAACAGATAATAATTGTTACATATTAGTTAAATCATAAAGCTTTCTTTGTAATAGCATCCCCTACCTCACCATTCTCTCTTTGGCTAACTACACTAACGAAGAAAGGAGCCTAAATTGAGTTTCAAAGATAGTTCACACTTGCAATATCTTCTGAAAAATATTTTCTCTGCACTAGCATCATTTGCTTTTCTCGACTGTGTCAGCAGGCAAGCTGATAAGTCCATTGAAAAAGAGCTAAATATGCCTCCAGGTAGCTTTCAGCAATGGAGTGTGCTATGATTGTGTATTGCACCTTTCTGGAGTGTCTGGTACGAAGTTCCTCTCTATCTTCTCACACTATGTTCTTATTTTATATAACATATCTCATCATAGATGAGCCTTTCTGAATAAACAATAGCAGAAAAAGCTTTGGCACCCTTTCACTTGTTTACATTCTCTAGAACCATCACTATTGTTTAAAAATAGTTAACAAGAAGTAAAATTATTAGCTTCCATGACACATTGTCATTATAAAAAACAATCATGAGAACAGAAAATTAGATTCATATGAAATGATATGAAAATATTTATGCAGACTTGATTAAAGCTTCAGTCCTTCCACTATTAAAAAACCCTCCCTCGATTCAACAATGGAGAGTAATTATCGCCCTATATCTCACCTTCCCTTCTCTGCTGAGACTATTGAGAAACACCTCAATAAATGTCAGAATTCTTAGAGAAAAGTAAAATCTCGAAATAGTCACAATTCGGCTTCAGTTTAGGTCACAGTACCAAAACTTCCTTGGTTGCAGTTGCAGAAGAAATTAAACACATCATGGATAACGGATGTGAAGGCTGCGATGGTCCTTCTGGACCTTTCTGCTCATTTGATATGTGAGTCATGGGGTCTTATTGTAGTGGCTAGGTGATGTGGAGATTACTGGATCTGCCTTCGACCTTCCCTCTTCTTTACTAGAAGGTCGTGAGCAAATGGTGGCCCTTGGGGAATTTACCTCAAGGGCCCAGGTATAAGAGGGCCTAGCGCCATTTTGTCCAGGAGCACTCAACCCATGGGGGAAGTCTTAGGGGAATGCTCAGCAAGGCAGAGAATCCACAGAAGAAAAGGCATCCTCCACAGGAGTCCCACTAGAAGAGGAACCAGGATTCGCAGAGGAGCCTACGCAGCACAACTGGAGAAGGGTCCTACAGAGCAAGAGAAGCATGCAGAGGGCTGTGCTTTGCAAGAAGGAGTGCTGGGGGCAGGGCTACATGGAGCCTGAAGATCCCTTGGAGGAGATGCCAACAAGCCTTGGTAGCTGCAAGAGATGTGTTGCACAGGGGTACTGTCCTGCTTGGGAAGGCAAGGGCTTACCTCCACTAAAGTTGGACAGTTGGCAGAGAGGACCAAGAGGACTACTCCGGACCTCCACCCATGATGCAGGATCCATGCAGCTCAGGATGAGAGGCGATCCATGCAGCCGGTCGCGTTGCAGTTAGTGCCTGTGGATGCAGTAGAGTGACTCCTTCACTCCATGGGAGATTTCTTCTTTCTTCTTGTGCAGGCTGAAGACTCGCTGTCCTCAGAGGATGCATAACCAAGGAAATGTTGCAGAAGTTGGAAGGAGCAGTGCAAACAATGTTGCAAGCAGAGTCTTCGTCGTGGATGCAGATTGTTGGTTCCTGGAGGGTCCAGTCGCGGTTCCAGTGGCTAGAAGTTGAAGTAGAGGTTGCGGAGAAGTCCTGCTGTAATTTTGCAAGCTGAATCTGAGGATCCACCCAAGATGGAGACCCTAAATAGCCCTGAAAGGGGGTTTGGTCACCTAGCCAAGTGATCACCTATCAGTAGGGGGCTCTGATGTCCCCTGCCTGACCTGGCCACTCAGATGCTCCCAGAGGCCCCTGCCCTCAATGGATTCAATATGGCAGAACCCAGGGACCCTCTGGAGGAGCTCTGGGCACCACACTTGGGACAGCAGTGTGGTCACTCCCCTTTTCATTGTTCAGTTTTGCGCCAGAGCAGGGACTGGGGGTCCCTGAACTGGTGTAGACTGGTTTATGCATGGCGGGCACCAAATATGCCCTTCAAAGCATACCAGTGGCTTGGGGAGGCTACCCCCCCCCCAAGCTATGTAACACCCTTTTCCAAAGGGAGAGGGTGTTACCCCCCTCTACCAAAGGAAAACCTTTGTTCTGCCTTCCTGGGCTTGAGCTATTCAGGGGTGGCGGTAACTTGGGCTGCCTGGGAAACCCCAGAAGGCTGATAGGAACAATACTAGGGGTCCTCTAAGGAGCCCCCAAAGTGCATGAAATCATACTTCCAATTCTGGCAACAGTATTAGGGTATGATTTCGACATTTTTGATACCAAACATGCCCACGTTCGGACTCACCATTATGTAGCTGGAAATAGGTAGTGACGTATGTCCAGTACACACATTGAATGGCATCTTCGCACTCACGAAGTCCAAGACAATGGAACTGGAGTTCGTGGGGGCACATCTGCTAGTGCAGGGGTGCCCTCACACACAGGTACTTGCACCCTGCCCTCTGGGCTAGGACGGCCTATAATAGAGGTGACCTATAGTGACTTGGTGCAATGACCTGTAGTGAAAAGGGTGCATGCACCCTTTCATGCAGGCTGCAATGGTAGGCCTGCAGATACACTTTGCATGGGCTCCCCATGTACGGCATAATAGATGCAGCAGCCCCTGGGGATTCCCTGGTACCCCAATGCCCTTGGTACCATATACAGGGGACTTACATGGGGGCACCAGTATGCCAAATGTGGGATGTATGTGGTTCAAGTAACCAAGTTGAAAGGGAGAGAGCATAATCACTGGGGTCCTGGTTAGCAGGATGCCAGTGAACACAGTCAAACACACTGACAACAGGCAGAACATGGGAGTAGCCATGCCAAGAAACAGGGTACTTTCCTACAGCTCTGCACTGGGTGCAGTGCCACTTTCCTTAAATCTGCCCCTAAGTTCTTTTATTTGGGAAAGACGTCACATTTTGGAATAAATCTTGGCGGCCTCAGTCTCTTGGTCTTTCCCCTGTGCCAGCTCCGAAAGTTAAGAACCTAGGGATTCTTTTTGATGTGGAACTGTCATTTGTGGAACAGATTGATAATTGAACTTCAACATGCTTCTTTGTTATAAAAATGCTAAGGAAGGTCTTACCTTTTATTCCTCCTATGTTGCAAAAATCAGTGGTCATTTCCTTATTCTTATTCAGGCTGGAATATTGTAATTCCCTCTAACTGGGCATTAAACAAAGACCTCTAAATTCAAATTCCAAATGCTGCAAAATACTGGTTGTCACCTGCTTACGAAAATTCTAAAGCACCAGTCTGCAAAGGGTGAATTGGTGGAGCTGCATTGGCTCCATGTCAAAAAAATAATTGCATTTAAAGCCTTATGTCTGGTATACCAAACACTCTACGGAAAGGAACTAGGTTACCCTAAAAGGAAATATATTTGGTACTTGCCAATAAGACCGCTCCAATCTACTTCACCAAAAACACTTTTGACTCCTAGAATTTTAGAAAGCAACCTGGGGTGGTCATAGCTTTGTCTACTCTACTTGCCACCTCTGGAACAGACTTCCCCTGCCTCCTAAATGCCATGAAAATGTTGTTTGCTTTTGCAAGCAGCTAAAAACCTGGCTGTTTGCAGCATCTATATCATTTTGGCTGTTCTTCAATTCTGGCTGTTAGAATGTTGCTGGATGTAGTACATTGCTAGTGCCAAGATGCCCATGGGCATTTGCGTGCTCTATAAATTTAAAAATCAAACCAAAGTAACTGTCACATTTCAATGAATAATAACATGAATAAATGTGCAGTTATATAAAAAAACAGCATACTTATTTCAAGATGGGGACATTTAAAAGCAAACACATTCACAAAGGTAACTTACACCTATGAGTAAATTTGCATGTGTAGTTTATTCTTACATTTTTGGGTATCTTTACTACTTTTGGCTCTTCACAAAATATGTGACGTTACTCAAAAAGTGTAAATAACGTAACTCCACTCTTGAAACAGGGGATGGAGCATTACTGGCAAGTTTAAGTTACTATAAAAACAGTAGCATGTCTAGCACAACTCTTGGCCAATCTCAGTAGTGCCTCCCATTGAAAATAATGGAGGTAGTAAATTAAATTATGTCCCCCAATGAAATAATGCTAAACTATGCCACCCTTTTTCAAATCATTAAAAATATAACTCAATATAATTTAAGGTTAAAGGTAATGAATAAAAATATTACCTAATTTTAATTTAATTCTAAAATATTTTAATACACTTTTTTGCATTTCAAAATAGTATAACAACATACTTTTTTATATGTTAAACATTTAGATATAGGAGAGGTGGAGGTGAAAACTCTGCACCTAGGTTCATCAACTGCATTTTGTAGTATGTTTTGTAGTACTTCAAAACTTACTGCAAAATGCAGTTTGTGACTATGCCCCATGATTATTATGACATTGTTTGATGGAACAGAAATGAGTGTTAGACTGGATAATGTTGCTCAACCTAGGTATGGATGTCGAATTATAAGGTATTAGAGTTCTAGTATGTCAATATGAACTGCTGAATATGGGAAGAGTAGAATGTTAACCTTGTAGATTATCTTGCAGCGCTACAAGAGTCAAGTAAGACCTATAATATAGCTCCCACAGAGGGTGCTTAGTGACAAAGCTTGATGTAGTTATTCCAGTCATAGGGAGAAGTGTTAACACCCATACATTTAAGGTTCATATTTTTTGTATGTTTAGTTTTCAGGATTCGCAAGTCTGGCAATCAAACACAGTTGCTTCCGTAGAAATATAGCTAAGATATGCCTATTCACTATTACATTTACCTGATGTTAAGAATTCTTTGAGGCAAATCACTAAAGATTTAATTTGCCTTTAGGTAGTCACTGCATTATGCAGACATCATTGACAAGCAGAAGTGTTTAGTCAGAGTAGTGGAGTCTATTGTTCCTTTTAACCCCCCTGTGCCATCCCGCTTTCCCCACATCTACCACTGGCCCTCACGTTTCTCTGTATATGGGCATTGGCGGAGACAGTAAGATATGGAAAAGTGCATCGCTCCCATTGAATACGGAGCACAAGATAATAACATCACAACAAAAGGTTGATTCAGTATTTCAGTACACAGGCAGTGAATTTCAGTGGGAACATGGATGCATCAGAGAGGAGTGGAAGTGAATAGAGCAACAATTGGTAATTTTTCAGTTCATAGCCTACCTTCTTCAAGTAAGGAAACACCCACTATTTCACCTAAGTTGTAGACTGTCAAAGCTAGTGACTGAAGCAAAAGAATGTTGAGAAAATAACATGGGTGGGGTGCAAGAGCTCAACACCGTATGACAATGTTATCCTCTTAGATAAAAAAAGAGCAGCAGGAAATGAATTCATTCAGCAAATGGGTACTTAGAAAATCTAATATCGCACAAAGCTGACTGCCTCCCCACAATCTGATACATTTCACAGTCATACCAGAAAAGACATAGGGCTTCATTATGTTCTGGCGGTCACTCAACCTCCAGACTCGAGGTCAGGCCGCCGCTGCTGTTTCGATCTGACCTCCACATTACGACCCTGGTAGTCTGTCGTCTCAGCTGGGATCGGTGATCCGGATGGGCTGACAGTGGTGGAGGTCGGAATCAGCCAGGGCTGTACTTCATGCAGTGCCGCCCTTCTGATTACAACCTGGTTCACCGCCATGAAAAGACTAGCGGAGAACAGGTGCAGGGAGCAACAGGAGGCCTCAGCACTGCCCATGAACTTGGCATGGGAAGTGCAGGGGTACCCCTGCCTAGCACCCTTGCAATGCTCACTGTCTGATGTGCAGACAGTGTACATTGTGAGGGTTCTGGTGCACCTTGCAGTGGCTTACAATTATGAGCCAGCAACAATGCTGCCACCACTTGCCCTCTGGGCTGCCGGCCCGAACCTTTGTTTTCCGCCCATCAGCCCAGTGGGAAAGTCGTAATGGGCCCAGCGGGGAGGTAGCCAACATGGCGGCAACCTCCTCATCAGAAGTTCGGCGGACGGGTTATCCCATCCGCCGAACTCATAATGAGGCCCATAATTAAAAATACATGTATTTAAATGTATTTTGAAAGTCTTTTTGTTTATCAATGGCTTCTTAACATTGACTTTTAATGCTCCAAAGATCGCATTGTGGTGCTGACCCTTGTTGCTAGTTTTGGAGCTGGCTCTGTTTTACAGAAATAGTCAGCAATTTACTTTCTTTATTTTTTTCATAACAGGTGACGTTTGGTGCTTTTTCACAATACAGTCGCTTTATTATTCATTCTCTATAACCGTTTTTTCGTAAATCCAAAGCTTTCAGAAATGCATGGAATATGTGCTGGCTGGATGATACTATATATTTTTTTATTTGGAATATAACTTGAAAAACTATTTTATAGTACTTTCACTTATTTATTATTATTTCACTTACCGTGAAAAATTCACATCCAATTACAAGGAAATATTGACACTGAGGAGTAAAACATTTTAGTTAAAAAATGAGAAGGAAAAAAAATCGTGGGCGAGAAAACAAAAGAACTATGATATGTAGGGATCACAAAAAAATGAAAGACTCTGGCTGCACTTAAAACTCCAGGAGACATTGGCCTGATGTGCAAAGCCATTTTGTGGTCACAAAGCCTACAGTTTGCCAAAACACAGGGTTTACAACTGTAAAATGACTATTTGTTGTGTACAAACCCCATTTTGAAATTCAGTAACAGGCTACTGAACCGTTAAGTGGGTTTAGAAAGACAGATGACTATTTAAGGAGTGCATCCACGTTTAGAGACCGTAATCCACCACAAATTATTGAAAGCTACAGACTTCCGATTTGATGGCAGCCCATTTGTAAAAGGCGAAGGGTCTCTTTGGGATCCCTTACCATTGTGAATGTAAAAACAAAGTTTGTCGGGGAGTAGGTAGTGATTCATGGGACCACTACCAAGTCTCAAAGAAATTTTTAAAGAATAGTAAACCTTTCTTTTTAAATGCAGTCCTGTTTCCTTTATGGACAAAAGGCTGCATTAAAAATAAACGTTTACTTCATTAAAATGCAATTGCAGGGTTGGTGGTCTGATCACTCTGTTCCTGTGATGGTATCCAATCATAGTGAGTTGCTAATTATGACCTACCTAATGAATGTTGGAGAGTTAGGTCGGATTTCGAACCACTGCAATTCTGAACTTTGTGAACGGGCCTATTAGTACATTGTTGGGCTTGTAGAATTATTTTCCATTCAAAAAAGTCAGAGCATAATTTGTGACCTCTTCTTCAAATTCAAATTTCATACATCAGGCCCTGAGTTCTTTGCATCACAATTACATTGTACATTGGCAAACCTCAGCAGAGGGCCATGCTTAAAAGAGGTGCACACTCTTTGGGTATCAAAGGTTGCACATGTAGACCATCTACTATGCCAATTGAGCCTGCATATATATTAAGGTTATCAGATGAGTCCATGACATTAGGGACACATCACTATTCCTGGTCTTTCAGTTTACAAACCAGCCCTTTCTACTAACTGTCGTCCTTGTTCCCTTAGTTTAACCAATTTAACTAATCTTTTAGATTACCTTGGTTTGTTGACAGAAAAATTGGACTTGAACATGGCGTTCCTAATGGCATGTGTCAACAAGTAACCTTAAAATAAAAGAACCCCTATTGCTATTTGGTACAGAAATGTCCCCAGCATGGCCATAGAGAGTGTTCACCTCTCCTCTTTGTTAGACTACTAGGAATGTCAAGGTATGTGTCTGCAGGTTTTTGGTTTTCTCTCCATTGAACACAACCTCCGGTGTAATAGCCTGAAACCACTAAGCATAATTCTGAATTCAGGAGGGGTGCAGAAAGTGTACTCCTCTGATGGGGAGCTCATTGGTCTGAGTGGGATTGGCAGTGGTGGTGGCAGCTGGTTATAGCTGAAGGCTACTGGCCTTTCGCCTCTTATCTTCAGAGGTGAGATACCTAGTGATCTTTATTTGTAAAAGACTTAAGTAGTCCCCCTTAACTGAGTTGGTCACTACATCCATATGGGACATGGATTCAAGTGCATGTTTATTCTGCATGTTTGAAGTAAGGTGAATGTGTAGTCATGTGATATTTATTGCTGTATAGGATTAAAAATCAATTCAATTTCAATGTTAGTGTGTGAATGGCTCACAAAAAGGAAATTGGCGAAGAGCCTGTACAGCTTCTTTGTTGTTTGAGGGAAGTCCTGGTTAAGGGAAGCCTTGGATCATTCTACAGTCTGCTCTTTCAAGTGATCCAGGCTCCAGTAACTGTAGGACATGGGATAATATCCCTTTGAACTGCAAAGGCTGACCTTGACCCTTCTTGCTTCCCTTCTTGCCAGCCGTTTCACTGCGGATGGACATATGCAGAGGCTAGTGAGGACTACATCTCCCACCTTTGTGTCTTTGTATTTTACCTCTTGTCAGACCACGCCCATCTCCACCCCCTCCTTCTTCTGAATCTGCAGATTAAAGATTACGTCTGGGACACTCTGTGTGACACACTTCACAATCCTGAAAATTAGACATGACCAAATGAAATAAGAGCTCTGGAACTCACCACTGAGTCTGCCAGCCTGGGATGAATACAGGTCAGAAATTTCAAGTCAGCATTCCAGGACTTTTCACTGAACAGTGTCCTAGGCAACACACAGCAGTGTGTAGAACAATTCTGATTTCCTGGCCTGAGGTGGGAACAGAACCTGAATTCATGCTTCCTGCTAGACGTGCAACTTCAATTCTGCTTTATAATGTGGGAGCTCCCTTTGCTGTGGAGAAAGTGGTCCTGGAGGTCCTCTTGCAGAAGGACACTGTCGATAAGTAGTACCTCACAGCCTGGCTCCCTGGAGTAAAGCCGTTGTGCAGAAAATACTATAAATCTATAACATTCAAGCACTGTGTTAAACCCATGTGAGGGCCACTCTTCCTGGAGCTGTAGTAAGTACCCTTCATCCAAGAGCTCATAATGTGCAATATGATTGTCCCCAGTATGATCTCTGAGCCCTTCTTGGTCCCACTTTCAAGCTCAAAGGTACATCTTTGGACCACTAAAGCATGGAAGGAATCTGAACCGTGAACCTCCTCAGTGATTGCAGAGAATGAAATTTGACTGTGAGGGCTCATAAGTTTGTTTGCTCCACATTCAGAGAGATTGGGTGTCTCTATGAGCTTGCAAGGGCCACAGGAGTGTTTGGGCAGCTAAAGTTGGTGGTGCTTCTTTCCCAGACACTGGGTGCATATGCTTTTAAAGGGAATCATTTGCCAATAACCAGTATACCTCAGGACCTAACACAGACTACGTGGCCCATGATACACTCATGGAAGACAGCTGTGCTGCAGAGGATAACGCTTTAAAGAGGTCCCTCATAGTGTGGCCCCTTCTGTAAAGTCAACAAGCAGCGGTTCATTGTTAGTGAAAAACAATGGCTAAAGCCACTTAGCAGTGGCTTATTTATTATGAAACTTTTTGCCAAAGTTGAGAGTCTTTGATTTATTGAATGTGAGAACCTAATGTCAAAATCTAACGGTAGTGGCTTAGGGCCAGATGTACCGAAGGATTTTACCCATTCTGTGTCTATGGGAAAAAGCTTTCGTACTTATGGCCCTTAGTGATTATGAAACCCTTTGTCAAGAGAAACAGGTAAAGGTTTGTTTATTGTGTACAGCCTTTATTACATTGATAATTCTTTTTCCATGTTCATTTATATTTTCGCGCATAGTATTTTGTTGTGTGCATAGCACACACCTTTTTTTAAGTAGAATCACTAGCTGCAGTGGTAGAGTTGGTGTTATTATTGTCACTACTGAGTTTATAGCCCCCCCACTGCCTTCCTGAAATGAACTGGATTGATTAGTTTAAAAATAAACTCTGTCTATGCAGCTGTTCTTCATAGAAAGCATTCTTTTTAAATCATAAGGAAAGACTTGGCTGTGATATTCATATTTCAGTTCCCAGCCTTTCCTGATGACCATCTGACATATGCAAATGTAGCAGTGATGCAACCCACGTCAGTGCAGAGCCGACTCCTGACTGCTGCACCAAGCCTCTGAAGGAGTCACCTCAGGCAGAACTGGCTTTAGCATTGGTGGCACCCAATGTGACATCCTTTGTTGGCGCTGCACCCACACCCTATGACCTGCTTCTTCACAGATTCCCTCACTACCACCCTTAGCGTTGCCCCTCATTTCTCCTTAGCACCTATCTCACATGCATTTAATTTACTTTATAGTGCTACTCATACCAGTGTAGGGTGTCAGAACACTTTACATCATACACACATTATACAGAGACAATAAATCATACATGTGTAAATCAGTGTATGTGAAATGTCACATAAAGCAAAAAGGACCACAAGGCGTAGCAGTGACTTGCATCCATACAGCTAGGCATTATATTTTAGGAGTGCTTAGTCTGGAGAAGCACAAGTTTAGGATTTAAAAGTAACACAGTGATATGGTTTGGCTTTATAAATAGAAATGTATATGTATTTATACTCAAACAAACCCTTTTTAGCAACATTTGGGTAATTAGAGAGTTGGAAAAAATTATAATGTTCTAACCTATACCTTGCTGTTGATCACCTTTAAGGTAGTGCCGTGATATTTGTCAGAATTATCTGTGAGGAGCTTTGAATATGAATAATACAATCATGAAATCTGGAATGTGTCTGCATTTCTTTTCCTGTTACATTTTTTTGTGAGTAGGAATCACCTTTTCTATCTATTCAATAAATCTTTCCTAATGATTGCATTGGAACAGTTGATATTATAAGAGGTGAAATGTAGGCGCCCAAGGTGAGACCAGGAGCAGTATGCAATGGAGCAGACTAACTTACCTGCTTTACACAAACGTCTCCACAACTCTTCTTCTTCTCTTCGGGTGTGCACTGATGCTGTCACAAGTTTTTTTTTAAATTATACTCCTTATGTCATAAGGTAGGCTGTCTTCCTCCTCATGCCTATAACTCTGTGTACATAGAACACTTGCTATTTTCAGCTTTATAAGCATTCCTCTGTCGAATAATAAATGTCATTTAATGTTGAAATAATCTTCGATCTGTGTTGCACTGTAATACAGAAGGGTAGAGACATGCCCTTAATATGTAGGTGGCAATATTCATCCGCTGCAAGTAATCATGTGTTGGCACATATGTTACTTTATTCTTTCATTCTGCTGATGGTCTGTCGGATCACAAAATCTATATGTCAGCTACTGTGTAATCATTTTTCACTGCAAGCATATTCAGGGTTTATGTTGGAATCACGCTATACATAATAGTTCCGGGACTTGTCCTAAATGTCAATATATAAATACAATCAAAAGCTACACATGTTAAACCAGCTTTAGTAGTGTCAAAGAACTCCATATGTTGCCTGTCCGTAAAAATGCACAATGCACGTTTCTATAGTTTTTTCAATCTGCCTTTTTAACGAAAGTTAATCTTTGACTCGGTATCCATTCAAGTTTTCTGCAAGGGCTACGTGTATATTGGACCTTTTAACAACCCATCAAGATGCACATTTGGGGCTTTGTATTCAAAATCATCAGTATCCTCAAAATAAACACAGTTCCCAAACATCTCTCCTCTGAGGGTGCTGGAAGTTTCATTCTGTTTTGAACAGTGTGGGCAATAAAAGCATCCATCCTCTTTGGACCATCGGCATTGCTAAATTTCGCTCTTGTTTCCAGCAGTTGAGACGAGAAAGAATGGTGGTAGTGGATTTAGTTAGGATTTAATGTATGTACATCAGTGCCATAGGCTGCTTTTTGTTGAAGTAGCTATGGGCCAGATGTAACAAGAATGCCTTTTGCAAATTTTTAAGAAATCTCTATTTCTGATTTGCAAAATGCAATGTATCACATTTGCGATTCGGTAATAGCGATTTCTTAAAAATCGCAAATGGTATTACCGAATCGCAAATTGCGATACCGGCCCCCATTCGCATCTATGGGCCTGTTGGCCCATATTTGTGAATATTTTGCATGTCCCAAAACTAGAATTCGCAATTTTTGGAAATGCAAAGTCCAGGGTGCTGGGGACCTTAGGCCCCCTCTGCTGCACCCCAAAATATTTTTTTACAACATGTATGGTGCACACATGCCAAAAGGGCATGTGTGCTTTACATGTAAATTTTAAAAATGCATTTTAAATGCATTTTTTTAATTTGAACATGGTTACCACCAAGTTCAACTTGGTGGTATATAGCAATCCCTTAATGCCCAATTCGCATTAAGGAATTGCTTCTTACATGTGCTTTAGAAATCGCAAATAAGGAATCCTTATTTGCGATTTCTTATTTAGAAAGTCACAATTTGTGACTCTCTAAACAGGGTCGCAATTTTAAGGAATCGCTATTTTAGCGATTCCTTAAAATTGCTTTCAGAATGCCTTTGATACATTCTGAAATGGCTTTTTGTATTAGCAAACGAGCATTCGCACCGTTTGCGAATGCAAAAAGCTTTGATACATCTGGCCCTATATCTCTTCGAGGAGGTGGAAGGTTCTCTTTCTTGTAGCAAGTGCTGTGCCTTTTATTGTAGGGTCTGCTGGGCTTTGACTGCGAGTGTGTGAAGAGCTCCTATATCAATAAGGAGTTCTAAAAAGGTTGTGACTCCTTCTTGCTACGATGCCACCTCTGAACGTTGCATGGTGGGAAGGGGCGAGCGCGTTGTCAGAAATGTGAAGCGTCAGGCATTATGGCACAAAGAGATTGAAGATTATGGTGTGTAGGAAAATGACGGTTTAACGGTTTAGTGTTTCAACACCTATTTAGGAGTTCCTCTGTCTTGCACTGCTGACCCAGGGTCAGTGCTGGTGATCTGCACCAGAAGGGGTGTATTTCATTTGCTCACTGCCTGACAACTGTGCGTTTTGCTGTGGTTTTCTACTACTGGGTAAAGTTTGTCACCCGACCTTTCTGTTATACACGTTTTCCCTTTTGTTGGCCTCTTTGTTGCCCTTTTCCTGCTGCTTAGGTAGGCAGGCCTTGTGCCTTCTCAACTTTTTCTCTCCACAGGTACTGGCGCTCATACCTGTGGCAGAGGAGCGAGGTAAGCTTTTATTAATTATTATTTATTTTCCCCTCCTCCCCTGCCCTTGAGATTAGCGGCTGCCGCCGCTGCAGCCTCACTAGGAGAAGTACTGGTAAGAGAATCAACAACTGGGTCATTGGGTTGCTACTGATATTAATGTACCTACCGGAGCTAGATGGAGTTTTGTCTAGGAGGAGTTTTGACTCGTAATAACATAGCGTGGAGGGTTACTATGCCTGCTGCAAAGAGAGTGCACCATGCAGATCACAGAATTGTATTTTATGTAGGTAGGTCATTGGGTTACTGCTGTAGTCACAGAGATTTTTTTGCTTTGTGCATTTCATAAATTACAATCCTAACATAGCAGGGTGAGCTAGAAATGTCATCAGAGTGGTACATGCACACTACAAAGTATGGGTTAGAAAGTTGTTTTTCCCCAATCTAATTATCCTACAAAACGGTTTGCTTGAGTAGAAATACTTTTTTTTATTACCAAAGCCAATCCTAACCACTGTGTTAAATTTTTAATCCAGAGTTGGTGCTTCTCCAGCCCAAGCACTCTTAAAATATAATGCCTACCTATAAGGATGAAATGTAAATTCTACACCCTGTAATCTTCATCGTTTTATCCAACTTTTCCTGAACTTTGATTTACTAATGTATGAAGTCCTTGCCTCTATATAATGTGTGTGTGATAGAAAGTGCTCTGACATCCTACACTGGTATGAGGAGACCTATAAATAAATTAATTACGTGCAAGAGAGAGGCTATGGAGAGATGAAGGACCCATTTGGAGGGTGGTAGTGAGGGAATCAGTGGAGAAGGAGGTAATTGGGGAAACCAACAAAGATTGTTGCACAGAATGCCATACACGCTAAACTCTGGCCCTGCACCCAGTTGACAGGCCCAACAGTACTGTAGATTCAACACCCCTAGTAGCATGAATGACATGTGGTCTATGTCTCTATGTTCAAGATTTCCAACTTCTCAAGGACCTACACATCCTCCTCCCATCTCAGTAGGTTGAGGTTAAGTCAAGTTAAACTTCTCTAGAGGAAATCAGTACCTTGTAGACTGGGAGGGACATGATACGTCTGACACACCTCGCACAGACTTCCCGTGCCCCTACCATCCTGGATAATTTCTTTTGCGCTTTTCTGAATGAACTATGTCCTATCTGCATGCTGAGTTTGAGGAGATTACCATCCTTGAGGGGTGGGAATTGGCAGGAATTTCAGGGATTATGACACACACAAATAAAGTGCAGATTGTGATGAATATGAAGATGGCAGCTAAGGTGACAGTTAAGCAATCTAGTGTTTCAACAGTTTAGTAGGAATTCTTGTCTCTTTGGTTCCTGCGCCCGGGATCTTGTTGATTCATTTGCACAAGAAGGTGCGTAATTCATTTGCTTGCTCCCTAGCAACTATGCACTTTGGTGTAGTTTTCCACTACCGCTTAAACTTTGTTACCTGACCTTCCCATCCTATAGTTATGCTTTGTTTTCCCTTTGTTCCTTTTTCATCTTGCATAGTTTTGAGGTTTTGTGGCTTTTTGTTGCCTCTTCTTTCTTGCCACAGCAGGTACTGTAGCTCATACCTGTTGCTTTCTCTTTGTTGTCAGGATTGTCTTTTGGTTTTCCACGGTGATCATCACAGCCTCATTGGCAGAAGTACAGGTTAGAATATCAACAGTTGGTTAGTACTGCTATTTTCTCATGTGATTGCTATCTTGCTTTTAAGGTATGGGTTTATATCTAGTATGCATTTAACTCTTAAACCCCATCCACCTTGATGCAGTTTTCTTGCTATCCAGTATGCACTTACCTCTTGAAGACTATCCACCATGGGGCCGGTGTCCTGATACCATCAAGGTATTAGTCGAGACGTTGGTGCAGCTGTGTTTTCTCCCTTTCTCTCTTTTCCATTCTCCTCTTGGTTTCAACCGTCTTTGAGCCATAAACCAGTGACACACACAAACGTGAAGGAAGGGATTGATTCAAATTAGATTTGGAAGCCTTGGTCCTTGACAGTGGTTTACCTCTTGTCACCTGGATGTTGGAGTCACCTATGACATAATTCTCTGCACATTGCATGGTGGGATTGGATGAAGGATGGGAGAGCACTGACGCTGGGGAAACAAGATGTTATGGTCGCTTTCTCCTACTTCTCTTCCTGATCTGATTTTAGAAGAAGGTAATGGGAGAGGTTGCTTTTGGGCTGTGCCTCTGGGTCCGAGTACGTGGGTGAACTTACTTCTATGTCAGGAGTTCTTGGTCAGCATCTCTGCATGAAGGCACTTCTGTGCTACGGACTGTGTGTGATGTCACTTTTGGGTGAACTCACTTCAAGGTCAGGGTCTATGGCTGACATCACTTCCAGGTCAGGATCTGTAGCTGAGGTTACCTTTGAGGGATTTCAAGTCAGGATCTGTTGGTGAAGTCCCTTACAAGCTGGTGGATATGAATACAGTCATTCAGAGTCAGAACTCCCAGTGCATTGAAAAGATCATCATGTCTCACTTTATATAAACCACGCTGACTTTTGAGTCTGATTGTAGGTACTCTTTGTATTACTACTGTAAACTCTTTTTTTAAGTTTATACAACAAATGGGAGATGAATACATTTTTAGGTATGTTCTCTTAGGCAAATTCGAGGAATTTCTTGTGTCACAAAGAAAAAAGGGCTGGATGTATAAAACTTTCACAGTCTCCACAAGTCGCTAAATCTCAGGATTTGTGACCACTAAATGGCTTTTTAGTATTTTCTAAACCCATTTAGTGATTCGGTTAATGTTTTCTGAATCTCAAAATGGGTTAAAATGTATCCTGAATCGCAATTTGCATGGGGCGTGTTTAGGTTCGTCCCTTTCAAATTGCAATTTGGAATTTTACGTATCAATGATTTGCGACGGCAGTTGCGGTGGAAAAACCACTGATAGGTTACCGACTTCTCAAGGGAAGCAGTAAAAGGGGAAGGAGTGTTTCCCTTTTGTGACTGTAAACAAATGCTTGGGAATGGACAGTGGTCCAGGGAACCACTGTCAACTGTTAAATAAACATTACACTTTAAAAAAAAAATGTTTTTTTGAATGCAACTCTGTTTCCCTTAAGGAAAATGGGTTACATTAAAAGAAAGTACTTTATATAAATGCAATCACAGGCATGATGGTCTGCTGATCCAGCAGGACATCATCCCTGCAACAGCACCCTATAGGAATCAGTCGCAATTTGCATCCAACTTCTAAAATAATGGGTAGGTCTATTTGTGACCCTCTCTGAATGGTCATTTTACGAACTGATCTGATAGTACGTAGGTCGATTCTCAAAATCAGAACAAGTTCACTAACAGTTGGTGCACAACTGGTGACACCTTTTGCAAATAGATTCTGAGAACATCTGTCCCAAAGTTCTCTGCACTCATCCACTGTCTCCATTCGGATATTGCCCAAACTTGGAAGGGACATTTGGCTGCAGAGATTTGTTCCTCCGCTATCTCACCAGTGACAGTGAGGAAGTACAATTTCAGCCACTCAGCAGAGGCATTTCCTTTCTGCACTCGTTTCAACCTCAGTCTGAGAGCAAAGAAAGTATAAGTAGCCCAACACCATACAACACCACAAGAAAAAGCGCCTAGATAGTCCTGGCTCTTCCCTTCACAGCAGTTGCAAAGATTCACAGAGGGAATTGATTCCATATAATACAGTACCAGCAATAATCACATGTTACAGCCTAAACGCACTGCGATTACATCCATTGTGGGTAGCTCTCTAAGCATAACATGCAGGGTATAGACCACATATGTAAACGTAGTAGAGGACTGAGGCTAGGCATGCAGTTGTGGACAACCTCCCCAATGTCCATCATAACCTTTTACATCTAGTACATGATGGTGAGACATACCCCTACAGCTCCTCAGTCAATTCTCCAAATAAGCATTCTGATACTTCGTGGGAAGGATCATATACTATTCCAACATGAGAAGTATGTATCAGCATTTATTCTAAGTGCCATAAATTGGTTTTCCTAGCAAGGACCCTACAGTACTTCTCCAATGCTTTCACCTACCCATGTTCGGCCGTTTTGCATCCATTATTTGTAGTTAGGATCAGTGTCATCTTAAGGATTTGGAGGGCCTTGGGACAGAAATATTTTTAGGTCCCATATTTAGAAGAACTTAGAATTGTAATGCCAATTTATTGCTAATTCAAGTCCTGTGATGCTAAACAATATTGAATTTTACGTTAGGGGTTGAGATCCAGCAATACTCATTTTTCACATGCCTTAAACCATCTCTGGTAGGCTATCCCAATTGCTGTCCAACTAACAACGTCCGATCTAAATAATTTGTCAGCTTCCTACTTAGAAAAGTTGACAACCTGTTTTTTATTTATTTTAAAAAAAAGCAAAAGTGTGTTTTCCTTGTAACTTCGCACCGCCCTAGTTCAAACATTTTAATTTCAGTGACTGGATATATCCTTTGATTTTTCATAGAAGATAATCCAAACTGATCCCTTTTGTGTCAATATAATCAAATAGAAAAAGTTTAGCTTAAACTGTGCAATATATTGAGACAAATGACCCCATCAGATTCTGCTTTGGTTTCAATACCTACTAAAAAATGATTGCAATTATCTCTAATAAACTCATTATTTTGACCACAGCTTGTATGTTCACTACAAAGTAAAACTCAATTTAAACAGGGTTATTGTGTAACAATAACGAAGTTAATCCTCTTTTTTATGCAGACCTAAAATGTTTAATCCCTTATATTTTCGATTTTGCTGTACAATGTATGCTTGAGGGGAGATTGCAGCAGACTTTGGGAGATATAGAAGCCGTCCCCTGTTGAGCATAGCTGAAAAAATCCAGTCAATGGTTTGGGTATAGCCAAACACACGGAGCAAAACCCCTTAAGGCTCTGCTCAAACCGTAGAGACATTCAGCTGTATTGTGGGTAGAAACAAACTTGCCTTTTGATAAAGTGAGCTTCAGTTTGTTTTGCTCTCTGTGAAAGTGGAAGTGAGAGAATGGGGGAGAGAAGAGGTTATATTTGTACAAAACAATTAAGGTCCCGAAGTATTTCTTGTGAGTCCTCTGCAGCTGGCACTACCCCAGCTCCAGCCATTGCTACCAAATGCACACCTATACCTAGGTGCTTTTTTAAAGTATATTAAATTGCCACTGAGGAATTCTGCTAAAAAACACACACAGCGCCATTTTGTGATGGATAAATGGGTGCTGTTGTTAGAAAAATGAGCCGGTGCTTAGCACTGGCAAATCTCGGCATAAATTAAGCCCTATGAGGCGAATAGGTGAGATAGGGCTATGGTGTGCTGACATTTTGAACACTGAATACATGAATGGTCTTATATTACAGTTAGTTAAATTATCCAGGGTTTTATGCTATACGCTGAAACTCAATCATGATGATCGAAGATTAATCTCCCAATGATTTTTAATGGCACTAGAAAAGATCATCCAAGTCAACAGATGGCTTCATGGCGAGGGAACAGACAATGACTACCAGAGAAACAGCGATTTTTCCCTGCCCAGAACTATTGGAATTAATCCTGGCTTCACTTTTACAGTCTTGCGTGTGACTGTGCATATGTTTTTTTCACACCTGTAATTTTGCCAGCCACAGGGTATGTGTTTGCTGTCTTGTTCCCCACCTACACTGTGAAGGGAATCATGCTGTCAGACACAGTGCTTGTCAACATACATGTGGTTTTAGTGTTGCATGTCATGCCCTTATTCCTCACACTAGATGGCTGGGTGGGTGTGCTGGAGGTTCACAGTTTTGTTCCTTCCTATATGGGGCATTGCTGCAAGCATGCGATTTCGGACGAGATGGCATTTGGGCATGAGTTTTCATTCTTCTTTCCTTGTGCCATTGCCTTTGTTCCTCAGTCTTGGTGAGGGCTCCTCTTTTAGGGATTAAGACCTAAGAACAATCTGTTATGGCTGAGACCACTTCCATTTCTTCCTACCATGTCTGTCCTTTACAGTATTGCGCAAAGGCTACAGTAGTACAACCATGGCACTCCCAGATGGAGAGACGTGGCTCATTGTCTCTCGTTTTCTGCACTGTCATGTTCTTCACTACTAGATCGGTGAATTCCAGTTTGGATCTTCTCCTCCAGCTTTCAACTAGGATACTTCTGACTTCTCAGTTCTTACACCAATGCTTCTTCCTATTCCAAGAAAGTATGACAATCAGATACTTTTTCTTTTTATACAATTTTCATCATCATATAACATTACATATTTTTCTTATTATATATTAGAGTTCAGCTGTTATCAGTTTCAGGATCAGTTTTAAGATCTAATTCCAACTGCTCTGGATTATCTACAAGCCTGCAGACATTGTATTCAGAATTGCTGAAGTCAAAATTGACTTGCACCCAGATTGATTCTCATTCTTTAGAGTTACCTTTTCTTCTGGCAATTCTTGGTGCTATTCCTTGTGGGCATCGTTCTGTAACTTGTATTGTTTTTGGAACAGCCTGCGTGGCTCCTAGGAGGAGGTCCTCTGTCTTCAGGAAGGCGAAGTATGGACTCCCATATACAGCCATGGACAGGCAGGTCCAAGCCAAAATACTGCAGCCTTTACCATTAGTTTCAGAAGCAGAGATATCAGAGTTTTCAATGACCTGTAATCTCTCTCTGTTTTTTCAGTCCACATAGGAAGAATGTATCAAGGAGCGTGGAACTGGTGTTTATTGCATTTGTTTTAAATATTGTAAAGTGGATAAACAGGATATCTTTAAATGGGACAGAATATATTTTTGTCTTCTTTAAATAAAACAGGATTGCTAAGATTGTACTTAGAAGTTTATCTTTTTTCATGTGCCATCCGCTTAATAATTTCCAACATCAGGAGCAATTAGTACATGGTAAAACATGTTTTAGACCCTCTATCAAGAATTTTTCATATTACAGCCCTCAAACTCTGTTAATGTTGGGATATAATCTTTGATATGATATGATTTCATGCCTGCTGGTTCTCGATTGCTGTGTGGCTTTTGATTGTACAGATGGGGTTTCGTGAGATGGTTCACCACTTATTTGACTAATTGGTTCTGCCAGGTTTGGCTTGGGAGTTTCATATTGCCATCTGTTTTCTTTAGTTTGCAGAAATGTATTCTTGTACGCCCAATTAACCACCCTCCCTTGTATGTGTAACAGTGCAGGTATGCAGATTGTGCTAAACCTTGTCTGAGGGTCTCCATCATAGAGAATGTCCAGCATGCCAAGTATTCCTTAGTGTGAATCAAGAATTAGATTTCGAAGCCTTTCTTGAAGTTAAACTTGCTACAGAGAATTTTACAGGAAAGAGAACAACAATAACCAATTATTTGTAAGTTCACAGGTTCTTTCTATTAGTGTCATCTTCGAGGAATGAGGTACGTCCTAAGAAGGTAATAGAACTGAATGAGTTTGAAAAAGCGCATTTCTGGATACTTTGTGGGTGCATTCCAACACCCACCTCCAAGCCTGGTCAGTCAGTTGCGTTCCGAAGTCCTCTTCCCAGATCTGTCTCAGACGCATGAGATCTAGTTGCGCCCCCTTCAACGGTGCTTTGAAAAACAAGGGCCTTTGTCTGGCTGTTGATTAGAAAGATATACCATCGGCACTCGTGTTTTGGTGGTTCCACAGTGCCATGGCCCCACCATTCTCGCACAAGCTGAAGCAGTGATCCATGAAGTAAAAAATGTCCTCTCACGAGGTTGTATGTGTCCTGCAGTGCTGAGAAGGGACAGAATTCTCCCCCCACAAATGAATCGCCCAAGATAGTGATCCCCAGATCCACCCAGTGGTGTAGTCCTGACCAACCCACTGATTGTCCTGAGTGTCGAGTAATCAGTAACGGCAACTCAGAGGAATAGGGGAGCTTAGTGCACGTTCGTTGCAGTGCCCTAGCCCAAATAAAGCATGCCGTTCAAATTAGTATGCTGATATTATGAACAAGGGATATTAGTGTAGGTTTTAACAAGATACTGGAAGGTAGGATGAGCTTACAACATCCCATTCCATCCCATTGGCAAGACCTCCAGCAAGAAACCCATTGCCGTTGCAACAGTAGATTTTAAAGTTCAAAATCTGGCACTGCCAGCCTCCCCTCCTTCACCAGCAATGGCAGAGTCTTCAGCACTACACAGCGCCGTGAGTTACCCCAATACAATGTCAGCATTGTACTATCCAAGTCTCAGAAAAATTTCAGTGGGATCTTTATTGGGAGAGCTTCAAAAAAATAGTGAAGACAGGGCAACGCTTCCATCTTAGAAATTGATTCTCTGACACCCACTGAAAGTGGAAGGATATCCAGGGCAGCTATAGCACAGGGCAGGTTGCCCTCGTAGAACAAGTCTTCAGTATGATTAATAGCCACCACCAAATAGTGCATTGTCGCCTGCTCCCACATTAGGGTCTGGCGGTTGCTATGGGCGTGTGCCCTAGGTGATCTTCTTGGAGAGGATAGATGCAGAATTTACGTCAGTTCACCTCCAATCCCGAGTAGCCACCAAATTCTGTTAAAGTAATGAAAGCTCCTTCCAGATCTGAGCCTTGTCTCTCTTGTATAGGGGCATGCCTGGCCTGTGTAAAAGAGTGTTGTGCAGTTAACTAAGGGCAACCCGCAACCCATGCCAAGCAAGGTCACGTATAAGAGCTCCCACCAATGAGAGTCAAATTATTTTCTGATATCTATGGATACAACTAGGGAATCTGGTGGAAGACGCTGCTGCTAGTCCAGGGTGAGTAGTAGATGACAGATGTTAGGTGTGGTGCTACAAGTAGGGATAAAGCCAGTTTGGTCAGGGTGGACCAGAGGACATCTATGCAGTAATAACCAATCAGTGAGTATCTTGCTTAGTTTCTCGCAGCGTTAATCATCAAGAGGTAGCAATATGCATCCAAAAGGAGTGGGTCCTTGTCTTTCATGGGTAAGAATACTATTGCGGCCTCACGCAGTGATGAGGGAATACACCACATGTCCCGGAGTCATTAGACAGGGTCATCTATCTGGAGACAAGATTTATGGCATACATCACATAAAATTCTATGTGGAGGCCATCTAGCCCTGGTACCTTACCCCCTGCCACCTCCTAAACCGTGCCCCGGACTTCCTGTTCCGTAATGTCCGCATACAACCGCTTCACCACTCCCTGGCCCAGAGCCACTGGTGAGGAGTCAGTGATGTAATTAAGCATATCAACCTCACTAACCTCAGGTCTAGCGGAGTAAAAGTCCTGATAATAATGGAGGAATGCATCATTAATCCCCTCCTGCGTATATATATCACATCACGAGATGTCCTTCACCTGGAGAATGATATGCCCTCCCTCCTCACTCTGCAAAAGCAAAGTGAGCAGTTTGCCTGACTTGTCACTCTTGTTGTGAGCCCTAGTCATGCAGGTTTTATAATCAAAGTGCTGCAGAGGGTCAATAAGGGCATATAGTGACTCCCCTCTTCTAAAATATGCTACCCTACCCTTAGTAGTCCACTGTAGGGCTACCGTCAAGGACTGACTCCAGCTGCTGTATGTCAGAGTGTAGCTGAGCACCTACCCTGATCTTGCTAGACATGCAGAATTCCCGAAACACCATGTTCATGGCCCCTCATTCCATCCCCAGCGACAATGCAGACCCCTCTTTATCAAGCCAAGAGTTAGAAATCCACACACCCAATGAGGTCCAAAAGGCCTGGTCCTCGAGCAGTGTAGGATTCAAACGCCAGGTGGGGACCCTTGGTCTGAGTGGGGACCATGTGAAGGAACACAGCAAAGGAGAGTGGTCGCCATACATATAAGCTAAATATTCTGTGGAAATCACGTTACCATAAGACACCCCACAACAATAGACTGTCAAGCCGCATCTCCAAAAGCATGCAAGCCGTAATGGTAGGAGTATTCACAGGTGTCAAGGTCTCACACTCTCCAACAATCAATGAGGGCCCACTCGGTAACCCAGGAGCGAGCAGCCTCTGCCAGTTTATGCACCAGTCCTGTACACAGAAAGGGGGTGAGACCTATCTAAGCAACGATTGGCCACACAAGTAAAGTCAGCCCTCACTATCCTCAAGTAAAGCAGGTTGGTCCACAAAGAATGCAACATCCCTGCTATTCAATCGACCTAACACCGACACATACCGACCATGTGTGTCTTATAATACTCTGTGAAACTGGAAGGGCTCCCCAAGTCCAATCCAAACCAGAAAGGCCCCCTCCCTGCAAATTCTGAATAAGCAGTAGAATATAACTGGCCACTGCTTCGTCTTCGCAAGGCCAAGCCCTTAGGGTGGATCTCCTGCAGAGATGCATTCTGTGCCCACTTGTGCTTTAGGTAGTTTAGAACATTATAGCATTTAGAGTCGTGGCAGGCCCCGCATGTTCCACAGATCACCTTAATCTGGGATGCCATGAGAACCATTCTGGTATATTCGTTACATAGCGCTCCCACCCTCACCAGGCATTTCGGGCCCCTCATACAAAGCACATACCGGATCAGTGCCACATGAACCTCAGCAAAAATGACAGCAACACAATAAAAACAAACAAACAAATCTGAATCACAAAACCACAATGCAGCCGTAGGACTGTGCCACACAACATCCTGTCCAAACCACGACTAACACAGGTTCCACTAAGGAGCCAACTGACTCTCAACAGTAATACAAACTTAGGGCCTGATTTAGAGTTTGGCAGAAAGGATTACTCCATCACAAATGTGACAGATATCACGTTTGCCACAGTACAATTGCATAATATCCCATGGAAATCATAATACAGCGGACAGCATATCTGTCACTTTTGTGATGCAGTAATTTGTCCACCAAACTCTAAAGCAGATACTAAGGTGGTCATTCTGACCCTGACGGGCGGCGGAGGCCGCCCGCCAGAGTTCCCCCCTCCGAAATACCGCTCCGCGGTCGAAAGACCGCGGAGGGTATTCTAAGTTTTTCCCTGGGCTGGCGGGCGGTCGCCAAAAGACCGCCCGCCAGCCCAGGGAAAAACTCCCTTCCCACGAGGATGCCGGCTCGTAATCGAGCCGGCGGAGTGGGAAGGTGCGACGGGTGCTGTTGCACCCGTCGCGTATTTCACTGTCTGCCAAGCAGACAGTGAAATACTCGTAGGGGCCCTCTTATGGGGGCCCCGCGACCCCCCCTACCGCCATCCGGTTCCCGGCGGGCGGACCGCTGGGAACTGGATGGCGGTAGGGGGGGTCGGAATCCCCTCGGCGGCGCAGCTAGCTGCGCCACCTTGGAGGATTCAAAAGGGCGGCGGTACACTGGCGGGAGACCGCCAGTGTTGCCGGTCCGACCGCGGCTTTACCGCCGTGGTCAGAATGCCCTGCGGGGCACCGCCGGCCTGTCGGCGGTGCTCCCGCCGACCCTGGCCCCGGCGGTCTAAGACCGCCGGGGTCAGAATGACCCCCTAAGTCTGTAACGGTGTATAATACATGGGGTAAAGAAACAACCACCTCCAGAGGGAGAAAGGGAGAAAATAGAAGTAGTCCAATGCAGCGGGACAGCACTCGCAAGATCCCACCATTCTCCCCACCGTCAGCCAATGCAAATAAAAAAACGGTAGAAATCAACAACAAGGAGAATTGTGCGGCCACTGCTACTCCACAGCCACAGGAAGATGTCTGTTCACTCCTCCAGGAGGCACTCCAGATCTCTGTCAGTCAAGGTCTTCATCTATGCCCAGGGTAACTCCTGGCAATATACCCTCCATACCCAGCACCACAGAATCCTCTGAGGAAGTAGTGGAACTGCATCAAGTCAAGGAGGCCGCTGCAAAGAGTTCACTCTCACCCCATGGGATGCTGTAGTTCCACTGCACTTGTCTGCTCTAATGCTGCTTGCAGTTTGGTAGGCCGGTTCGTACGTCTATGGTGGGACCTCTGCCGATGGTCTTCTGGCACTCCGACTGCACAATCCCTTGATCATATGACTCCAACAAGTCCCAGGCTGCCACTGGATCCATGAAGAAATGCACTTGATCCTCTGTCTGGACTTTCACCAGTGCCGGAAACAGCAGTGAATACAGCAAGCCCAGGTCAAGAAGCTTTTTCTTGACTGCAAGAAATGAGACCCTCTGTGTGTGCACCTGGAGTGTAAAGTCAGAAAATAAAGAAACCTTGGCATTTTCCACCACAAACGACCCACGTGCTTGGATTGGTCATAAAAAGTGGTCTTTAGCATGGAAGTGAAGGAGGGGGACTATTATTGGGAGAGGCAGGGCCACTAGACGAGGAGGCTGTGCAACAATGGTTTGAGCCCGTTCCAGTGCATAATTCTTGGAAAGGTCCTCTAGAAGCAACAACTTTCTGGAGCCAACCCTCAAGAAATACCAACAAAGAGTACCTTTGATGCGCTCAGGGAGGCCTACCACAAGAATATTGTTCTGGCGAGCCCTCCCCTCCTGATCGACTAGCCAAGCTCCTCACATTTGAGTTTCCAGCTCAGTGAGAGGAAGGTCCGTAGTCTGCACAGCTGGAACCAGGGATTGCACAGTGGCCTCCAATGTAGTGACCCTCTCCAACAGTTTCCTTCAGTCTTTGCAGATAAGGCTTAGTTGCTCTGCTTTCGAGTAGATCTTCAGCTCCAGGTGCTTCCTGTAGGCATCTATCGCAGGCAACAATTTATCAAACGTACTATCCAATGATGAGGTATCTCCGCCATTCGCGTCTTGCTTGATCCCTTCCTAGGAGGTGCCTGAGGGTGTATGTTTCCTAGTTTGATGTGTGTGGCGCATAGTGTCTCAGACTACTTAGAGAAGTAAAAGAAAAGAAGAAACTCCACTACCATCGCTAGGATGACCTAACCTCCACAATCAATTTGTGATGCAACAGTTCCAATGGTGACAGGAGATATAGTACCAGTAATAGGTACTGCACATTCCTGTCCTTCCTCAATGCTGGTGCATTTTTGGCTGTCTAGCGCCAACACAGGCACTCTTGTGTCATGTTGAAAGTTACCCTTGTGTCATATGCCTCCGTTGTAGGCAGGATTTCTTTTGTGCAGAATGGGACGCTTTACTGCACAAAAGCAATTCTGAGTGGCATTTTTCTTTTTCTAGCCCACATAGAAAGAGGGAAAAACTAGGAGAAATAAAGATATTTCTTCTCGTTGCGCCTCACCTGGGAAGGTGTAGCATTTTGATGCATGGTACATCACAAATGGAACATCTGGGAAAGCACCAAAATCCATGGGTGGATGCATGGGAACAACCATGCTCCACCTATGGAACACCTTCCTGCTGCACAGTAACGTAATGCATCGATTTGCGTTACTTTAGAGATTTATAAAGTCATGCAGGTCCAATCAAGGTGGTCTTGCAGGGCCTGATAAATCTCACTTAGGTTTTGCATCCCCCTTGCGCCCTCTTGGATGGCTCAAAGGCATCGAAAAATCTTGCTAAATATGGGACAGGCTGCTTAGCGCCAAGCACAGTGCACCGTGCACCGTGATGCAGAGATGTGTGAGTGCTTTCCAGCAATAATTTGTACTGTAAGCATATGCGTCAAGTACAAAATCCTGCGCCTTAACAAATTCTTAAACTTTCAACTAATTGTATATGTGCTGGGCAGTGCAGCACAAATGAAATGTGTGGAATTTTTGGAGAAATTGAAAACATTTCTCATTGATTGTGCCTGATATGGTTAGATACAAGGACATGTCTGTCTATTTTAGTGGTTTGGGCTTTGTGTAACAAACCTATCACTGTACTGATCTACCCAATTTACACCCAACTAAAGCCTCCACCCCCTTTGAAGAAAAGTGGTGGAAAGAAGTGCAAAGCGCTGTTTGTTGTGAGGAAAAACAATATTTTTCTCTGGAAAGAACATACCCCTGCAAAGGTTTCCCCAGCTCTGCCTCACTTTGCGTGACTTTCCATGATGCAAAAAGTTAGCAAATCTGTCCCTTATTCTGCATTCCTGGCTGGCCCAACCTTAACCCTTACACTTCTAGCAATTGGTGGCAATTGAACCAAAAATAATCTTTCTATGTTTGCCTCTCTCTCTCCTCAATTCTCTTCATCTCTTTTACCTCACCCCTCTCTTCTTACCTTTTTCTCACGACCTCATCATTCTATCTTTCTATCTCTGTCTGTCTCTACATTTACATCTCTTTTACTCATTTCTCTGTCTAGCTCCCTCTCTCTCTCTATCTCATCCCTAGGTGTACTCACTCCTGTCCCTCTATCTACATTTCCTCCTCCCTAATTCTAACTCTCTGTGCCTAACTACCTCACTCTCAATCCGTACCTCTCTCACTAACTTTCATTTTCTACCTACCTTTTCTGTTTCATCTTCTTTGTATCTTCACTTCTGATTACCTTTCTTTTCTTTCCTCATATTAAGCATCTCCCTACTCCTCTCATTTCTACCTTATCTTTATCTCTACCTCCATGTTCTCTCTACGTCACTTCTTTCACTCCATACCCCCTATCCTTCTCCTGTCTCTTGCACCCTTTTATTTCTCTTACGTAGAATTAGAGGTAATTGTCACTACAGAGAAAGACTAGAGGAAAGAAGGCGGACAAGCGAGGAAGAGAAAAAAGGAGAAAGTAATCAGATGTCACTTGTTTATAATGTAATAATCCTCAAAGCACTGCTTTGGTTTGCATGGTTGCCTTAAGAACATCAGTCCCAATTTCAAGCTTTATGTGCATATAATATTTTACTATTAGGCACTAGTACAGTAAACATCCATCAATTTCCTCAAGGGTGTCATGGCTGCAAAGGGCGGAACAGACTAACTAGATAGTGAATTCATGCAAAATCCTATTGTTGCAACCAGTGCAAGAAGAAATGGCCCTGTCAATTCTTGTTCAGTCTTTCTTTTAGTCCTCTTTGGCTGGCAGATACCAAGCGGCCTCTGTTTTAGCTGTTTAGGTGCCCCCTTCTTTTGGTATGTTTAAGGTATAATTCAGAATTATCAGGCATTTTGGGTGTTTGAAAAGTTCTGAAAATTAGCAATAAATGTAAAGTTGTTCCAGGCAGATGGACCCAAAATATATCTCGCCGAAATGGACAAATTAATTTGGATTTCATGGAACATCTTCACTTTGAAATGTGAGGATGTTGCAAGACAGAAGCAGAAGCTAACAAACAGCAGAAAGAAGATAACTTAGCACGGGTAAGTGGTGCGACTTAGGGGTGGTAAATGATCTACACCTTGGTGGTAAAAGTTCTAAAAATTATTACCGAAAGAAAGAAGAATGATGAAAAAGCTCAAAGATAATGTAAGTGGTGGGCAAATGGAGTGAGAGTGCAAAAGAACAGAGGAAAAAGAGAAAGCGTGCAAAACAGTGAAGAAAAATTTAAGGAAATAAAGTAGTAGGGAAAATAGGTTGTAAGGAATGAAAGATGACAGAAAGAAGAAAAGGCCTTAGCTTTCGAATGTCACTACAAAAGCACGTGTAACAAACTCTGCTCCCATTTTCGTCTAAACACGTTTTTTAAAGGACACACTACTCTGCAGAAATAGTCAGCTTTGTTTTAGGACTGGTAATTATTCAAAACGTATGACTTGGAATAACAAAAATTGAAATTGTGAACTGCAAAATGAAATATTTCATGGCAGCTCTCTAGTTCAGAAGAGTCTTTTCATAACGTGAGGTAAGGCACCAGCTTTTGATGATTTAAATTTACTAGAAAATAGCCTTATTTTCTGTGCACCATGAACAGTTCAGGAGCCAATTTACAAGAAAGAGATGCGTTTTTACTGCGAGGAAACTGATAGCTTGAAAAAGATAGGTTTTAAGATTCCAATTTAGAAAATAGATATAACGGAAATTTGGCTTGGACGACTCCAAAACTCATGATGGGTCTAGGGTGCCCCATTTAAGTTTATATGTGTTTTATAAAAAATGAGACCTTCAGACTTCTTGTGTAAAGGTCTGTTGTTAGGGGGCTTGAGCTCTCAATTTGATGTTAGCAAAGGTTATGCTAGTAGCAGTTGGCTGAGCACAATGTTTAATTTGAGCAGGTGGTTGCAGGTGGGGCTCACAGGCTGACAAAACGACTACAGGTATATTAAAGCCAGATCTCAAATTGAATACATATATAAATAAGGTTTTTCAATTCTTATTACTAAATGTTCTTATCAGTAGTGTAACGAAAACTGAGGGAGCTTCCCTGCAAAGTACATGGAGGGCCGTCCTCTGGATTTAGGAGCTCTCTGTCCCAGTACTGTGCCAACAGGGCCCTGGAGCTCGGGACCCACCCGCACTGCAAGGGGCTGCTTGGGCCTTTGTTACATCACTGGTTCTTTCTTTTGTTACCTGTCTAAATAGTGCAGTTAAAACAGATTCCAGTTGCAGAGATGCCCTTGAATATTCATAGGCCACACTTGAAGTCACATTGTGTGCTTCCTGATCTGCATTTTGCCACACTAAAAGCTTGTTTACAATCTGTGCCTCAAAGAGCCCCCTGCAGTCTGTGTATATTCGAAATATGATATCCCTTTGCAGCTCATGGCAGTGAAACACTATCAACAGCCTTGGTCCAGTAGTGGGGTGAGATTGTAGGAGGACCAACTTAAGAAACAGCTGCAGGTCCACCTTGATATTCAAGTAAGCTAAGCAATACAGGAGTGATAGAAGGTTTGGAAAGAAGGTATTAAGTGGTGAAAGGTGGAGCAAGCTAAGTGTAGTATGGTGCATCTTTAGAATTTTGTGTAAGACCTATTTTGGGATCTCTTGTTGGAAACTACTTTTAATTTATGTTCTATTTTCAGCTCATTCACGCCCTCATGATGCTAAACATTATTGAATTATAGGTTAAACCTTTAAAAGCAGGACCATACAACTTTCCCCAAAGCAAAGATAAATCAGGGTGGAGAGATAATGGGATATTGAGAAGTGAGTTGCGGTGAGTGATAAAGTGGCAATAATACGGCCAACAGGCTGGCGGTAAGTACCACCAAATTATGACCATGACGGTGATAACTCCCATTGATAGCGAATGTACCACACCAACCGCCAGGGCGGAAACAAATCTCCCCACGGTGGTAGCCAACAACAGCCAGGCGGAAGACAAAGTACCGCCCACCATATTAAGATACTGAAAACCACCACCTTTTCCAGGGCGGTACCAACGCCAACAAAAGCCTGATGGAACTAGAGCTGAGAAGTGAAAGGACTCACCATTGGAGACACAGGGATGCCGCCATGGAACCTGAACTGCAAGTCTTCTCAATGATTTTCTATGTTATGCTCCACCCGACGAAGATGACGACTGTGAGTACAGCCGCCTAGCACACAAGGGAGGGAGGGAGGAAAACAAAAGTGACACACACACGCACGACCAGCTACACATGTGAACCAATGGCACACGGCATAGTAAAACACGGACCAGATTGCTGAAGTACTGATATTGTATTAGCATAGCAAAACCCGCCGCACAAACCAAATATATACAGATGTTCAAAAAGCGCCAATGCCCAGTCCAAAGTCATAAGGGCACACAAGGCCACAGGGCACAGTCCAAGGCCCGACCTGTATCCTGACACATCCGGAGAGAACACTGCAGTGGCATCATTTTGCAAGTGGGAAGGCACCTCAGGGGGATGGGGTGGGGGGGCACTTCAGCCGAATACGGGAACTTCCCCACTGGTTCTGGAGGGGGCTCCATGCCCATTGCTCTGTCCTGGAGAGTGCAAGGCCACAGTCTCTCAGGTGGGTGACTACCCCACTGGTTCTGGAGGGGGCTCCATGCACATAGCTCTGTCCTGGGGAGTGCAAGGCCACAGTCTCTGGAGTGGGTGACTTTCCCACTGGTTCTGGGGTGGCAACTCGCACATCAGCCCCTGGAGTGTGGCCTACATGGCGTCCGCTGGCGGTGACGGCTGCAGTGTGGTGGTGGATGGAGGAGCCTTCTGAGCAGCCTCTGCACTGTCTGATGGCTGCAATGTGGTGGTGGATGGAGGAGCCTCCTGGGCATCCTCTGCACTTTCTGATGGCTGCACTTACTCAGCTGGTGGTGGGGGCTCGTGACAGCTGGTGGTGGTGGAGGTGTCAGCCTGACAGCCTCCGCTGGAGTAGAGTGCTTTGTCTCCTGCAGTACATGGGGCATGGATCCCTTCCCCTTCCTGGCAGGTGTGGATGGGCTCTTCCCCTCTCTGCCTGGTGGTGCAGGCTCCTCCCCTTCTTTCATGGGGCAGGCTCCTTCCCCTTCTTTCCAGGTGGTGCAGGCTCCTTCCCCTTCTTTCCTGGTGGTGCTGGCTCCTTCCCCTTCTTTCCTGGTGGTGCTGGCTCCTTCCCATTCTTCGATGGGGGTGTGGTATCCTTACCACCACAAGTAGGTGGTGCAACCCCTGTCTCTGTGGACTGTTTGGCTGAGGTGCTGGGCTGTGTCCTTGGTACCCTGCCCATACAGGCAGGGAGGGGGGGGGGGAGGCGTAGGGAAGAGGTCAAATTGGGAAAGGAAATTTTAGGGACGGTAGGGCGGGAGGAGGGAAGAGTAATGGGAGTGGAGGATGAGGGAGTGGTTGTTGGAGGTGTATGTCTGCTGGACTTGGGTGCAGGTGCATGGGCAGGGTGCTGATGTGAGGTGGATGTCTGTTGGGTGTGTGAGTGCTTGCGTTTGTGTCCTTTAGGAGGGGGGGGGGACAGACAGGGTGGGAGAGGACACCGGGGACGCGTGCATGGCTGTTGTGGAGGTGTCTGCCACTGAGGTGCGTGTTCTGCTTGGTGTGGTGATGCTGGTAGTAGATGTTGATGTAGTGCATGCAGGTGTGATTGTGGACGTGTCTAGGAGGGAGGTGGTGGAGGAGGAGGAGGGGAGACAATGGAGGCAGTGGATGTCGTCGTGTCTGCAATGTGAGTGCTTGTGGGATGAAGAGTGGTGCTTGTGTTTGCCTGTGCCAGTCTTGGGTGTTGTCTTGTGTGCATGCTCGATGCTCGTCTGTATTTGTGCCTGGGATGGGTTAGGGTTTAGGAGAATGGGACTTGGACGTGGTAGTTGGAGGGGGGACGGTTATACAGGGACAATGGCTGCCATCAGAGAGGAGGCCAGAGCCGGAATCGATCGCTATTGGGCCGCCAATCAACCGTGAATGCCCTCCAAGAATGTATTGCATTGCTGCATCTGGGATGCCAGCCCCTGGATGGTATTCACAATGATTGACTGCCCTACAGAGATGGATCTCAGGAAGTCAATAGCCTTCTCACTCAGGGAAGCAGGGCTCACTGGGGCAGGGCCTGATGTGCCTGGGATGAAGGTGATGCCCATCCTCCTGGGTGAGCGGGCACGGGCAACTCGCTGAGGGGCTACTGGGAGGGCAGTGTTGGTATGGGGGTGGCGGCTGTACCTGCAGCTGGGGTGGTCACAGAGGTGTCCACCACCACCAGGGAGCTTCCGTCAGAGGAGGTATCAGAGTCTGTGTTGTCTCCTCCAGTCTCCGCCGTGGTGCTTCCCTCTCCCTACGTCCCACTGGTTCCCTCGGCGTCAGTGGACTCTGCCTCCAGGCTCTTGTGGGATGCAGCTCTCTCTGTCTCCAGTGCCCCTGCTCCTCTGCCAGATGATGCTAATGCACACAAGGACAGGATGTCAAAACAAGAAAGGGGAGGGAGACAAAGGAGACACTGGTTCAATGACTGCACCAACACCACCATTGGCATGCACAACACTGTCACACACAGGGAACAGGCTTAAGCACTATGCATTGCACTACCAGTGAAATGGCTAGTCACTAAAGCAAGATGAGGACCACATGCTGCCAACTGCAGCACACCTGGGACCCACGATGCCCTGCCTGAAATGGACTGCCAGCAAGCTAGGTTGCCTGTATTTGCCATGCAACCATTACCCTTCAGTTGACCCACGCTGCAATGTCTGGCCTGGCCCTAGGGGCACAAACTAACCCACATCCACCACCTGGATACCACCCCACCAGCCAAAATATGCAATGAAACCCACTGTACTCACCCCCTTGTGGCTGCTGTGATTCCCTCAAGTGCCCACCCAGCTCAGGGTAGGCCACCACCAGTATGCGGGCCATCAGGGGGTCAGGGTCCGACTGGCAACCCTTCCTCACTGGGAGGCCATCCCCAGCTGGGCCTCCACGGTTTTCTGTACCCAGCGTCTCAGGTCCTCCCACTGTTTCCAACAGTGGGTGCTCCGCCTGCCATAGACCCCCCAGGGTCCGCATGTCCTTGGCGATGGCACACCATAATCCCTTCTTTTGATGGGCGCTGACCTGCGGAGGTAATGCAGACAGGAGAACTCCATTAAACAAACAGTCCAGCCTGTCACACACATGGCCCACCATACCCGATTCCATCACCATTGGCTCACACGTAGGCTAGCGCACAACATGTACACCACCAAGAGACAATCCCCCCACCCTCAACCCACCCTTACACAATGTCTTCACACACATCTCTTCATGCATCCATGCCACATGCATCATGGCCAAAGTGTACTCACCTGTTGGTCTGGAGGCCCATACAGCTGTCCGTACTGGGGTAGGACCCCATCCACCAGTCGCTCCAACTCCTCCAAAGTGAAGGCTGGAGCCCTTTCCCTGGTCACACCGGCCATGGTAGGTTCCAGACACAGGTCACAACAGCACACGCAGTGTAGGTCTTCTTCCATTGAAGGTCAGGAAACAAGTGAGGAATCAGATATAAAATGCCGGTCACGTCCGTGGTGGTGTACACTGTCACTGCCGGTGTACATCGTCATTGGCCATTGTACTCCATAGGGCCCAAAATCTTCCAATGAGGAATTGCACGGCAGCGCAAGACCGGCTAGTACCACGACGCCCAACGTCGGCGGAATTACCTCACTTCCACCTGTGCCTCCATACAGGACAGGCGGTCTCCAGTTTGGAAGGGGGGGGAACAGGCCTATCAACAATTACTGCGTCACAGGTTAAATAGGCACATACTTCGACATTTACACTGTCCAAATACATAAGTGCACCATGTGGATTGCAGTTGTGGTTTTGTTGTTCAAATTGTGACAGCCTACTCACTCTTGAGATCCTCAGATACCTCATGCTGCGGATGAATAGGAGGTGGAGACATGACCCTGTGTACAGACCTCTGGTGGACTTGGGTACACTGGAGGACAGGCACATAATACTGACCTATAGACTAGACAGGGCCACAATCACAGAGCTGTGTGCCCAATTGGAGCCTGACCTGATATCTTCTATCCGTCATCTGACTGAGATCCCCCCTCTTGTGCAAGTGCTATCAGTGCTCCATTTCCTGGCAACTGGTTCTTTCCAAGTGACAGTGGGGTTGGCAGCAGGAATGTCACAGCCAATGTTTTCAATCGTGCTGGCAAGAGTTTTGTCTGCCCTGGTGAAACACGTGTGCAGCTACATTTGTTCCCCCCAGGTGGAAGATTTGGCCACAGTGAAGGCTGGATTCTATGCAATGGACATATCCCCAATAATATTGGTGCTATTGACAGTACATATATTGCATTTGTACCCCAGCCAGAATGAATAGGTGTTCAGGAATCGTAAGAGTTTCCACTCAATGAATGTGCAAATGGTGTGCCTAGCGGACCAGTACATCTCCGACGTCAATGCTAAGTATCCTGGGTCGGTGCATGATGCCTTTGTTCTGAGGAATAGCAGCATCTCAAATGTGATGGGCCAACTACAGAGGCACAGGGTGTGGCTAATAGGTAAGCCTTAGTCCCCACCCACTGTATGTCAGTGTATGCCTCTGGTGTCAACCCCATAGGATTGTATGTGGCTAAATGTTGTCCCTCAATACTTGCAGGTGACTCTGACTACCCAAACCTATCTTGGCTGCTGACCCCTATGAGGAATGCCAGGACAAGAGCTGAAGAACGTTATAATGAGGCACATGGGAGGACCAGACGGATCATTGAGAGAACCTTCGTCCTCCTGAAGGCCAGGTTCAGGTGCCTGCATCTGAAAGGTGGATACCTGTGCTACTCACCTGAGAAGGTCTGCCAGATAGTAGTGGCATGCTGCATGTTGCACAACCTGGCCCTCAGATGCCATGTACCTTTTCTGCAGCAGGAGGAGACTGGAGATGTCCCTACGGCAGCAGTGGACCCTGAGGACAGTGAGGATGAAGATGGCGAGGATGAGGACAACAGAACATCAGTAATCTGTCAGTACTTCCAATGACACACAGGTGAGACAGTGTAGATTAACATTCCTATGACTATTGGTGTACTCTGTGTGGCTGTGGCAAGATGGCATTCACTTCCTTTTAACTCTACTTACTGTCACCTATGGTTTGTCATATTGCAGATGTTGGTGATATAACAACTGTGTACTGATGTGCTGACTACAGCCAGCTACAGGTCATTATTTCTATCCTCCCACAATGTACAGTACTTTTGCAATGGATGTAACTGTTTCCATGAATACGCATTTTCAACACATGGCATACAAGGAGTTGAGTTGTGTCCAAGAGTGTTTATTTAAGTGCTAAAAAAGAGGGGAAAGTGCAATGGAATGGAGTGACGATGGAGGAAAGTCCAGGGTATTGTTCCAGTCTGTTTGTAGCACAGGTCCAGTGTCCAAGTGGCCATAGGAAGGGGAGCTGAGGCAGTTCAAAGTGGACAAGGTGACAGTGCGGGACACAAGGGGGACAATCAGGAGAGTCTCATTTCCTGGCGGTGGTCTTGGCAAGTGTCTCTGGCTTCTGTCTGGGTGGCAGGGAACGCTTGCGGGGTGGTTCACCTTCTGCAGGGGGAAGGGTGCTGGTGGCCTGTGAGTCCTGTGGTGGGGCCTCCTGGCCACTAGCTGAAGTGGAGGGCTGGTCAATGGACTGGCTAGTGGTAGTATCCCGCTGGTGTGCTGTTGCTTCCCTCATGATGCTGGCCATGTCTGCCAGCACCCCTGCTGTGGAGATCAGGATGGTGTTAATGGCCTCCAGGTCCTCCCTGATTCCCTGATACAGTCCCTCCTGCAGCCGCCTGTTCTCCTGCACATTGTCTAGGATCTGGCCCATCGTGTCCTGGGAATGTTGGTAGGCTCCCAGGATCTCGGAGAGTGTCTCCTGGAGAGACGGTTCCCTGATCCTGTCCTCCCGCTGGCGCACAGCAGTCCTCCCAGTGTCCCTGTTGGCCTCTGCCCCTGTACCCTGAACGGTGTGCCCACTGCCACTGACCCCAAGTCTCTGATTGTCTTGGGTACTAGGTATGGCCTGGGATCCCTGTACAGGTGGGCACACTGCTGATTGCCATGTCCTGGGGACAGAGGTGTGGGTATGCTGGGTGAGTGTTGGATCCTGATGGTGGTCTGTGAGTGGGCTTGGGTGACCGGCTGTCCAGTGGTCCCTGATGAGCCAGGTAGGTCATCAAGATCCAAAAGTCCAGAGTTACTGTCTTCACAGGGGGCATCTTCTGTTGGGGGACTGGATAGTCGTGGCACCTCCTCTCCGCTGACATTGGCTGGGGTACCTGTGGGATGTATTATGCTTCATGTGTATTGTGATGTATTATGCTTCATGTGTATGAAATATTGTACATCCCTATCCTCCCATCTATGGTTGGTGTTGCCCTGCCACCTTTTGCTTGTGTATGGTGATGTATTGTGGGAATGTTAGTTTCCCTATGCTGTGCATGCTTTGGTCATGGGTGTCCATGCAGGGCTGGGAGGGGCGTTCATGCATTGGTATAGCATGCAGGGCTTGGCATTGGGGTTAGTCATATGTGAAGGTGCAGTGTGTGGGATGGAGGGGAGTGATGGGAGTGAGGGTGAGGGTGTGAGATGGCATGCAGGTATGGGGGGTGATAGGTAGTAAATGTAGACTTGCCAGTGTCCACTCTTTTGGCTACTCCAGCGAGTCCCTCAGGATGCAGTAATGCCAGTACTTGCTCCTCCCGTGCTGTGAGCTGTGGGGGAGGAGGTGGTGGTCCACCGCCAGCCTTCTGTATGGCGAGCTGGTGCCTTGCTGCTATGGAACATATCTTCCCCCGAAGGTCGTTCCACCTCTTCCTGATGTCATCCCTTGTTCTTGGGTGCTGCCCATGGCTTTCACCCTGTCTACGATTCTCCGCCAAAGCTCCATCTTCGGGCAATGGAAATCTGCTGTACCTGTGCTCCAAACAGCAACAGCTCTACCCTCACAATTTCCTCCACCATGAACCTTAACTCCTCCTCAGTGAAACGGGGTGCCTTTGTGGTGCCCTGGGTATTGTATGTTGTGTGTTTGTTAGAGTGTGTTGGGTGATGCTGTGGGGTGTGTGATGTGGGGTGCGTGAGGGATGTATGGGTGTCAGTGATGTCTCTGTGATGTTGGTGGCTTACTCTTACAGTATTTTGATGTTGGCAAAGGGTTGTGGGTACTGTGGGTGTGTGTTTTCTAGTGGTGTGGGTGTGGTGTGTGTATGGATGTCAGGGGTGTGTTTTTGGTATTGTTCAATGTGGTGTTGTTTTGCATGTGGGTGTCCATTCTGAGCGTGGCGGTATGTACTGCCAATGGTTTACTGCCGTTGAATGTCCGCTGTGGTGATTTGTGGGTCATAATGTGGTGGGCGTTAGTTTGTTGGCATAACGGTATGGGTGCTGGTACCGCCACTTTAGCACTGTCCTTCGGGCTGGTGGATTTGTGTTTGTGGCAGTATTCTGTTGGATTGGTGTGTCATAATATGGTAAACGGATATCCGCCACCGCGGGGGTATGTTGGCGGCCGTCAGCGTGGCGGTAAGCGGGATTTACTGCCAGTGTCATAATGAGTGCCATCGAGAGGGATTATTCCTTGAGAGAAGTGAAATGATGGAAGAGAGTGTTTGTAAGCTAATGAAAGACTAAAAAAAATCAAATAGGCAGACTAGCACAGTCTGCACAGTTCAGTGGCAAAATAAATCTAAGCATAAAACAGTAGATAGACCAACATGGAGCCTGCCTTCGAAAAAGTAAGTAAGATGTCTGGCACATCTCCCAGAAAGCTCATATTTTATAGGTTTTCAAACAGTTAAAAACACACTCTCAATGTGGGGAGATTCAGTCTCATAAAGCTGTACTTACAAGGATACATATCATACACCAATAATAAAGCAAGAAAAGCAAATATGACACATCAAATGTGAAACAACTTAAGGAACACCTACTTTGCATGGGAGATGAGGAAAAATAACATGACATTTATGCCCTGAGTGAAAACAATACACAGTACAGGTAATGAATAACTCCTAAAGCAAACGTGAGCAAGGACACTTGAATATATTACAATGACAAATTAATATATTTCATTTGCAACTTCTACAACACCATGAAAATGAAATGTTTTCAGTTTATTTTCTGAAAAGGAAAATCACCAGCTAGAGACGTAAATGCTAAAGCTTATCCATGGAAAATAAAAGCAACACTTTTTCTGATTTATCGACCCCCGGGTCCTGCTTAGCCTTTTCGTAACTCCCTTAATGAAGTGGCATCACAGGTCTTACTTCACTTTTCACACTGCATCATACTTGGGGATGTTAATATCCATTGAGATTCCCCCACTGATAAAGACACGATTTGTCTCCTTAATGTCAGGGCCCCGCTTGACTTTTCTCAACCTGCCACTAATCCCACGCACACCAGTGGACATATTATTGACCTGTTTTCCTCTAATATAAACTTAAACATGTCTGACCACCTCCCTCTCCCATGGACTTATCACTATTTAATCCATTTTGGCTGAAATGGAACCCCAAAAAGAAGTCAGAAAACGTCCGCCCTTACGGTCAAACCCCAGCCTTTCTCCAGGATTTCCCAGGATAGTTTGCTAAACATCTTGAAAAATACGTTATCTTTCTTTTGTGGCCCACTTGATTCAGACGTTCCAGTCTTTGACAACTGGCTCTCTCCTCCGTGCAACAGCTTGCACCCAATCCCTGGTCCACAAAAGGCAGGAAAAAGCCCTCCTGCTCCTGGTTGAATGGACTTCTTGGGCAGGCCAAAAGAACTAGGAAGAAGGCCGAAAGAGCCTGGCAAAGCCACTACAGGTTGGAGTCTAAAATGGAATACAAGTTAACACTCAAAAGTTACACTGATCTAATTAAAATCACTAAAAATAACTTTAATGAGGACAAGATTGAAAAGGCAGATAAGAAGCCAACACAGATCTTCAAGATTGTAAAAAAGTTTCTTTATCCTGCAGTATGCCACCATAGTGTGGATCCCTCAGCCAAACCATGCAAACAATTGGCTTTCTTCTTCAAGAATAAAAACACAGAAATTCAAAGTGGTCTCACCACAATTAATCGTTCAGATTTCTGCCCTCCACCTCCTGTTGTCATCTCAATTGTGCTCTCTTCTCTTTTGATTCAAGATTCAATATCGATTGAGGAGTCGAAACTTGCCATCCTAAATCTTAGATCAGGCTCTCCTGCTGACATCTGCTCCCATTTGTTATTGCAAAAGGAGTGCATGTCATCAGTCCAGTGCTGATTCCCATCTTAACAGATCTCTGGTGTCTGGGATTGTTCCCTCCATCTGGAAGAAGAACAATCCAATGTTGATCCCAATATTACAAGTAACTACAGTCATCAAAAATCACAGAGAAGTTTTGAATAGGCAGCTTTCAAACTATATAGCGTCCAACAGGCTCCTTCACCCTAGTCAGTCAAGGTTCAAACCCACATTTAGCACTGAAACTGACCTCCTGGTGGTTTCTGACGAGATTAAACACATTAGGTCCTGTTCTTGTTAGACCTTTTGGCTTCGTTTGATCCTCAAGGACAGATACCAAGAGGTCTGGCTGCCACCTTTACCTTCTAGTAAGAGAAGTGTCCTGGAGCTCGGCCCTCAGTCCATTGATGTTTAACATCTACATGACTCCTCTGGCCACACTGTTAGGTCTTTTGGGGCCAAGATAGTGTCCTAAGCCGACACCACTCAGTTACTCTTCCCTTTTAAGAAAGATTAACCAATTGGTCAAGATGCCACCAAGCCCTTTCTATCTGTGGTCTTTCAGTAGATGGGCTTTAATCAACTCAAATGTAACACAGATAACATGGAGATTCTCAGCTTTGGAAATCATTTTACTCTGAACCTACAAGCTCATTGGCTGGACGAGACTCCTCCACCTAATGCTCAAGCTGTAGTAGCGAAGAACTTGGATGCTAAAATTGACAAACAGCTGACTCTTCAAACTCAAATCATTATGGCAGTCGTCACTTGTTTTGTTCTGATGCACACAGCAAAAAATGTCTACAATAGTTCTCCTTGCCTGTAATATTAGGGTTGTCAATGCAATGTTAGTGTCCAGATTGGATTATGCCAACGCACTCTATGCAGGAATTCCACAGTATGTGCTTCAGAACCTACAAACTGTCCAGAATGCCACAGCTCACTTGGCTCTCCAGTTACCCAGGAAAGTCTCAATCTCATCTCATGTGAAGAACCTACACTGGCTCCTTGTTAAAAAGGGGTCATGTTTAACACCTTGACCCTTATGCACAGGTCACTTTACCAGTCTGGTCCAGATTATCTGTCCTCCAGGATTCAATTCTACTCTCCCCTTAGAACTCTGCACTTATCCTCTGGCCATTATGCCAAATTTCTAAGGGTAAAGCAAGCAAAAACCGTATGTAGATCCTTTTCCCTCTTAGGCCCTCAAACTTGGAACAGCTTGCCTGCTGAACTACGCCAAGTGGATAATGAATGGTCTTTTAAAAAGCAACTTAAGAACCGGCTTTTCACTCTTTAACAAATCTCTTCCTTCTCTTTTATTTTCCAGTTAGCGCCAGGATACTTCTGGGAGTAGCCGTGTGCTTTAGAAATCCATTCATTCTTCAGCAGCATTAAAACAGATGTCAGTGCTAGCAAGCTGAGGCCTAGTAATGTCAAATTGCGGCCCAGTTATACTAACCGAAACATAAAAAATAAACACTATTTCTAATTAAGAAAAACGCTTTCTCAAGGAGACAGAATGTGGGTTGGTAATAGGGGAGTAAAATGTCGAAAAGGGGTGAGGTAGAGAGGTGTGATAATGAAAGGGGTTAATGAGGAAGATGCATGGAGGAAATCATAGTGTGGTAGAAAAATCGGTGAAGTGTTGAGAGGTAGAGGTGTGAGTCAGAGAGAGATGTAATTAAACAGAAGTGAGGTAGACAAACGTGAGACAAAGTTGAGATAAAGACGGTATAGGTACATAGAGATATAGAGATAGATAGAAAGCGGAAAAGAGAGAGGGGATGAGGCTGAAAAGATAAGTGAAGTTAGGAGATAGGAGAGACATTAAATAGAAAGATTGGTGAGGCAAAAACAGAAGTGGGGTGGTAGAAGGTGTGGGGTGACAGAGTTAGTAGGATAGAGAGGTAGGTAAAGAAATGAGGGACAGAGAAAGGTGGGATTTAGTGATTGGTGTGGGAGAAAGAGATGAGGGACAAAACGTTAGAGAAAGGTGAGGTGGAGAAAGGTTAGGGAGAAAGATAAAGGAGAGGCAGACAAATGAGCAAGGGAGACAGTGGTGAATTGAAGAGTAGGTCAGAGGGAAGTAAACAAAGACATAAAGAGAGAGGTGAAGAGGGATGAAATCAGATGGACCTATGGCTCAGTAGTGAGAGAACCGGAGGTAGGCAGAGAAAAACTGAGCCAGAAAAAGAGACGGAGGAGAGAAAGAGAGAGATTTTGCCAGTGGGGACCTTTTTCAATTTCTTGAAACATCTCTGCAGTAGTTCATTAAGTGATAGTGAATGGATGGACAAAGAGACATGTCGGAGGTGACAGCAGGCAAAGAAGTGTCACAATCTGAATGGAGTCTCATTTTGAAAGTGTCATCTCAGAGATGCATTACGGTGAGGAAGAGATACAAGCAAAATGAGGTGGATCGCTGGGCTGAACCTTGCCGTTGACATTCAGGTCACGGTTTACCTTAAATCTCATCAAGGTTCACAAGGCTCTTAACCTCCCAAGGCTGAGATGCTAAGTAATCAAATACTTGGGTAAAAGCACCTATTATTTCAGATTTTGGTGTCATTATCACAAAGACCATGAAATGTACCCAGGTAAAACAGTGCTTAACTGCACCGCTTCTCATTTTATAGCTATCATATATTCTGGAAGCTCTATGGGGACTGAGGAGTGTGTATTCTGGGCCCCTTGAGGTCTCTCTCTTTTGTATAGACATTAATGTGGAACATTGGTCCTTGTAGCCAGTTCTTCCTGTGGTTGGAGTTAAGGGTGAGAGAAGAGGAGGTGTTTAAAGTAATGGTGGGCACTTTGACCTAAACGTTTGGCTCACAGACAGTACTGTAATCCAATTATTAGGCACATAAATGGGACAACAAATGTATGTAACAACAGCAAATAATTCTTGAAATAGCTTTACTTGTTCCCTCGCTTTGCCATTATTCCATGGATTGGTAGCAACCCCTAATATTGATTTTAAGGGTGCAAAACCACACCTACTAGGTAAATTACGAGTCCTAAATCCCAACACAAGGATTTGTTTTCAGTTATACTTGTGGAGGCAACTTATGACTGAAAAATCTGCAAGTATTACTGATTTAACACTGCAAGATAAGCCTGTTTGGAAGGGCCCCGGTGTTGGCCATTTTTAGTCAATGCCTACCAGACAGCGCAGCTCTATGGTTTGCTAAAGACATCTTGGGGACATTTAGGAAGCTTTTCTGAGAATGTGTTCTGTCTGTTGCTTATCATTGGCTTTGTGGTTTGCAACTCACATTGTCTGGCTTTCTCTTTGCTGTCTTTATTTGTTTTAGGCTGTCCATTGCAAGTGTGCCCCTCCTAAGGAGGAAAACCTTTTCACACTACCGCTCCTTGTATTCTTCCACTAGTGCTCCTTTTGGAAAACAGGCCTGTAAATTTTGCTCATATCATGTCACATTTTTTGTGCATTCAAAGACGGATGTCGGGCTCTGTTTTCCAAGGGGGGCTTAGGGTTTACTTTTCTTTCTCTGACTTCAAAGTGTGAGGATTTATGTGACAATGTTGCTGGATCCTGGGGGTAGGAAAGTGTTTTTTGTGTGCGTGCAGAACATATAAATTAGCTACAAGTATTTCAGAATATGTTAGAATTAATAAAGCTCAATTTGTTAATTCTGAAGTGCATGGGAAATAAATAATCGAATATGATCAAAACAAATCCATGCAGTACGTGATGCATTTCAACACACTGTTGCTTGTGCACTGTATAGTTTAATTAGTAAAACTGTACGTCTGTGAATCTGTAATGGTCGTTTCAATTGAAAAATTTAGTGTATGGAATGGCAGAGTGCTATAACGCCATGCATACTCCACTCCACTCACTCTGCACCACTGCAAGCCACTGCACTCTATTCTGCAGCACCTTACTTTACAGCACTCTATTCCGCTGCACTCTACTTAACTCTGCACCACTCCAAACTACATCACTGTATTCTATGTCTCTCTACTCTACTCTGAACACTCTGCTCTATGCCAAGGCACTCTACGGCACTCTACTCTGCACCACTGTATTCTTTGCCACTGCTCTCTACACCACTCCAGTCTAGGCTACTTCACTCTACTCTGCACAACTCCACTGTATTCCTCTCCATGCTACTCTGCAACACTGCACACTGTCACTGCACTTATTGCCAATACACTGCTATGCCTTTGCACTCTACTTGGTACCACTCCACTCTATGCTATTGCACTCTACTCCAATCCACTGCATGCCACTGTTATCTACTCTGCACCACTGCACTCTATGCTGTAACATTTCGCGCCACTCAACTCTATGCCACTGCATGCTACCCTGCACTAGTCAACTCTATGCCACTTCACTCTACTCCGAAACAATCTACTCTATGATACTGCACTCTACGCCACTACTCTAATCCACTCTGCACCACTCCACTCTATGCCACCGCACTCTATGTCACTGTACCCTAAACCACTGTACGATATGTAACTGCACTCTACATCACTGCACTCTATGCCACTGCACTCTACTCTGCACTACTGTACTCTAAGCCACTACTCTCCATGCCACTCTATTCTGTGCCAATGTGCTCTATGCCACTCTACGTCACTCTACTCTGCAACACTGCATTCTCAGCCACTGAATTCTCTGCCACCCTACTCTGCACTACTGTACTCAAAGCCACCCTACTGTGCATCACTGCACTCTACATCACTCTACTCTATGTCACTGCTCTCCATGCCACTCCACTGTGCACCACTCTAGCCCACTGCACACTCTGTCACTGCTCACCACTCTACTCTACACCACTGCACTCTATACCACTGTATTCTACACCATTTTAGTTTACGACACTTCAATTTATGCCTCTCTACTCTGCACCACTCCTCTCTCCACCACTGCACTCTACACCACTGCACTCTAATCTTTGTCACTTTATTCTACAACACTGCATTGTACGCTGCTGAATTATATGCCATTACACTCTATGCCACTGCATTCAACACCTCTATACTCTGCAACATTCAATGCCAATACACTCTACAGCCATGCTGGTGTACAACATAGCTAAAAACACATTGGCCAAGCCAGTTGTCCTTGCGTAGACGAGATCTATCTGCTTTTCCAATGCTTGTTAACTTCTTTAACGCCTCAAGAGACCTAAAAAACGCCCTCCACATTGCCCTTTCAGATCAATTCATCTGGCAGTGACATAGAGCCCAACAAGCCTGCCCAGCATTGAGATAAGCTGTAACTCTTGGCTGACAAACACACTCAAAAGTGTTATTGCACCAGTGCCCTAGCGGAGCTGAAGTGAACGATTTCATTTTGTTTTTAATTTCGGCACCAACTCCAGGAGAGCAGCTGTTAATAGTGCAGTATGTACAGTGGGACCAGGACCTAAGGACATGAGGGACCTAAGAGACTGCATTTAGTTGTTTTTTTACCAGAAAACCAGAGGATGGTGGACCTGATTTCCTTTATTAGCACCTGAGCCAGACACACGCTTGCTATATCACTGACCAACTCCCTACAAAATAGTACATTGTGTTGATTATTTGTATATCACTTGGCTCCATCCAATTGTGCCATCAAAACGCTGAGAGAAAAGGTGCGGAACAGAATGAAAAGAGAAACAAGGAGAGATAAAGGAGGGGACACTATGGACAGGGGAAATGAGGAAGAAGTCTTGTGCATGGAGTGGCGTTCTCCAGAAGGCGAGTATCTAGCCGTTTAGAACTTAGGGGCATATTTAAGAGCCCCTAGCGCCTCCTTGAGCCACATTAGCGTCATTTTTCTTATGCTTATGTGGCCCAACAATGCCCAAAGCTCTGCACCAGATTTACAGAGTAGCATAATACATGGATTGTGCCACTTTGTAACCCCTTGCGCCACATTATGCCTGCGCCAGGTATAATGTATTCAAGGGGGGCGTTGCCCCATTAGGGTGGGCTACAAAATGGTGCAAAGAAATGTACAAGATTACTTTGTGTCATTTTTCTCAGCTTTTTAATGCCTGCTCAGAGCAAGCATTAAAAGGCGGCATGCCATTGTTTTCAGTAGGCCCATATGCACTGTTCAGGGTTAGCACCAACATTTTAGCGCTAACCCTGAACAGTACATCAATAGCGTCAGAAATTCTGTGACGCTATTGCCCCCTACCCTGTGCCATGATGCGCTGTATTTTAAATATGGCACACACATGGTTGCTGTATGGGGTGCAGGGGGCTCCAAGAAAAGTGACGCTGCACGTATTGTAGCACCACTTTTCTTTAATCTGGCCCTTATTGTATTGTGCTGTGCCGTGCTGTGTGCCTGAGGCTTCTCGTAGGTAGGGGGTGAGAGGGAGGGATGATGGTGGGGTAGTAGGCGGCAGGTGGGTAGTACTCAGGGAAAGAAGAATATTGAATTCTACAGACAACACTTCTCTAAAATGTTTAGCTGGCTTTTTCCTCCATTCACTGCCTCCTCCTTCATCACTTCAAGATGATGAATGCTACTGTTTTGTTCAGAGAGCTTTGCTCCACAGACCGCCATCTGCCTGGTTTGATGTTAGCAGGGAAGCAGTTAGCTCGTTTGGGTGCCCATCTCTTCCTTGTACTGCCGTGGGCAGACAATTAGAGCATGTTCGAGCTCCCTTTGACAGATAAAATGAATTAAAAAGCAAAGAAGTAACATCTGTTTCATGGGTCGGTAAGTCTTGAGCCTCTGTCCATGCCATGGTGCAAGTGGCATGGCGCCGAGTACAATGTGCAGGTGTTGGTGGCAGGGGTAGCACCCTGCCAGCAGCAGGAGCTGCAAAATGTTTAGAGTAAAAACATATTAAACTCAGTTTATTATGTTTTTACTATAAAAGTGGGCGGGCCACAGGCGTGACAGGGACAGAGGGGGAGTGCACAGCACTCCTCCTCAGTGCGCATGCATGTTTGGCCAGCCGTCACGGGCGAGCCAAGCATACATGTGCACTGTCATTATGTTGCCTGGCTGGAGAGAGCAAGCACAGGCTTCCAGTCTGCCTAGGAGCACCCTGGCTGGGCACTCCCAGCCAATCCTAACGCTGCTTTGAGCAGTGTCAGGAATGGCTGCAGGGCAGGGTGAGAGTCTGTGCCTGCAGCAAAGGAGCAGACCAGAGCGGATGGAGCGACACAGGAAAAAGGTAAGTTTTATTTTTTATTTGTTTGGGCCCCCACCCTCCTGCCATGCGCTGCTCCACCCTGACCCTTTTCCCACCCGTTAGCCGCACCTGGTTGGTGGTCAGCAACAAGCCCGGACTGGCCATTTATCTCACTGGGTATTTCACCGGAAGGCTGGAGTCACTGGAGTGTGGGCCCAACGCAGCCTCAGTCACTCTCTCCTGCTCCCTGGGGTTTATTGCAGCTGGCAGAATGGTGGTATGTGCAGAGATAGAGAGAGAAAGAGAGAGAGAGAGAGAGAGAGAGAGAGAGAGAGAGAGAGAAAAAGAGAGAAAGAGAGAGCAGAAGGAGAGAAAAGTAAGAGAGAAATAATTGGGGAAAGAGCAGAAGGAAAGAGAGAATAGAGAGAGGCCAGAGAGAGAGAAGGAGTCAGAGAATGAATGGAAAGAGAGAGAGCCAAGAGGAGGAAAAAAGCAGGACTGGTTGAATATTTCTCCTCGGGCTGCTTTTGGTTCCCAGTCCTTCCCTGGCTTTGAGGCCTTTCGCAGAAGCCAACATGGTTTCCTGCTGCTGACATGGATGATTAGACTTCTCTATATATTTATCTATATATTTATAAACGCTTTGTACATTTTGCATCTTGCAAAAAAAAATGTTAAGTTGCTTAGTTGCTAAATTTTAGACTCTATGGCGGTCATTCTGACCCTGGCGGTCAAAGACCGCCAGGGCGGAGGACCGCGGGAGCACCGCCGACAGGCCGGCGGTGCTCCAATGGGGATTCCGACCGCGGCGGTAAAGCCGCGGTCGGACCGGCAACACTGGCGGTCTCCCGCCAGTGTCCCGCCGCCCCATTGAATCCTCCAAGGCGGCGCAGCTAGCTGCGCCGCCGAGGGGATTCCGACCCCCCCTACCGCCATCCAGATCCCGGCGGTCTGACCGCCAGGAACCGGATGGCGGTAGGGGGGGTCGCGGGGCCCCTGGGGGCCCCTGCAGTGCCCATGCCACTGGCATGGGCACTGCAGGGGCCCCCGTTAGAGGGCCCCTACAAGTATTTCACTGTCTGCTGCGCAGACAGTGAAATACGCGACGGGTGCAACTGCACCCGTCGCACAGCTTTCACTCCGCCGGCTCGATTCCGAGCCGGCTTCATCGTGGAAGCCTCTTTCCCGCTGGGCTGGCGGGCGGCCTGAAGGCGGCCGCCCGCCAGCCCAGCGGGAATGTCAGAATTACCGCCGCGGTCTTTCTACCGCGGAACGGTAACCTGACGGCGGGACTTTGGCGGGCGGCCTCCGCCGCCCGCCAAGGTCAGAATGAGGGCCTATATTTGCTGACCACATATATACTCATGAGTAACTCATTGAGTTATTTATATCCATCCATACAAACTCACTTGGATCACTGGCGGTACATGCAAACTACATAGCTCTTTTCAAGCAACATATCTACAGACATCCCACTTTATTTAGGTGTATTGGAAATTAGGCTTTATATAACTAAAACATACAGGCTCCACACTCAACCATAACTGAACCCAAAAACATCTAACCTAGCTTGAGTGGCTGAGTTTGATCAGCACAGAGTTGAAGCCTGGCTGCAGGATTCCCTGGACATTGTCCTGCCGTCTAAGCTCACCTGCCTTGTTTGTACTCATCCTCCCACTTCACGGTTTATTGAGGCGCTTCGCACTGCGAAAACCAGATGTAAGGGTTTAGAGAGAGACTGAAGGTTCACGTATGATGAAGACACTAAACTTAAATATAAAACTGCATTGAAAAATGACCATGGCCTTTGTAGAGCAGCTCTAGCCCCTTCTACTCTAACCAAATTACAGCAAAATTGCCCCAAAACACTTTTCAGGGTAGTGCAAGAACTATCGGGCCCCAGTAATGCTGATCCCTCTCCTATACTGTCCCATTGTCAGTACGAAGAAGTGGTGTTTTTTTGTTTGTTAAAAAGATGGAGGACATTAAACTTTAGCTACAAGCGGGTGGGAATATCTTGTTCCACCCTTGCACTAACTTGCCACCCTCGATCACAGAGGCTTCTGTCATCTCTCATATAATGCCCACCAACAAGTCTAACACCCCTGCTACTCAACTTAATGCATGGAACATAATGGACCTAATGCAATTCAGATCATTGGCACAATTCATAAGATTGGGCTCCGCCACTGACCCTCTTCTCCCAGCAAGGCTGAATACCCTGAACCCCGACATTTTGAGGATGCTTGTGGGCCTTCTTAATTCCTCTTTACAGACAGGGTGCATTCTCTGGGAACATGCCATGGTCTTGCCCCTCCTGAAGAAACCCAATATAAATGCCTTGAATTGGTTTAGCTGCAGACCAATCTCCATGCTTCCTAACATGACCAAAATCATGGAAAAGCATGTTAACAGAAAATCTCTGCTTTTGTGGAGACCCATACCTGCTTCACGACTCCCCGTCTGGATTCAGAGCGGAGCGGAGTCTGTTCGAGAGACTGGCCAGCCTAGGTATTCAAGGAATGGCCTTATTTTTGTTGGCATCTTTCCTCAGTGACTAAAACTTTTCAGGTCTCCTCAGTGACTGCCCCCTCCACACCACATGCCCTTACATCAGGGTTCCTCAAGGCTCAGCCTTAAGTCTGACCTTATTTAACATCTATGTTGGAACTTTGACTGACCCGGTCAAAAGCTTTGGCATTACCTTATTTTAGTACATGGATAACACACACATCATCTTCTCTTTGGTTTCTGCTCAGGACCATAACTTTGAGGCCCTGAATTCCTGTCTGGCTGGGGTGGTCTCATGGATGAATATGAATTCTCTGAAAATTAATGAGGAAAAGACTGAGGTACTGTGTTGGGAAACAATCCATTCCTATGGGACCCATGGCACTGGCCGCAAAACTTAGGTGCTCTTCAGGGACTGACCTAAAAGGTGAAGAGCATTGGCTTTCTGCTGGATGATAAGTTGTCCATGAAGCCTCAAGTTGCGAAGACGGCTGCTACCTGTTTTGCCGTACTGAAGTGCTCTAGATTCTTCAATTTTCAGCCCAAAGGACTGTCACTCTGGCACTCATTCTATCTAGATTGGACTACAGCAATGTCCTCTTTTTGGGAGCAGACAAGGCCTCCATAAGAAGGCTGCAAGTAGACCAAAGTTCAGCAGTCAGGGTGCTCTACAGACTCCCAACAAGTTCGTCGGTCCCGTTTTTTCTAAGGGAGTTACACTGGCTTAAGGCGGAGAAACAGATCCAATTCAAAGTCCTGTGCTTTGTGCACAGAGCTAGAACAGGAGCTGGCCCCGATACCTTCATGGAAAGGTGAGATCTTATCTTTCAGCTCGCACCCAATGCTCCAGTGATATCTCCTTATGCACGGTGCCGAGAGTCAAATGGACTTGCATGGGAGATCATTCCTTTGCCTACCTGGGCTCTAAGCTGTGGAATGACCTTCTGCTAACCTTGAGAAGCTGTACCGCTCTGATTTCCTTTTCGGAAACATCTGAATACCTGGACGTTCTGATTTAGTGGGCTTTGATAGCACCCTATCCCTCTCCAAGCACCGTGAAACCCTGTGTGGGTAGCTGCTTGAGCTCTACAAACATTATTATTATTATTAATAATAATAATAATAATAATTTATATTATAACTATTGTTTGAATATATTTCTAACAGCAATGGGTGTTTATCAATTCTTCAATATATTAATCGTAATGCAAGTTAACACATTCGCGGTTATAACTACGTTAAAAAATAAACTTTCTAGAATGGTTGCAAATAAAACTTTAAACAATTATTTAGAAAACAATTAATCATCTGTTCCCTCTGCCCAATGAATGCCAACCTTCACTACATTTGTGCTACAATTTGGAAAAAGCATAACGTGGAACAGTGTCTCTCGACAGCAATTACTCTTTGTGTTGGCATTTGATGAGAGTACGAGCATCCTTTTGGGAGGCACGCTGTGAACAAATTATTCCTTCTTACTGCGGGTTAGAATACCTGCCATTCTCCTTTAAATGTCCTTGTAATCTGATTAGGAGTTCCATAGATAACTCAAATGCAGAGACTCTGCACTCTTTAGTGATATGTCAACACGTTTTCACCTTATATGGTGGAGCATACTATGAACAGGTCTTCTTCTGCACTGCATTGATCATCTTGACCTGTAGTCCCGGAAACCAACCATTTTGGAAAGATAAAGCCCTCAATAAATGCTGAGCAGGGCTTGTAGAATGGGTATTTGGGTCTTTTCACCACCATGTGCATACTTGACAACCAGACCTTTGGGGGAGAATAATCATGATTTTAGTCACCAAAAGCTGAGCGCTCACCGATTTTGTGATGTCAAATGAGAGTGTGGCCTGACGCGATGCTCGTTTATTTATTTTGGACCATGAAAGTAATCTGTGAATCAAGACAAAGTCGTAATATCCCTTGTGACATGCAAAAATCATGCAAAAATCAGCATCGGGACAGGCGCTAGGGGACCTGTGGGCCTTTTTCCATGGTCACAGGCCATGGAAACAGCCCACAGATGCCCTTCCCTGCCCCCAGGGACACCCCCACCCACCCGCACCCACCCCTGGAGGACACCTAACGATGGGGGGACCTATCCCAGGTAAGTTCAGGTAAGTATTTTCATGTTTTTTTCAAAGTGCCATAGGGGGGGCCTAACTTGGGGCCCCCTACATGGCACTGTGTCCAATGGCCATGGCCAGGAGACTTAAGTTCCCTGGCCATGGCCATTGGGCTGGGGGGCATGACTTCTGTCTTTACTTAGACAGGAGTCATTTCCATGGGGTTGTGTGTGGAAATAATGATGCTAATCAGGTTAGAGTCATTTTTTTTACTCTAGCCTGACTAGCACCATTCTTTCACGCACAACCTCCAGTTTCCCCTATGCCTCCCCCCCAATAATGTTGACGCTAACTGGGCCTTACCGCCAGCTAGCGTCATAGCTGAAATATGACGCCCGGCTGGCGTCCAGGAATGACACTAGCCGGCGGAATACTTTTTGACGGCAACCTGCATTAACGCAGATTTGCGTAAAAAAGTATTAGAACCCTGAGACCGCCAGCAAGCCCTCACCCCAACACCAGCTATACGCAGACCGACAAACTTATTTGTTGGAAGAAGTTTTATTACAACATTTTGTCATGATATTTTTATCACACATATCTGAACCATAAATCACTTCAAATAAACTTCAGTCATATTTGCAAAACATAAATCACATTCATAAGATATACTCTGTAACCATAAATCATTTACTTGTGACCGGATCCCTTCCTGTCCTGAACCACCATTGGTCCTCACAAGTGAACTGTACCGCACCTGTATCCCTAGGGGGGGCGGTTGCCCTGACTACACCGTTCCTTGCCCACACGCTCAGGGTTCCGCCCCACCTCCAAACACCAATCTGCCTAGGGATGTAACGGGGCGGCCAGGAGCGGGAGCCCCATGCCCCCCCAGCGATATGGGCTCCTTACCCCTGAATCTGGTGTGTACATCCGCAGGTTGGCTCAGGACTTCAGGATCCTATCTCTGGTGTTATCCCGGGGCCCCAGCCTTGGGGACTCCTCTGTTGCTTCTGGTTACTTTAATACCTCACTTTCCGCTAATACCTTCTTCTCAACCTAAATTAAGGAGAGGGTGGGTGGGACAACTGCGAACCGTCTGCCAGTCCAGCCGCCATGATGCAAGAAGACCGAGCCTTCCTGGGGGGGGGGGGTGCACTTATGTTGCCCCCCACCGGCATGCGGCGGCTGGAACTGGACGGCGGCTGACGCATGCCGAAACGTTCCCATTCCCTAGACTTCTGCCCCCACACCTCACAAGGCGTGGGGGTGGAAGTAACAGGCCAGCCCAACGCACAACTAGTGCCAAGGGGTTTTTGGTCCACGGCGGCAACGTTTCCTAAGGGGGGGGGGGGGCTTTTCCCAAACAAGGGCCCAGGTGATCTAGTCAAGAAAATGTTCCTAACCAAACGGCATGACGGAGTCATAGCCAGAAACTTTGCCTAGTTTACGTTTTTTGTTATATTGGATTTCTGATCATTTTATTTGATCAAGTTATTGTTTAGTTCCAGCTCTGAAGAGGTCTCCTATGAGACGTGTCAAAACAAAAACAAATATATGAATAAATAAGTAAATAAATAAAATAAAAAATAGTATTACACACCATATGAAAATAACATTTAGGTGCCATTTTGACTGTTGTCCCGTATATTTTGCACACTTAAAGAAACAATTAATTTGAACTGTAGGTCACAGTGGAGACGTTTTACAACATTTGTAACAGCAGGTTATCTTTGTTAGCACATTTAAAGAGTACTTTTCACTGCGGCAAAGTAAATATATTCGTTGAATGTATTTCTAAAAAGATAATGGCTTGTGCATCAAGAGACGGTGACAACAGTGTCTCAGTCGCAGCCTTTTCGTGGTCTTTAGAAGCAGACAACGTGGCAATACATTTCTCAAATTCGTATTACATTTTTTCCTTGTATGAGAGGATTTTGAAGCTCCCTATTTCTTACTGCTGCAGGTAAATGTTTGGGTGTGCCAAATTCTACGGCTGACAGTTACCCATAGTCACAGTCTTTCAGTCACTTTGCCTTCCTCCTTGTCACTCACTATTTTATCATTCTTTTTCTTGTCAATATATATCTATTTGACTATTACCGCTTTGCCTTCACTTCACCTGGCACATTCTCTTGCTCATTTACTGTCGTTCCCTGTTACTCGTTGTCCTCTCCATCTGTGCCTTTTTTTCTCTCTCGTACAATATTTCTGTCAGTCTCTTGCCATTTCTGATACTTTTTTTATGTGGCATTACCCTTTTGTCCTGGGACAGACTGTAGTTTCTTAGCGATAACCTGTAGTGGATACTGTTCTTTTATCACTCAATTCCCAGTGCCTTAGATACTATTGCTCTTAAGTTCACCTCATGTATTCACTTCACTTTCCAAGTGCAACAGCTTGAAAAGATGAGGTTTATTCTTGGAGAAGGCAGAGGGTTGTTTTCCGAGCCAGCCACTATGTGGTGTGAGTAAGTATGCTCAATCAACTCAATGTCCAACCAGGAGCCTGATTTAGTGCTGTGTGATAATGGACACTTTTCTGATTGGTGGAGTAAATGCTAAAGCTGAGGAGAATGCACACATGAGAATTTCCTCCAACAGATGGATTTTAGAGAGGAGTAAATTCTCTCACTTGATTCTCTTCCAGATTGAGCATTACCTTCACTAACTGGAAGACCTTTTTCAGTACCACCCAACTCTAAAGAGGTCTATAAAATATAGAAGAGAATATAGGAATGCTACAAATTATGAACAACAGTATTTTATTTTCTATAAACATCTTTATTGATTTTATTGCTTCAACAACTTTACAACATGTCACACTGATACCATTGACACAGAACACTTGATCAATCTTAAAGGCATAGGCACAGGGGTCCCTCCCCCAAATATGTTGCACACTCTGAGGGAGCTCAACATTAAGCTGCCAATGCCCCAGTCCAGAATCTTACTCTATATTTGGCATTGCAAATCCCTTCCATTTACCCCACACTTTATCATACTTAGCTCGGCACTCCCGCACCTTGTATGTAGACCTTTCCTGCTTGGTGCACCAATCCACCCACGCTTCCAGCGGGTCAGTTTTGGGGCCTTCGCTGACCTCCAGCTGGCGCCTATATCCTGGGTCGCTACCAGTAACGCGGTCCCCAGGAAAGTGCGGTCATCCCTGTTGCTTCCCACCCACTAAGGAACATTCAGCAGGATTGACAACTGAGCCATTTCCACCTCCACAGTCAACACAGCCGAGAGTTCAGCAATCACTGTCCTCCAGTAATGCTCTATGTATGGGCAGGACCACACCATGTGGAAAAAGTTAGCGTTGAGCCGTTAGCAGCGTGGGCAGTCAGAGTGGGCCTGAAGACCCACCCTATGCATCTTATCAGCTGTAAGGTATGCACTATGTAAATAATATGTCTGAACCAAATAGACTTGAGAGGATATGGTCTGGACCCTTGAACCATCAATGCATCTCACCAGTCCTCCTCCTCCATTTGTCCCAGTCAGCCCTCCAACCGCTCTCTAAGGCTCTCAAGGGGCTCCATCATGTTGATCCGAGTACGGTATATTTGGGACACACTGCCCCTGCCCAGGCCTCCCATCAGAACCTTCACCTCAACCGGGCCACATTAGGGGAGGACGAGTCAGTCTGGATACAGACTCCCAACACGTGCTGCAGCTGCAGATATTCTTGAAATTGTGTGGTTGGGAGGAAGGACTTTTGTTGCAACTCTTGAAATGATAACATATGAGAGCCGCTCTAGACGTCCCCCAGAAGTGTAATACCAATGCTATCCCATTTACTAAACTCTTCTAGAGCGGAGACCTTCTGGAGCCATGTTCACTGCCACAGGGGAGTCTGCTGGTTGAGCCTTGTCCGCCAGCCCGTTTTACGCTGAGCCGCCCTCAATCCAACCACCACTCGCGTCACTTCGGTGAATCGCCCTGGGCAGGAGAGCACCGTACAACAGTGCCAGGAGCATAGAGAATCCCAAGGTCAGGAGCTCAAGCTGGTAAGCCGGGTCTGACCCCCCGCCTCCTAACTAGTCATTGATCACCAGTAACTGTGTGGTGAGATAATGAAGGTATAGATTAGACATCCAGAGTCCACCTTCATAAATGTCACTCTGACAGGTGCGAAATGCTATTCTAGGGAGTGAGTTATGCCACAGAAATTATCTTGCCACCGAGTCCACCTTGCCAAACCAATGTTTGGAGGGGTGATTGGGGAAGTTCTGGAGTAGGTAAGGGATCCGGGGCAGTATCATCATCTCATACAGGGCGATTGTGCCCAAAACATTAGGGGGCATTGTTTGCCATATACTGAGGTCTTCCCTAATCTTCTGGGTAAGCGGATATTGAGGGACCATGCTAGCATCAGGCCAAAGTCCAGGAAGGTATTGCAACAAATTTGGATATTGTCTTGCCAGTCAAAGCGATCCCTTGTGGGATGCAACAGGACCAGCACAGATTTGCCAGGATTAAGAGTCAATCCCAAGCCCTCTGAAAAGAGACTCATGATCTGTATACACTGGGGTCCCCTGCTAGCCGGATTGGCCAAATAAAGGAACACATTGTCCGCATATAAAGCAATATGGTCCTCCCTCCCCGTGGGCCAGGCCCAGCCGCAAATCAGTGGGTCGCCTCTTATGAACCTTGCCAGTGGTTCAATCACTAACACGAAGAGAAGCGTGGCCAAAGGACAACCCTGATGGGTCCCACGTCTGATGGGAAAAGGGTCAGAGACCACTCCATTCACCTGAACCCAAGCCGATGGATTGGAATAAAGGAGTTGCACCAGCTCTCCATACTTAGGGCTGATCCCTGTTTTTGTCAGCACCTGGAAAAACAGTGTTGAATGCCTTGTCGAAGTCTATGAGAAGCAGCGCCAATTGTGGGGAAAAAAGATGGCTGTAGGACAAGGCCACATGAAGCCACCACAGACAGTGTCATGTGCTTCTGGTGGGCATGAACCCTCATTAATCCAGATGGATTAGAGACTGGAGAACATGGCGTAACCGATTGCCCACCTTAGTGGAGTACATTGTGATTTCAGTATTGAGGAGTGAGATGGGATGATAGGCAGAGCAGCACACCAAGGGGGGCGCGATTTGGGGTTCACTGCAATAGTGGCTTAGTTGGGAAGCTCCATTCTGCACTGCCTCTGTGTTGCAAGTGTAGCAAGTGTGCGGCTAGCTGTTCCCTATATTTACCATACTGATCCACCGAGTAACCATCCATTTTGTCCTCCCACCTATATACCCAGGCAGTCGAGGCTCACTACATGTGTTTTGTGGACTCAAGAGATAGATGACGGATTTTCAACACCAGTTGCCTGGTGGTAGTTGTATGGGTGACAGGAATAAGGTGCGTTTCCAGGTGTAATGCCTGGGCTTCGAGTCTTGTTATCTGCTAGAGTCTGCCACGCCCTTTCATCCTGAGAAGGTGGCTGGTATGTCCTCTACAGGTGGGCTTACAGGCAACCCACAGGAGCCTAGTGACTGCACTGAGCCAGTGTTATGCATGTAATAGTGCATGAGTTCCTCACTGAGGGCTTGAGCATATATTTCATCCTGAAGGTGCCATGCATTAAAACACCACATAGGGTGTGGAGTTATGTCTGGACCACCTATCCTCATGAGAAGCAGTGCATGGTTAGAGATTCCACAGAGAGGATTGGTGCATCCGTGACCGAGAGGATGTCTGTGGCTGGCATGAGAAAGAGATCTATTCTTGCATAGTTGTGGTGAGCTGCTGATGTGCGTGAATGTTGTCTCACTCAAGGATGCCAGGCATGCCACACATCGCATGGGCCCAGGCCATTGGCCCAGCAGTGCAGGCGCTTGACTCGGGCACCTCAAATTGCAAGTGGGGTGTCTGTAGAGTCTGCTTCCAGGTTAATGACTGCATTGAAGCCACCTCCCAGAAGCACCAAACCCTGTGGAAGTTTTGATATAACTCCTTGGAGAGTCTTCAGAAACTGCTCCAGTGTGCCAGACGGGGAATGAACACTCAAGAGATTAACCGGCTGACCATTCAGCATCCCAGATGCGGCTACATATTGACCCTGGGGGTCAATATGCGGTGATCGTTATAGGGAGTGTGTGATGCACCAATATTGCAACTCCCCTAGAGCGCCTGGTAAATCCCGCATTGGCAACCCTGTTGTAGCCACCAAGTGCCAACATGGGGCACCATGTCCTCATCAAGTGTGTCTCTTGAAGCATCAGTGTAGAAGGGATAGAAAGGTGGGCAGCACAAAAAAAGCAGAGCGCTTGATTTTGTCTAGTAGGCCATTGACATTCCAGGAGATTACTGCATAAGTGAGCCTAGGGATATGCGTGGGTACAATGTGCAAGTGCATTAAGGACTATGTGGGTGGCTGGTTCCCCTGGCAAATGAATCTGCGGGCCAAGAGAAAGTCCTGCATGTGAGGGAAGCCTAATGTAATGGTATGACCTGCTGAAAGGAAAAGGTTAGCACATGGAAAACATAACTTCAAGCAACTATCCAAACTTGGTACAAATAACCCTCTAAAACCCCTAACTGCCCCCCACCCATACATCCATCCCTGAAGCATCTGTCACCCAATAACACAGATCCCAAACCAAAACCAAAGTGTCCGAAAAAGGTGTGGAGTGGTGGACCCCTCGAAGAAGATGGATCATTGCAATAAAACACCCTTTGTGGCCCCATGGTCAGTCAAATTGCCTCACTCCCATCCCCAGCGAGGGCATACATATGGAGTCACTGTTAGTCATGTGAGTTAAAGAGAGGAGAGGGTGTAGCTAAATCACCCTTCTGATTGATATGATAAAGGCTGTTCCCACTCGGTATACTCAGATGAGGCTGGTCCCTGGGGGGTTGGGGTGAGGGTCCAGAGGGGACCGACCCTGGCAACAGGGATGGATTGCTTTGCTTTCTCCAGCAGGATGGCGTGCGGCCTCTCTTGCATCTCTTTTCCAACGAGCTGCCTAACTTCGATCCTGGAGTGCCTCCAGAGTGGAGAGGGGGCACCACCCAGCTGACATGGTGTTCCTCAATGAGCCAATCCCAAGCAGTTCCTGGGGAGTCAAAGAAAAAGGATTTACTGTTCATTAATATCTTGAGGGAATAGGAGCATATAGGAGAGCTGCATTGCTCTAAGCTTTTAACTGCGTCATAGGAGGGGCTCTTATTCTGAACCTTACATGTATAGTCTTAAAAATTTTTAATTTTAGAGTTTTCCCGTCGAAGGTCAGACTGTTCTCTCACTTCTTTGAGAATAACATCCTGATCCTTAAAGTTGAGGAACCTGGAAATCATCGATCACCTCAGTACCCCAGGAGGAAGTTTAGGAGTGAGTGCTCTATGGACCCGATTGATTGCACACTAGGGGGACAGTTTGTGTGTCGGTATCCAGGTTTTGAGCCACTGCTCCAGAAACTCAGTGGGTTGGGTCTTCTCCACCCCTTTCAGGAATCCCTCAAAGCACAAGTTGTTACACCTGGAACGATTTTCTGCATCTTCGGCCCTATGGTGAAGCTCACCTACTTTAGCTTTAAGTTCTGTTACGTCGACTTCTACTGTGGTAACACCGTCTTCCACCGCTTTAATTCGGCCCTCCGCAGGCCGCAAGTCTTGATGCAATAGACCCACTTCCTCACGTACATCCCCAATCTTTGTCTCTACAGAATGTTTTGAGGACTGGAAAGCCCACAGGATTGGGTCCAGACCCTTTATCACAGGGGCCCCATGTGCCAAAGTGCCAGATCCATGAGGGCCTGTTTGAGTAGAAAACTAGTCAATATGCTGTTGGGACATAGTTACTCACTTGCTCCTTCTCCATTGTATGTTAGAGTGCATCCGTGCTCCGGGGACGTTGGTCTGCTGCCCCTCCATCCCAGCGGAGTGCACAGAAAGGGTAGACCTGCCCCTCGCTGGATTCAGCCCTCCACAGGTCCCAATCTGCAGGGGTCTTCCCCAAGAGGAAAGTCCCACTCCGGACACACACTGCCTCTCTCCAATCCAGTGGTGGGATCGTGTCGCCAGCAGGGATCCAGTGCCTCTGTGTGTTGGTCAAAGTAAACGGGGGAGGGCAAAGACCTCAGAACGCCACTCTCCCTCCTCATGTCTTCCCCCTCATGAAAGTAGCCACTTCAGGTTTGCAAGCAGGTATGCACGGCCCCCTGAGATCTCCCCATTGTGTGTACCCATGCGCCTCTCCGTCCACTATGCGTTTTTCTGGCCCCGGGCTTTCCAAATGTCACTTACCGGGACCAGATGAATGTCTCTTGGATGACCTCTGCTCAGGGCAGGCTCAGCAGCTCCGCCCGGTCAGCCTGCAGCATCAGGGGCCAACACGTGTCCTCTCCTGTAGGCTGCACAGCTCCACAGCATCCAATACAGGACATCACTCCGGCCTCCCCTCCCAACCAGCGCCGGCGTGACAGGTTCTCTCCTGACCTCACGGTGATTTGCCGGTTCAGGCCTCTCCACGTCCCGTGGCTCCACCTAAGTCTGGGCACTCCTTCACCTCTCTCCGTCCCTCCACCCCCCCGGCCAGGGGCAGCGGCATGTCCAGGCAAGACGTGCGGCCGATCCCACTCGGCCGCCTCATGGACACCCAGACAACAGGGTGCAGGACGCAGCACTCAATGCAGCACTCAATGCCAGGCCTAGCCTGTAATGTCAGGTGCAGACTCTCAAGCAGGACTCCTCTATTCAGGGTCCAGGCTCTCCCGATGCAGCAGTCCACCACCGTGGCAGTTAGGGACGGTTACCTCACCTGTGCGCAGACAATGTGTGCAAGGCAATGGGGCTGATGGCGGCAGATGACAGAGGGGTCTGAAACACTCTCAAAGTGCAACCGCCATCTTGATGCCCTAAGCCACTTCCTCCACAGTATAAATCTTAAGGTCCCAGCCGAGGTACAACTTTAAACTCAAATATAGTGCTTACATATTAAGGCACCTGAAATCAAACATGATAAAGGGTTATGGTAAATCCCATCCTATGGGGAACAGTTTTGGTATCCTTGGCAAACTTTCATTGTCAAGCCTCTGGTTTACTGGACTCTGTTTCCTAGAGCTAGTCAATGGGGCAAAAGTGTCTTACAGATTAATACAATGTGCCAAGTTGCCCATAATTCATCTGCTGTCACCCTTGTTTTTTAGTGGCAACATATGCAAGTCAGGATAATTCAGTGTGTCTGAGCCGTGGTAGCTGGGAAACTAGTACAATGGTAAAGAATTAAAGGAAAACAAAATCCTACCACCCACAATGAACAAATGTCTCACTACATTTGAATAGGGATGTCTAATGGTGCCAATTGCCCACTTGTTAATGGGCTATCAGGTGAAATGACTGATATTCACAGATCATCACAGTTCAGTAAAGTGAGAATGTGGGTTACTGGTTGAGGGGTGGGGGTGGAACCATACTCAAGCAACCACAATCTTTGTCAAGGTGAAGCACAAGCAAACCCTAAATTAACCTGTGTTCAACCCTTTTGTAGCTTGGCTCAGGGCAGTCAAGCTTAACTTAGAGGCAATATGTACAAAAATGGTCCCACACCAAGTTAGAAAAATAGGGTTGCTTTTAATAAATAAAACAGGACCAAAATAATAAACATCCACTCAGTAGAACAGTAGAGTGAAAATAGCATATGAAAGCACAAAGCGCCAACTGTGGTTATCTGGTCTCTCTGGCATGGGAAAAAGGCACATGTTCAAGCCTACCATGATGGAGTTTGGGCCTGCTGCAGGGGCCCACCAAGGCCCACTGAACACAGTACCTTAAATCCTAGTGCAGGGTATGGCATTGCTTTGCAAGTCTTCGCCTCATCCAATGTTGTCCCGGGGAAGCTGGGCGACGAGGCTTTGCATGCTTGGAGTCACTTTCCTTATGTTCCAGGGAGCTGTGATGCAAAGATTGGTGGGGCCTTGCATCACTTTGCATCCATCCCAATGAACTGGCAACTATGTAGCGCGGCTGGCAAGGCTTGAAGTCACTCAGTGTTGATTCTGATGAGACTGGGAGCTGTGCCGCAAGGTTTTGTTGGGCTTTATGCCACTTAGCTGCAGCTCCAACGAGCACCACAGCTGGGCTTAGCAGAAGCACCTATAAACCTACTTCCAAGGGCTCAGGACTGGGGTGGCACCACTTGGGAGGGCAAGAATCACAGGTGGCAGAGTCAAGTTGCTGGGTTTAAGGTTGTTGGAAGCCAATTCTGTTCATGAGGCTTCTTAGCAGGTTTCCAGCCAACTAGTCCTGGGAGTCACTCCGGGGTCCTGGTTCAGAGTTGCAGGTCCCGTCCATCTCACCCAGGCAAGAGGGCAGCAGTCAGCATATCAGTATAGCAGGGCAGCAAACCTTCCAAGCAGCAGTCCTTCTGAGCAGCAGACATCCATTCAGCAGCACAGCATTCCTTCTTCCTTGTAGAATATCCACAGGTCTAGAAGTATATTGAAGAGTTTGTGTTTGAGGTAGAGTATTTATACCAATGCCCTTCCTATGACAAGTCAGAAAAGCTTTTAGAATTCCCTTTGAAGGAGGTATGTAGCCCTTTGTGTGGTAGAAGGTCGTAGCCTATTCAAGTGTAAGTAGGGATGTGACTGGCTCTTCCCTCCATTCTGCCAGTGATGGCCACTCCAGGCACACCTAAGCTCTCTATTGTGTGTAATCGCCTGAGAGAACTACATACATTCTGTCAGTATTGCCCAGTCATGTGATCCAAGATAGGCTATAGGCACAAAAGGGCTGAGGGCAAAATTTCTTATTTTCTAAAAGTGGCACTTTCAAAACTAATGAAAAATCCGACTTCTTCTTTAAAAGCATTTATCATTACAATTTCATATAGACCAAACATGACACAGCTACCTGCTCCCAATTGGAAATTTCAGCTTATTAATTGTAATAAGGAATCACAATGTTTTTGTTTTTCACTAACAGGACATGTAAACCTTAAAAGTGCATGTCCAAATCCCAAGTTGACATGCCAGTTTAACACTGCATTCAGGCTGCAACGGTAGCCTGGGGCATGTTTTAAAGCGCTACTTAAATGGGTGGCACAATAAGTGCTGCAGGCCCACTAGCAGCATTTAATTACCAGGCCCTGGATATATAGTGTACCACTATACAAGGGACTTCTAGGTAAATTAAACATGACAATTAGGTATAAGCCAAGTTAACCATGATTAGAGGGGAAAGCACAAGAGCCCTTAAGTCAACAAAGACAAATTCAGCAAAAAAGGAGAGGGTAAAGGCATAAGGGTTGGTGCAACCCTGAGGAGAAGGCCAGGTCCAACAGAGAAGAAGTTAGTTGCAGTCCTAACTGGTACCATACTCACAGCTCAACACAGAAGCAATTGTTGTTTTAGTGTAACCAAACCCAGTGTACCCCCTTTGGAACCAAATTTCAAATGCCAATATCACACAAACTAACCAGTCATGGTCAAGGTTTTCAATTGATAGGCCCACCCATAGGACTATGAGCACCCACTCGACCAGTTAGGGGATAAGAGTGAGCCATATTTCAAATACTAACATTTTTTATAATAAAAAAGCGATAGAGATAATTCCGTTGCTTCATAATCAAGATGATGGACCTCAGCTATTAGTAAGCTACCCTAAGATTGACATTGATGACTTAAAGGCTTTCTGTCATTCTGGGTCTAGGAAGAAGGAGCTTGCAACTCTCATTAATTGAGTCAGAGGACAGGGCAGGCTAAGGATGATGCAGGCTCACCACACTGGCTGACAACACCTGCAGGCCTGAAATAATTATCTACAAGTCCTCAAACTCCTGATCTGCTAGTGTAGGGCTTCCACAACCTTCTAGAAGCACAACCCACTTTTTAGAATGACAAATGTTTACAACTCACCTAGCTCCAATGGACATGAGACAGGACTTTTTTTACTGTATTAGTAGAACTGCTTTCAAAATACTGTCAATTACCAAAATAATACTTTACAATTTTTTGTGATTGTCCCTAACAGCAAACTTTGTAAATGTCAGAACCCAGACCATGCCCTTCCACATATCTCTATCAGCTTGTGGCCAAGATATTGATCTGCCCATAATAGTGGCAGATGGTGAACTGCACTGGAACACTTTTCAGAGTGGGGTACTGACAGTGTTGCATCTCTGAAGTTATATGGATTATGTCAAATCCTAGTTTAGCACAGAGTGTATCAATGGTATTCATCCGGAGGGTGGTAATGGCATAGAATGTAGCTGGATGTGCATTTTGGAGTACACTGTTGCAAATATTTTACTAAAGCATTGTGCAGTAGCTCACTGTCAGTTATAGACAGCACATTTTCCACTGAAATGGCCACAAAATTTGCACAGCCATAAGATTTTACTGATACAACTATGTAGCACACAAATAATGTGTTCAAACTGTGTTTCAGTGAATATTTATTATCAGTTATGCATCACTAAGAAACAATGTCTTGATCTGTAATGATCCTTTTAAAATCTTTGTTTCCACCACGCTTCAGATGCACAAAAAAGTACATCATTTTTGCGTTCCTGACTGTTGATATGTTCTTGAATATCTGTAAAGTTCATTTACAGGTATTTAAATGTTGTTGTGTGCCACAAAAAAGACATCCTACCGCCTTTCCTTTCACACTCCATGTACCCTAGCAACACTGTTGCATACTTCACCTTAAAAACTCCTTTGCTGTTAGTTAGAAATGGGCGCTCTAGTTGGCAGTCAGTTTATACCCTGTCCAAGTAGGGACCCTCACTCTAGTCAGGGTAAGAGAGATACGCAGCTCAGATAATCCCTGTTCACCCCCTTGGCAGCTTGGCAGTCAGGTTTATCTCAGAGGCAATGTGTAACGCTGTTGCAGAAACACATACATTAACACAGTGAAAACACCAAAAAGGGACTCCACATCAGTTTAGAAAAACAGCCAATATTAATCTAAATCAAACAAGACTAAAATGATAAAAATTCAACATACGCAGGAAAAGATGTCAATTTTTAAAGTAAAAAGAGTCTTAATCGATAGAAATCAATGGATGCGTTATTTTGCACAAAGCACCCGGTATTTGTCAAAAACTAAACCTTTTCCCCGGTCAAGCGTGTGTTGATTCCTTACTCGCAAGTGAGGCCGTGCATCAATTCTTTCTCTGCCGGGTAAACGACTCGCAGGGAAGGGATGCGTTGATATCCGGACAAGCAGCCTTCGTTCTGTGCAGTGATGTTAAAGATTTGGACAGCCAGGGATGTTGTGTGGAAAATCCGGACACACGGCATTGATGAATCTGAGCTGGCGATGCATTGATTTCACACCGGTGTTGCATCCATTTTTCAGCCAAGGTGCAGGAGCTGCATCACTTTGTTTGCCACTCGGCTCTGTACGAGGATTTTCTCACAGGGTCTGCCAGCTTCTCCTTCCAAGGGCCTAGGGACAGGATGTGGTAGCACTTGGCAATGAGGGGGTCTCAGCAGGAGAGCTGAGGTGCTGGCAGATGAAGTCTTTGATATCCCTGAGACTTCTTAATAGTCCAAGCCCTTGGAGAATCTTCACAAGCAGGATATACAACAAAGTCCAGTCTTTGTCCTCTCTAAGGCAGAAGCAGTGACTGCAGGCAAACCCAGCAAAGCTTGCACAGTAAAGAGGCAGCACTCCTCCTCACAGCTCTTCATCTCTTCTCCTTGGCAGAGGTTCCTCTTGATCCAGAAGTCTTCTAAAATTCTGGGGTTTTGGGTCCACTACTTATACTCATGTCTGCCTGTCAAGTAGACAAACTTTAACAAGGAAAGTCTTTGTAGTGCACAAGACCCTGCATCTTCCTTTCCCTGTCCCTGACACACCTTAGGGGATTGGAGACTGTATGTGAGGGGACAGGCAAAGCCCTTTCAAGTGCAGGTAACAGCTCCTTCCTCCCACTCTAGCCCATGAAGACTCATCAGGATATACAAGACACACTTCAGCTCCCTTTGTGTTAGTGTCTAGAGTGAATTCACAAACAGTCCAACTGTCAGTCTGACCCAGATGTGGATTCAGCAGCCAAGCAGAGGCACAGAATGGTTAAGCAAGACAATGCTCACTTCCTAAAAGTGGCATTTTCAAACAGACAATCTAAAATCAAACTTTACCAAAAGATGTATTTTTAAATTGTGGGTTCAGAGACCCCAAACCTCATAACCCTATCTGCTCCCAATAGGAAACTGCACTTAAAATATATTTAAAGGCGATCCCCATGTTATCCTGTGGTAGAGATAGGCCTTGCAGCAGTGAAATATGAATTTGGCAGTATTTCACTATCAGGACATGTAAAACACACCGGTACATGTCCTACCTTTAACATACACTGCACCCTGCCATTGGGCTACCTAGGGCCTACCGTAGGGGCGACTTACATGTAGTAAAAGGGAAAGTTTGGGCAGGTCGAATTGACAATGCAAAACTGCAGACACTGCAATGGCAAGTCGGAGACATGTTTACAGGGCTACTCATGTGGCACAAACAGTGCTGCAGGACCACGAGTAGCATTTTATTTATAGGCCCTGGGCACCTCTAGTGCACTTTACTAGGGACTTACTAGTAAATAAAATATGTCAAACAGGGATAATCAATCATAATCACAATTTACACAGGGAGCTCTTGCACTTTAGCACTGGTCAGCAGTGACAAAGTTCCCACAGTACCAAAACCAGCAAAAACAAAATCCAGCAGACAGTCACAAAAACAGAAAGCAGAGGCAAAAAACAGGGAAAACCATACCAAGGATGCTAGGTCTAAGACAGATAGATACAGACAAGTAAACACCAATACCCATGTTAAAAGAATAGGCAGGAATTTTTCAGAAGGCAGAGGCTGATATTTCACCCCTGTCCTTGACAAACAGCAAATGTGACAAGATAAAAGCAAAATGTAAAGGCATCTTTGTTTATTGCTCTTTTGTGACCCACTAGAAATTGACTGTTGACCCTCCAGTGGATCACAACCCACAGTTTGGGATCTCTCTGCTAGAGGCTCACTGGTCATTTGTAGTCAGATTAATGTTTTTATTGCTAGGTGTAGCTCTATGGCAAAGTGATGCATATTGTTATGATAAACATTTTTGATATGTCTACGCAGCAAAACCCTAAACTGTCAGTGTTTGCTGAGGATAGTTGAGTAGCCTTATAAGGTAGTTGCAGAGTTAACATTTGGCTCACCAATGCATCTAACTTCTTACAGAGGCTACCTAACCCTATCATGTAAGGTATCATGTTAGATGGGACATCAAATGTGACTCAATGGGGTAGGCGACATTCATGCCCACTTTAATGCTGGCCAATAGCCACCAAAAGTAGCAATACTGCTGAAAGTAGCCATACTTTGACCCAGCTAGTCCATTGACTTTATGGAGTCACAGACACTGAAACAGGCTTTTATCCCACCTGGGAAGACATGTAAACTATTCCCAGGCTTAGAACAAAGGCTGTTGTCACACTGCAAGTGTGACCGCCACCCACAGAATGGGCTGGAAATGGTCTTAGCCTGAAAGGCGGGCATCAAAGGGCGATGTCACCTTTGAAAAAGTTCCAGAAGGTCAAGGGTATTATATTCCAATAAGGAAGAACTCCAAAGTTGGCACTGGTAAGGCTTCACCTGCCCCACAAGAAGTACTGACTAGTCAGGCAGCTGTTAAGCAGGGGGTTATGACACCACAGGTGACAGAACCGAGAGTGGAAGGAGGGTGTCTGCTACAAGATGTAGCTGCCCCCACTCAGAAGAGGCAGAAGAACCCATTGAACCTAAAGAAGCCTATAGTGTAGCACACCCAACTGTCAGTGGGAAGTTAAATGTGTGGTTCTTGGTACTGACAGCTGTCAGTAGCCTCTGCTGCGTATTTTCCGTTATAACTGGACTGTAATTGGCATGGTGGTCTGACTCCATGTCAACTAGCAAGATAGGTCCCCTGACCCCGTTGGTCATGGTGAGGTTACTCCACATTTGAATAACCTATGTGGGTAAGCTAGGTGTTGCCCTGGCTAAGATAGGGTTAGCAGATGTAGATACCTCTGACCCCAAGAAGAGGGAAAATGGATCGAAAATCTAGAGTCAATTAAAGTCCTGGTTAGGATGGGTCCTGTCAGATTTTAGGTTAGTCAGATTCCCAGTGGGAATGACCATGTCCGGAGGATGTAAGGCAGAGTAGGCCCTGCCGTACTGACAGCAAGTTCTCAATATACTTCCTTGCTTAAAGCTCAAAAAGACTCACCAGAAGATGGTTGAAGTCTCCATGAAGTATTAGCTGGAGGGGGTGGTGTAAGATAATAGGCTTTTTTGCAGGTTTGCCCCAACCTTTTGTCCTATTTTGTACTACTAGCTGCTGGTTTTTTACTTTGCGAGTGCACTGAGGCCTGTTGCCCAGACCTAAATGCCAGTGTGCTTCCCCCTTTCTAAAGTATATGCGCTGACTTACTCATAAGTCCCTAGTATATGGTACCAAGGTACCAAGGGCTTATAAGGATGGCTGCCCACACAAGAGCTGAAGCACTGGTCATGCAACTCTGTGTGTAACAAAGTGAAAACACAACGTTCAGCTGCCATTGCAGACTGCAAAGGCTGTGCATGCACTGCATACCCAACTTTGCCATTACAATGAATGTCAAAGTCATCTTCAGTCCCTTAACCATATATGTATGTCTCCTCTGAGGCTGGCCTGTGTAACCCTATGGCAAGGAGCTGTATATTGTTAAGAAATACATATATGTTTGATATTTCTATGCTGAAAAGTTGTATACTGTTTGCTGAGGATGGTTGAGTAGCCCACTTTAATGCTGGCCACTTTTGCAAAAATAGCCATACCTTGACCAAGCTAGTCCAGTGACTTCACAGATTCACAGAGATTGGGAAAGGTTTCTGCCTTCCCAAGGAGATGTTTAAACGGCTCCCAGACTGAGAACAAAGGCTTTTGCTGCACTGGATGTGTGACACCCCCACCCACAGGTTGGGCTGCAAAGGGTGTTAGCCTGAAAGGCAGGCATAAAGGGTGAAGCCACTTTTGAAGGACCGCTGTGAACACATTCCTAATCAAGAAGTAATTTGTTGCCCCTAGACAGGATAGAGGCAGGGCCAAAGGAGGGAACACAGGTTTTAGAACCAGTTTTCTTTCTGTGGTTGTGCTGCCAATAGTAGCCACATCCCCAGGAGTGTGCTACCAAGGTCTTCCCTCTTGCCATTTTGGTGTGGTGTGCAAAGTGCACTCTGGGATAGCCAGATTCCACACATCACTGGAAACGTGCCACAAGGTCTGAAGGGACCCTACCAGCCCATTGGCTAATGACCACATTCTCCCTAGTACTTGCTGGATTCAGGCCAAGGACAAGAAGAAGAAGACCACTCTGCACCCTTTTAAATTGCACGAAGAGAGGTGGCGGTGCTGGAGTGATGGAACCTGCTGCACACTGGGCTAGTGGAGTTTGGACTCTGGCCCGAGGAAATGTTGATTACCAGCCCCAATCCACTGCAGAGGCTCGAAGGATCCGTTGGCTGGTCACCTGGAAACTGTCCAGGGACACAACAGCGGAAAGTACCCAAAATGACACACTGGTAGCCACTGTGGAAGTTTTCCTGCAACCAGTCACCAGGCGCACCAACAAAAAAATCTAAGATAGCCAAAGTCTGCACTCGACACTGCCACACCCGGTAGAGCTGTCGGAGACTAGATTAGTTGAACTACAAGGACACTAGTCCCCACGAAAGGTTTGCACCAGACCCTTTGCACTGTGTTGCAAGAATTAAAGGCCTGCATTGGCAGCCCTTTGACCTCTGCGTAGAGAACTTTGTGGGACCCTGCGATCTGTGGTCAGAGTCACCCCTACTCACCTGCAGACCAAAGACCCGTCGGATTTCACCCTCATGGACCACACAGCCTCAAGAGCATACAATGAGGACCTTTAAGCTTATAAAGCTTGGAACTTGCTTCTATGACACTCTGGTGGCCAGGTAACTGTCCATCGTTTTCATTCTAGGCTCCTAGATCTCTATCCTAGTGGACCTGGTCACCCAACTTGGGTAAAAGTTGCCGAACTCAGTGTAACAAAAATGTTCCAAAGTTTGCAAAGTTTTCACTTGCCATTGATTGTTTGAGCTTGATGTTAAAGTTTATAAAATACTTTAAAAATGCATATCTCTGCAACCCTCTGGTGAATTGTAGTCATCAAGGACTTTTTCATAAAAATATGATCTATTTTTATAGATTTTTGTTGGGTCTCTTTCTTGATTTGTGACTTTCTTGTTCCATTGTTGGTGCTATTAAATGCTTTAAAAATTGTTCCTTTGCTAAGCCTTGCTGCTCTGTACCATAGCTAGCAAGGGGTCGAGCTTAGGTTTGAGCAAATAACCCTGACTGGACCCAAGGAGATTCATGTGAGTGTACTGAATGACAAGACCCCAGCCTTGCCACATACTACACCCATTTTCTTATACTAGGCAGCACCTAGAACAAAAACAGTAGGGGAAGGAGAGCTGAGCAGAAGCTCACTAGCAAGGAATCAGCTGCATATTCCATAAGCATACCAGTCATCTACAGGAACCATCATTCAAATCCTCAGAAGAAGCAGCATGCAATTATCAGAGAAGGACAAAGATAACCTAACCTGCAGATATTCACCATCCTCTCAAAATAACACTATTTACCCTCAACATAGTCCCCCAACCACTCAATACTTGTGTAGCATGCTAGATGCACACAGAGCAAACCCTTTGAGAAACTAAGGAAAACCATTAATTTTGACAGCACAAATTGTACATAGGTAGTTAAAAAAAAATAGTTATAGTGGAGGGAGAGGAGACAGTCTTAATATGATGTGTGGCTGAGCTCCCAAAAAGTAAAAAAAGTCTAGCTCCTAGAAAAAAACAGGTTTCTGTGAGGAATCCTTAGCCCCCCTTCGTAGTGTGGCATAAGGAGCAAGACTATTCACAAAGAATATTGCATGTGATACATGAACAGCAACATAAACACATCATAGCAGTTAAAAAATAAATGAAATAGATTTTCCAAAGCAATTTAATTAAAAAGGTGATAGCAATCTAATGAGTAAAATGATACAAGCATGAAGTATCAGTCAGGATTTTGTTTTTAAATTGAGACACATTTCAAATTTGAAGGAGCACTTTAAGCACTGAGGCCCATATTTATACTTTTTTTTTGCGCCACATTTGCATCATTTCTTGACGCAAACGCAGCACAAACTTACAAAATACAATTGTATTTTGTACGTTTGCGCAGCCTTTGCATTAAAAAGGGGCGCAAATGCGGCACTATTAAAGTATAAATATGGGCCTGAGTTTGATGTTCTTCTCCTATAAACAAACTGCCACCATAGGTCAGAAATGATTTTTGCAATGAACAAAGCATAACACCCTAATGTGATTTTGAATAGTTTGGGTGGAAAATGCTCTACTTTAAAACTGTCCTTTTCTAAAAAGAAGGCTTCTTTCAGGAAGCAGGTTGCAGTGACCTCAGTAGATCTGCTGTACAGTTAAAAAAAATATGGTTTTGGCTCCACGGGGTGATGGGGGTCCCCTGTGGAACCACTCCCACCCACTAGCCCTAGGGGCGCTACCCTACCCTGCACCCTATATGTTTATATATTATTTTTGCAGGGCAGGGGACTGCATCCCTGAGTCCTAAAATGGTTGCCGCCACATATTTGTTGATGTGGTGTCAGTAAATCAAATCTTTTGATCTGTTGGATCCAAAGATCCTCCATGTCATGATACCTACACAAGGCATACCTTCTGGAGCAAGGGATAGCTGTCTGTCAAATGTGGTGGCATTCCGTTCATCTGTTTTGGCTGTAGCTGTGTCCAATTGTCCTATGGTAAATTGCTTGGGGAAAATACATTTTGGGAGGCCCTCCCCCTTTTTCTCAGTAGCCGCTTGACAAATCACCTCAAACGTTTCTCTTTTTAAGTTGGTTTCTTCTCTTAAGACACATATTTTTCCCTTGTGTCTTCGGTCTAATTTTGGTTTAGGAAAGATAATTTTCTTTCTGTATTCATCTTCTTCCTTTTTCCAAACATTTTTCAAAACATCTTCCTTTCTATTTTTGCTGTGTGAAAATGTGTGCTCTTCTCTCTTCTAACATCATGGTAAAGATTTTCTCTAATGGTTTCATTAAACAGGTCAAACTGTTTTGGTATGCCCTATCAGTGTCTATAAGGAAGAATGGTCTAAAATAAAGCCAGGCTGTCTCCATTTCTTTTACCTGTCGGTGTAGATTCATGCTCTTCTCTAAAGGAACCTTTGTAAGAATCCTATAAAAATTTGAATAATAATATTCAAAATGTGGTTGCCTTTACACTAAGCAAAGCAAAATACTACATGTAAATGCATATGACAATGGTGTGTGATGGTATGTCATGTCTTCCGTAGCTGATGAAGGCAATCGTGCACACACATAACAATCTTTTTCATCTAAAGCTTGTGTGCATTATTGAATTAATCTAGAAGAACCATTTGTTGCGCAATCTTCTTTCATGTAATCTACAAATTAAGTTTTCCATTTATCCTCAGCTAATACATGTGCAGTTGCCATGTTAGTAAATGCAAATGGATTTCTCTTTCTCTGGTGTGAAGTGTTATTACGAGTAATAGTGCTATAGGTACTCACGCTGTTACTAAAAATGTAATCCCCATAATAATCTTGCATCTAGCTCTTGTTTTCAAATACATATTTGTCTAAAGTCAGATCGTTTAGTAAACTATATCAGCAAATAAAATTAATAGTCCACTTTCAGACTTTTTGCATTAAGCAGCTTCACAATTTTGTCTACTTTTCTTTTACAGTTAGTTCTTTAAGCTTTATTTACTGCAACCTTCTTATAATCATCCCTCGCCCTACTCCATCTTCTTCTAGAATGGTATCCCTACTCTTCTACTGCAGCCTTGGAACTAGGGAAATATCAGTCTTTATTTCAGTCTATCACATTTTTCATTCGATAATGTTTTTTAGTCAACTTTTGTTTCTTCCAGAAGTCTTCTCAGCAGCTTTTTCCTCAATAGTGTTTGTCTAGTGATATCATGGGGGTTCAAATAGCTCTGAACTCAAATCAAGCAAATCTGATATTGGTACCTTTAGCTCTTGATTCAGATGGTAAATCCATTCAGGTGAAGAAAACCTCGCTCTTTTTGATCTCCCTGCGCTCTGTTGATCTCACTTATAACACCTGATTCTGTCTACTCACCAGTTATTGTTGGTATTTGTTCAAATGACACACTTGATTTTAATTTCTTCCAACCATAACTTCTCGGTCATTCAGCATTGTAAGTGACTCCTCTTGATCCAGTATTTGTCCCTACACCTGGATCTTCTAGTTGTTCTGAGGGTGACTCAACTGTTGTTTCTCCTGCTTCCTTACCAGAAACGTCAATTCCACTTTGTGAGATCTCAGGAATTTGAATGGATGTGACTGTCTGTAGGTTTTCCCCCTTTTCTCTTTCTTGCTGTTGTGCCTCTTGTGGTATTACTCCTTGTACTTATACTGCTTGTGGTGGTACTGTCACCAGTGCTCTTGGTTCTGGCTCAAAGAACACTGGGGAATATTTACAAGAAAGTGGAGCATTGGTCCCGATGTGCCACTTTTCTTGCGTCCCCCCTGCCCCACCTAACAACAGCAAGGTTACACCATATTCACAATACAGCACACCATGATGGTCGTTATGACAATAGCATTAAAATTATTGCCGCTATTGTGGCGCTTTGCTGCACTAGCATCAAAAAAGTTGATGCCAGTGCAGTAAAGCACAGGGAGGCCCATTGATGATTAAAATGCCAGTTTAACACCTGCTCAGAGCAGGCATGAAAATTGATGGAAAAACTGGTGCAGTGAAATTATGAAAATTTCACTGCACTATTTTTTCGGGCCCCCTGTGTGGGAACGCCCCCTTGCATACATTATGCCTGGCGCAGGTATATTGTGACACAAGGGTTTACAAAGTGGTGCATTGCAAGCCCTGTACCACTTTGTAAGTATGGCGCAGGAGAAAGGCACCCTTAACGCCACATTAGTGTAAACAAAAAGGCACTGGGGTGGGGCAAGGTGGCACTAGGGGCTTGTATATATGCCCCACTATTTCTTCATATGGATCTCTTGTTGTCTAGGTATGCAGTGCATGCACCCAGTTTGGCAGTACAGTTTTGTACCTACACACTTAACAGCAGTATTTGTGATGAAAATCACCCAATAGGGGGCTTTACATCTCAGTTCCAAGCACAACTTCCTCATATACTTTTCAATCAGCACCCAATCACTGGGGCTGAGGTCATGGCACTGCTCTTGGTGTGGATTTTCAGTGACAGCTTCAATCTGTTGAGAAACAGAACGCCCCATCAGCCAATACTTTGCACTAATCCTGTATTGTGTTATAGTGCTTATGCAGGTACAGCAGGCAATCTCATTGCACACACCATTAGGATCTCAAGCAGCGATAATCCTGTCATTTGCACTCTGAAGGTTCATCAACACCAAAGGTAAGGCATCAGGCCATTACAATAAAGTGTATGCACTGAATGTCACCAATCTGTTTTTTATGGTTCAGTTTAGCTGCTTCACAACCCTAGATGTCTCTAGATGATAGCTACAGTGTTATCTCTGCTCCACTAGTGAAGCTGAACACAGCATCCTCAAAACTTCATTGTTAAAATGAGTCCCACGATCTGACTCCAGAGAAACTCGCAACTCGTACCTAGGTATTAGTTCTCGCAACAGTTGTTTTACTACAGTGAGACTGTCATTTCTTTGTGCTTGGTAGGCTTCCTCCCATCAAGAGAAATGCACACCATGACCAGGACATTTCCCAGCCCATTACAAACAGGCATTTAATTGAAATCCATTTGCATTCTATTGAAAGGAGCACCTGCTTGTCCTACATGGATTAGTGTAACTGGTGTTCTTTTCCCTACGTTCATTTGTTGATGATTTACCCAACGGTGTCACAATTCCTCTGCAAGCATCTTGAACCTGGGGTTAAACTAATTCTGTCTGAACAATCTCACAATTGCATCTCTCCCTAGGTGGGTTGGCCCATGGAAATGTCGGGTCAGGGGAAGCAATAGGTTATCTGGCAACACTGGTCTTCCATCTGCTGAAATCCAAATGCCATTTGCATTTTTCCTACACCCTGCTCTGATCCAGCCCTGCTGTTCTGCTTCTGATGCTTGTTTCTCAATCTTTTGGACTCTTCCCAGGTATCAGCTACAGACAACAACAGCGCAAAAGCAGGGTCCTCTTCCACTTTGTGTAAGCCCCGTTAAATGTGCAGGCCACAAGTGCAAAATAATGTTCAACTTCAGCAGCAGATCTGTTTCCAACTGTGACTTATACATTGGCACTTTTTTGAGCTGCACATTTAATCATTGCAACCTCTGTAGCCATCTGCATTGCTTCCAATAATCTTTTTACATGTTTGCCATTCCTCATAGGTGAGCCAGATGAAGTTATGAAACCCCTTTGTAACCATAAGTGTCAAAAGTCATGGACCACAACAAAGCCATACTGACATGTTTATCTGTAAATATAGTTACTCTTAATTGGGGTGATGTACTGCACCTCTTGGAAGTGCAATCAGTTCAGCAACGTGTGCAGAGGCAACACCTCAAAGCCATGAAGCTTCCACAACAGATTGAATTATACAGACACTCTAAGCTGCTCTTAAGACACGTTAATTGGTTTTCAAACAAGAGCTTTCAACAAAGGTTACATGATCAGGCTCAATCAAAGGGTCATCATTTAAGTCTGCTCTTGGCTTGGTGTATACATCTGTGACACCTAGATAAACATGCTCAAAATCATAATTATCTAAACTACTTTCAGTGGCAATAAAGTGGATGGATTGAATGTATGACAACATTTCAAAATTATATTATCAGAGGCAAGAATTTGCTGCTCGTACTTTGTAAGTCTAGAATTTGTCATGTTCTGTGTTTATAGCCAGGCAGTCCAGTGGCTACAGGGTCAAGGGTAATTGAAAATTAAGCTACAGGTCTTTAAGAATCTTCATGTATAAGTAAGCACTGAGAGAGTGCAGCCCTCTCCTTCACAGCAAAACATTGTGAACATCTTACTATAATCTAGCATTCCTCATGCTGGGCATGACAGAGACTTTCTCTCATCTCTAGGAAAGCTTTCAAGCATTCATTTTTCCATCAAAGTGGATTAGGCACATCTTCGTGTGTCAGCCTCAGTAAAAGCTTAGGGCCTCATTACGAGTTTGGTGGTCCAATGACCTCCAAAATCGCAGTGGCCATCGGACTGCTGCACGCCTGGCAATGCGACCACCAGATTACAACCATGGTAGTCAGACCACCAGGGGACTGCCACCATCACCAAGATAACGGATTCTAACAGGGTGGTGGTGGTCAGAGTCACAGTCAGCCACGACCAGGCCCATGGTACCACTTGCTGCAAGCCTTTCCATGGTGGCTTAACCGCTGACCGGCAGAAATGTTGTAATACAATGTTTCTGGTGGTAAGGCTGGTGGAAACATCATAATAGGACTGGGGGTGAGGCTGCTTGTATGATGGCAGCCTCACACCACAAGTTTGGCGGTCTGATAGTCAGACTGTAAAACTCTCAATGAGGCCCTTAGCCACTAGGGAAAAGTTTGGTATCCACTGTCTACAGTAGCTAACAATTCCCAGAAACTGTCTGACTTCTCTCTGAGTTTTGGGTGAATTCATCTTCAAAATGGTCTTAACTCTTTCTTGTGACACCTTTCTTGTTCCTTTTTCAATGATATGTCCCAAGTATTAACCATCTTCTTGACCTTATTGCAGATTACTCTGGGAAAGTTTATGCCCATTCTCAGCTGGTCAATATAGCAATGCAGTAGTGTCCTGTCTGCAAACTTCTCGTGTGCTCGATACCACAAGTAGGTCATGATGTATTGCACAAGAACTGAATCACAAGGTATCTGCAGAGATTCAAGATTTTTCTTCAAGATCATATTGAAAATGGATGGACTCTCAGTATACCCCTGTGGAACTCGGCACCATGCCAAAACCCTCTCTAGAAACACAAAACAGAATGAGAATTGACTATCTTCGAGCAATGCGATGGAAAAGTAGGCTTGGCAGAGATCCACAATTGTAAACCATTCTGCTGTGCCTGGAGTTTGGAAAAGAATGGTGTCTGGATTTGGTAAAACGGTTCAGCATGGGACAACAATGCCATTAATCCTTCAGAGATCCTGAACTATCCTACATTTACCATAGGGTTTCTGTTAACCTATAATGGGTGAATAACAAGGGCTCTTAATGATTTCTCTCAATATCTGAATCTTCAACATGTCTTTGATTGTTGGTGTTATTCATGCCACAGTTTCTGGGGGCAAATTGCATGGTGGTGTTCTCAGACAAATTGCATTTGGTTTCATTGTTATGTGGAATGCTTCTATACCTTTGATAAGTCTGAAGTCTTTCCCTGTAAAATTCCATACTTCTGGGTTCACAGTTTCTCTCAAATCAGGGGGTAACTCTTCTACTGTTCTCACTGGATATGATCCTAAAGCTCCTTCTTTTTGGGCCATTTTAAATTTCACAGCCTCGTCACCTGTCTGAAGCTGCACACCCTCCCACTTACAGTAGATTGTACAATTAAACTTGCACAACAAATCTCTTCCATAGCAGGTTTACAGGATTCGAGTCACACACAACAAACTGATCAGGGACTTCTGTGGTTCTAACAGTGGAATGGTCAGCTCTTGAGTTAATAAGAAATGACACTTAGGCCCATATTTATACTTTTTGACGCACAACTGCGCCAACGCAGTTGTGCGGCAAAAATGTTAACGCCGGCTAACGCCATTCCAAAGCACCATGTGGGCGCCTTATTTATTGAATGACGTTAGCCAGCGCAGCTGACTGGTGTGCGTCAAAAAAAATTACTCACACCAGGCAGCGCTGGCGTAGGGGAAAATGGAGCTTGGGCGTCAAAAAATGGGGCAAGTCAGGTCTGAGGCAAAATTGTGGCCTCAACCCGATTTGCGCCATTTTTTTTGACGCCCAACCCCCATTGAAATGACTCCTGTCTTAGCAAAGACAGGAGTCATGCCCCCTTGCCCAATGGCCGTGCCAAGGGGACTTATGTCCCCTGGGCATGGTCATTGGGCATAGTGGCATGTAGGGGGCCACAAATCAGGCCCCCCCTATGCCACAAAAAAAATACGAAAAAAAATACTTACCTGAACTTACCTTAACTTCCCTGGGATGGGTCCCTCCATCCTTGGGTGTCCTCCTGGGGTGGGCAAGGGTGGCAGGGGGTGTCCCTGGGGGCATGGGAGGGCACCTCTGGGCTCCGTCTGAGCCCACAGGTCCCTTAACGCCTGCCCTGACCCAGGTGTTGAAAAACGGCGCCCATCAGGCTGGGCGCCGTTTTTTAAGGCCTGCCCCCTCCTGTGGGTCAAAATGACGTCACAGTATAAATATGGGGCACAGGCCTTAAAGTTATTTTTTGGAAGGGAACGCCTACCTTGCATATAATTAACGCAAGGCTGGTTCCCCCTTCTAAAGAATGACGCACATGGTGGAACTTTGACGCCCGCGGGGTCGGACGTCAAAGTATAAATATGGGGCAGTGTTTGCGCCGAATGTGCGTCAAAAATTTTGATGCACATTCGGCGCAAAGAGAGTATAAATATGCCCCTTAGTGGCCATTTACTTCACCGTCTGCAAATGGTCCACTCTGGTGTACTTCTACGACTGCTCCAAGTATGGAGTCCTCTTCCCCCCTCAGGCACCGTCATTGGGAGTTATCAAACCCAAAGCTTTCACTATCCAAGATAGGGAACTGTTGAAATGGGTCCTGAATCTGATTCTGGAATGGGTTTGTTTTTGCTCTGGGCATCTCATTCATATTAAATCTAGGGTTTCCCATATTCTGTGAGACAAGTGGAGCTTGAAGGACCTGCAGTTTTGGACTTGTGACTGCATTGGCACTTACATTTGTTGCACAGGTACATTCTGCATTTGCACCTGACTTCCTCCTTGCATTTGGATATTACCACTCAATCTGTCTGGAATCAGCCTACACTCCCTCTTCCAATGCCCGAATCTGTTATAAAAATGAAAAGGACTTTTTTTCTTCAATGTTGCAACATATACACCTGAATTTGAATCAACTGGAACTTCTAGACCTCCACCGTGTGGAATCATTATATCTCTCTGAACACCTTGGATTCCAGCTTGAAAACCAACATCTTGCATTCTACCTGAATTCCCTAAAAACAACTGATTGTGAAACCCTTTCTGTGCCATCTTCATTTGTGCCAACATGAACTTCTCCTTAAGTCTCTTCTGCTTCATTTCCTGTTCATCACTACAATACTTTGCATTTCTCAGGATGATATCCAACGGTTTTGTCTGCCAGCAAAGCACACTTTATTGTATATGCATACTGATCTCTAGTCTTAACTCAAGAACAAACTGTGACACAAAGAAATTTATATCACCTGATTGAGATGTGACTGCCCATTGTGTTCCCCAAAAGCATGCAACGATTGCTCATAGTTTTCATGCGCTGACTCTTTTGGTTCTTGTGATGGTCTCATTATTTTCTAATAATTAAGATCTTTTGGAGGAACTTTGCCTTTCAGAAAAGTAAACACTTCATTGTATTTATTCATTACTATTAGAGATAGAGCATTAGTGTGTATCTCTTGGCAAAGTAATTTTACACTCAACCCGCAAATCACTTGGAACCACAATATCAAAGAACACATTAAAATTTATCCACAGCACTTTTGAAATCTTCACAAATCTGTTGACATGTGTACCACTTCATAGAACTCTCTCAATTTTGGAAAACTATTCATAAATGCTGCAAGATCTCCTCCACTCCATGGTACGTGGATATACCCTCCACCTGGCATCTCTCTCAATGGATAAGCCAAAGTTTCTCCTTCATCTGGGGGACATAGAGATGGCATACCATTTACTTCAACCACCTCTGAGTATTTCTTTTTCTTTTCATGTTTCTTTGACCACTTTCTCTTTAATTTCTCAAAATCACTCCTTTTCCGAATGCATGTTCCTAAATCTCTAATGTGTAATTGCATTCCTGAAGAACACATAGGGCCTCATTATAAGTTTGGCAGATGGTTTTGCCTGTCCACCGAATTTGCTACAGGGAGGTTGCCGCCATTGTGGCTAACTCCCTGCTGGGCCAATTACCAGTTTCCTGCTAGGGCAGTGGGTGGAAACCTGAGTTTCCTCCTCTGGCATAGCAGGACACAGACTACAGCATTGTCTCCAGCTCGTAACCCAGCCTACGGCAATGCTGTAGGTTGCAGGGTGAAGGGTACAGGGTGCACCTGCACCCTTGCAATGCTCACTGTCTGCCAAGCAGACAGTGAGCATTGCGAGAGTGCTGGCCAGGGGACCCTTGCACTGCCCCCCTGGGGGCCCCTACACCCGTTCTCTGCCAGCCTTTTCATGGTACCACCATGAAATTGCTGGTGGAGAATGTGGTCGTAATCCCCAGGGCAGCGTTGCTTGCAGCGCTGCGCTGGCGGATTAGGACCGCCACAACTGCCAGACCACCGGGAACTCCGATACTGGTGGTGCTGGCTGCATGACCACCGTGGTTGTAATATGGCACTCAGACTGCCGCATTGGCGGTGGTCCGACCACCATCCGCAAATCTGGTGGCCATGAGACCGCCAGGTTCGTAATGAGGCCCATAGTCTCAATTGCTTTATCATCTAATTGTACCTTGAAACGTTTCTTCAATTGGACACTTTCTGAAAGATTAACTTCATATTTTCTCACCAGTTCAGTTAATTTTTCCTGTATAGCTGCTGCACGTCTTAGAATTTCTTTACTCAAATAAATCAGCTCTTTTTCGTGGTAGTGATTCACATTTTCAAGATACAAACATCCTCTAATTTTTTCTTCTAACTCTATTTTTAATCTCTGGACATTTAATGGTCTTTCCTTCTCTGTCTCATGTGTAACAACAACCTGGTTCTCCATGTTTCCTGTCTTTTTATTTTCTGCTGCTTCTTCAAACCATGGGGGAAAAATCCCATCTTCAAATAAATTTCTCTTGCCTTGTGCTATTGGTGCAGTAAAGACGGTTCTTCAACTTCCCCTCAGTGATTGAACACAGCATTTGGGACAATATTAATCTGAGCAGTTGCTGTGCAAATCCCTAACAGCTGTGCTTTTATTACTCGATCAACAGGTGATGCTCAGTCACTATAGAAGCAGTAACACCTGGAGCTATCACTGACAATGCAGCCTGATCTTGGGCAAGCACAATATTAAATATAAGAGGCTGTACAACAGGCTGTGTTTCTGTAACAGTCTTTCAATTTGATTCATGTTTTGGTCAATACGGGCTGTAGCCACTGTTACAATAGAAGCCGAAGCACTTGCAGTATTTGTCACAGGGGTCACATGAGTTGATGGATGCGCAGTTGACAATGCATCTGAAATATCATTCCCTGAATCACAGTCAGTGTCTGATGTCTTTCCATTTTTTCAATCTTCAGTTCCCTGTGCTTTATTCTTTTTCAACTTCTCAGTTCAACTGGGGCTTTCCTCCCACACTGCTATTGCTTATCCTATCTAGCATTTGCATAGTTACGCACTGATTTATTTGCCACATTCTGACATCTTTCCCTTTCTCTAGTGTGCAACATTCTCTCCCAAGCATTTAAAGCTTCACTTTGTGTAGGACTGGGAGGTGGCTTTCTATTGTATAGCTTTTCTCTCAATCAGTCTTTAACTGTCAATCCAAATGTACCCTATTTTGGAAAACTCAAGGGACCCACATTTTCAGTGATCTTGCACCACTCATAAAGCCACAAACATGTATGTGAACCTACATTCATTAGCCATATAGTGTGCTGGTGTACGCTCTGGAGGTGCCTCTTCACCTTCCCATACTGAAATTGTCACATCACCACTCACTAAATTCTTAAAAGCTTTAAAACAGTTAATGATTTCGGATTCTTCAACAAATGATAAACAAATTCAATACAAATCTTTAATGTTTTGAGTCAATTTCTCAGTAAACCAGTCTCCCAATCTCAGCGCTGCACTTTACACAGACCAACTGATCACTACAGGACGCTTCACACAGACCAACCAATCACTACCTGGTGTTTCACACCAATCAACCATTCTCAGTGCGGCACAATATCATGCAATTTCTTACTCACCCTCCTTTACAATTTTCTTGTACACACAAATCTACAACTCTAAGCCAACACAAAATAAAGAATCTTTGTCTGCTGCTAAAAGAAAACAAAAAGAACAATTCAATAACTGGAATTTTTTGGTTTTTACTCCCTCCAACTTTCCTCACTCAAAAAGATTGTCATACACACAAATGAAAACGCGAGCAGCGGGAACTCACCCTAATCAATGCAGCTTCACCTTTGCACAATAGGTTCCACTAACAATGATCAACATCAGTATATTCACAATAAAACATTACAGTCCCTATCTCAATTGTGCAGTCAACGGTACCTCACGACCTGCACCACAAATCTTTAGCAGACAAGAAAACCATAAATCAACTTTTTCTTATCTTTATCCTGGGTTCTTAAACTACTTCTTAGTCCAATAACCCCCTTAACATCTTCACAATAATCACATACACATCACCAATTAATTCAAAACACATAAACCAATACCTGAATAAAGTCTCAATAACCAAAACAATTGTGACGTTTGATTCACATCTCCAATACTGCAACCGTCTTAGAAACTGCACTCAGTCACTCTTTAAAAATTTGGGCTTTGGGCCATGGGCTCTCTCTTTCTCAGTGCAATTAATTACAGCTCCTTTTTCTCATAACGTAAACCGTCTTCTCACTACCAACTTTGCTGGAGCAGGGGTCTCAGTTAAGTTATCGGTTTACCAGAAAAGTTTACTGCTCATCAGGGAGAAATCCCAGCTACTTCACTTGGCCGATAGTTGATGTTAGTTGAGACTAACCAGGAGCTGTACATCAAGTTAAATTGTCATCATAATCTCAGTTTATTTTCATTCGGTACTGAGAGTTGATGTGAGTTTATAGGGTTTTATAGATCAAAGTTTTTCAAAAAATCATCTTGATTGAGTAAGCACATGAAGTCATCAATATCATTCATTATTTTTGTCAATAATAAAAATAAACAATCAATAAATCATAATAAGTGCATTAAGTGTGTTCCAAAAAGGAAAGGATCCCTATTCTCGAAATGCAGATGTTTGAAAATGATTAAAATAGGTGTCAGTTAGAACCTATAAAGAGTTCTGTTAGAGAGAGAAACGCATAAGGCTTCAGCATTAAATTGGTTTAATAATTCAATAGGCAAACAAAGCTGAACTTCCCATAAAGAGAAGTTCAAGAAACTCAGTAGAGTCTCAGAGCAGTGTGGATCATTGATAAGGTGGAAGGGGTCAGAATGGCACATAAGTGAATTAGCCTACTCTAGGAATGCACAACTTTTATATACTTCACAATCTTTAGCTCTTGCAACATCTTGCTTCTTCTTCTTCCAGTCAGCCAATCAGCTTTTGATGTCATCATGAGAACAGGATTGCTTTCCATCTTCTCTACCAGGAACACAATAATCCGTAGACAGCACGTGGGAAATATTTTTATCAAATACAAAGATGCCTTTCATACAGGTTCACAAAATTTTTGCCTTTAGAAATGCTGCATTTAAAATATAAGCTTCCACATTACTCCACTAAAAGGTTAACAGGATATACATTACTTTACAGTGTTCTTTGTCTACGTAGAAACATTTTGTAGCGTTAAATTAAAACATTATATACATTATGGAAATGTGCCTATGGGAAGGCCAGAAATTAAACATTTTAACCTTACATCATAATTTCTTAAGCATGTCAGGCTGTTAGAACCTAAACATTTCAAATTCTAAACCTAGGTCAGCTTTTCAGGAAATGTGGTTTCAACTATTCAGGCCTAGTGTGTGCAAAAGTGACTGCTTTCTACATTTCTGTGCACTTAAAGCACTTTTCTCTTTAAGCCTACATCTTCACAATATTGCATTATCTTTCTAGATTTTTAAAATGCTTCTGCAAACTACAAGGAGCACAGGAGCAATCCGCCGCCCAAGAATGTTTGAAAGAAAAGTACAGTATGTCTCCTGGGTCACTGAAGTAGTCAGACTTTTATATTTTGGTGTGCTGACCCTTTGAGAAAGCCAGTCGGTCTTTATATTATTACTTTAAGTTACAAAAAAACCTCAGGAATTCAGTAAAAAAAGAATAGGGTTAAAGTGACATTATAGTTAGGTCTGGTATTAATATCTTACTCTACATTTGAAAAACAGAAATTTTCAGAAAAAACAAAGGTTAAAGTGACGTTATAGTTTGGTCAAAATGACAGTTAAATGTACCTTTTAAAACTAAAATAAACCACTGATATTCACCAGTGATAGTTCACTGAAGTAACTGTAACTTTTGCCCTTGCCATGCACTGTTCATAACCTCACATATTACATCACTCATGACTTGTTCTATGACATCAGGGATAACATCAATGTGACATCTGAAATGACAACATTGATGACAACAATGTGCAGAGGTTTTTTTGAATTCCAGGTACAAGTCGTCATTACCCATATTAGTATTCGGGACATCCTTAAATGTGCAAAACACGCTACTGTTGTTCGTATCTTTCTCCAGTGTTCAAGACCTACATTCACAATAAATTCTGTGCCTAGTAATTTTCATTAATATATTTTATATTGCTAGAGACTTGTAACTACTAATATATTTGATTATGCAGATCTCAAGGTAAAATTGAAGAACTGCATTATTATATTGGAATATTAATAGTTCCCCACCATATCAGGTCCTCATTGCATGTTAGCAGTTCTATACATAATGTATGCAAATCTCACATTCATTAGTTCCCTGCTGACGTATGTATACAATGGCATAAGTGCGTATAAGGATCAATGCATATATATAAAAACAATGAATACCCATATAAAGTGACTAGTGCTGTGCAAAATGCTTCAATATATATGCACACTATGTGTACATAATGGCATGAGTGAACATATAGATCAATGAATATCTAAAGTGGCAAGTGCAAGATCGATCAATGTATAAAGTGGCAAGTGCTGGATGAAATAAAGGCACCTAATGTTGAGCACCTCGTATCCCATGTCTGAACAGTTGTTCCACAGGGGTTCCTATTAGCCATGTTTGAAATCATACAATACATGTAGTTGAAGAAATTCTACCCCGTACGCTGTAAGTAATATCACAGCATAACAATAGAGATATATCACTAAGTGCCACAATTGCGTAATATTCCACAAAAGACACTTTGACACCACTAACTATTCCTCTCAAAATGGGTTCATTGAAATTTAGATCATCATATACTTATACTGATGAAGTGGTTCATAACTTCTTCATCATGTCACATTCCAACAATGTACAATATACCCAAAGTGCCGAAAGTGCTCAAAGTCCTCTACCTATTCTACTATAGGTGCACTATCATTATTGAAAAATGCAAGAAATGTATATGACATTCATCACATTTTGATCACTTGTATCCATCACTGTTATGCTGAATTTTATATTGTGATACACCATACCCTATTCCCATTCAACCTCATGGAAAAGGGTACCCATTCAAAGGTCTCTGTAGGAAGGTGGCTTTCTTTCAGCATGGTTACCCCCATTTCTGACCTGTTTGTCAATGTGTTTTTACTGTCTCACTGGGATCCTGCTAGTCAGGACCACAGTTCTCATAGTTTGTGGCCTATTTGTGAGTGTGTTTTACTGTGTTGTCGGTATGCTTGACTGTGTCACTGGAGTTCTGCTAACCAGAACTCCAGTGCTTATGGTCTCTCTGTTTACCAAATTTGTCACTATAGCCTAGTGACTCCATATTACAATTTAGATTGGCACACTAGAACCCCCTTATAAGTCCCTAGTATATGGTACCTAGATACCCTGGGCATTGAGGTTCGAGGAGATCCATATGGGCTGCAGCATTCCTTTTGCCAGCCATAAGGTGCTCATACAAACACACCAGGACTGCCACCACAGCCTGAGTGAAATAGTGCACACACTATTTCACAGCTATTTTCACTGCACCAGGTAACTCATAAGTCCCTATATGTCTAAACTTCAGCTACCGAGGGCTAGGTGCAAAGTTACTGTGTGTGAGTGCACCCTTGCACTAGCAAAGGTGCCCACCCATTGTCCAGGACCAATTTCGTGAGTGTGGGGACACCATTATAAGTGTGCACTACATATATGTCAATACATATATGTAGCTTCACAATGGTAACCCTGAATATGGCCATGTGAGGTGTCTAAGACTGAGAAATTGAACCCCCAATCCAAATCTGGTATTGAGAGGCCAATTCCATGCACCCTGGAGGCTCCACCTTGGCTCCCCAGTACTGCCAAATCAGCTCTCTGAGGTTTCCACTGCAGCCCCAGCTGCTGCCACCTCACAGACAGGTTTCTGCGTTCCTGGGGATTAAGCAGCTCAATCCCAGGAAGGCAGAACAATGTATTTCCTTTAGGAGAGGGATGTTACACCCTCTCCCATTGGAAATCGGCGTTACAGGCATGGGAGGGGCATCCTCCCAGAGCCTCTGGAAATGCTTTGAAGGGCACAAATGGTGCCCTCCTTGCATAATCCAGTCTACACCGGTTCAGGGGCCCCCAGTCCCTGCTCTGGTACGAAATTGGACAAAGGAAAGGACAATGACCACTCCCCTGTCCATCACCACCCCAGGGATGGTGCCCAGAGCTACTTCAGAGTGTCCCTGGTGTTAGCCATCTTGGATTCTAAGGTGTGGGGACCCTCTGGGAGCATCTGCGTGGCCAGTGCCAGCAGGTGACATCAGAGACCCCTCCTGATAGTTGCATACCTGGTTAGGCTTCCAATCCCCCTCTCAGGGCTATTTAGTGTCTCTCCTCTGGGTGTTTCCTCAGATTGAGTTTGCAAGACTCCACCAGGACTCCTCTGCATCCTCTGCTTCAGCTTCTGATCGTCGGATCAACCACAGACTGCTTCAGGAACTGCTCTAACTGCAACAAAGTATCCAGAAAGGATACTGTGACCCTGCAACGTCTGCTACAGCCAGCAACTGCAACAGTTTCCAGGTTGTGCACCCTATGAGAACTGCTTGTCTTCAACCTGCACCAGAAGGACCGAAGGAATCTCCCATGGAGTGACAGAGTCATTTCCCTGCTTCAGCAGGCACCTCTCTGCAATGACAACGGATACTCTGGGACTCCTCTCCTGTCAAAGAGTGTGATCCCTGGAACACAGGTGGTGGACTGAAGTGAACCTGACTGTCCAAAGGTCCAGCTGTCCAAATTTGGTGGAGGTAAGACCTTGCCCTCCTGTGCCAGACAGTACCCCTGTGCACCGTGTCTTCTGCAGCTCCTTGGGCTTCTGTGCACTTCTTCCAAAAGTCCTTCGTGCACACCGTAGCTCAGGTCTCCAGCACTCTATCCTGCGCCTCACAGCTCCCTAAGTTGTTCTCCGATGGCGTGCGATCCCTTTGTGTAGTGCTGTGATGACCGCATTTTGCAACTCCTTTGTCCCCATGTCCTGGGACTCCTGTGGGTGCTGCCTGGTCTTCTGAGGGCTCGCTAAAGTGCTGAGAACCCCCTCTGTCACCTCAGTCTGAGTCGAGACCCCCAAGCCCCTCTTGGGCCCGGGCAGCACCTCTTTGATGCAAAATGCGTCCTCGCGTGAACTAAAAGTGCTGGTGGAATCCAGTGACGAAAACAGCCTGCATCCAACGACTCGATGTGGGACATCTCTTGCACTCTGCAGGAACCTGCAGCTGTCTTCTCTGGTGCATTTCTGTACTTTTCTTCTAACTGGAGAATCCACTTTTGCACCTTCAACCAGGTTTTCAGGGGCTTCTGTTCTTCCTGGACTCTTCATCGACTTCTGGACTTGGTCTCCTCTTTCCACAGGTCTTCAGGTCCGGGAATCCATTGTTGGTTTCTTGCAGTCTTGCTTGGTTTTTGCATAATCCTTTACCACAACTTGTAGTGTGTTCTGAGGAAACTTGCTGTACTTTACTCCTGTTTTCATGGGCTCTGGGCTGGGGCATTTTACTTACCTTTGGTGTTTTCCTACACTCCCAGTGCCCCTCTACACACTACACTTGCCTAGGGGGGAAACTGACATTCGCGATTCACCCTTTTAGTATATGGTTTGTGTTGCCCTTAGGCCCATTGCAACCTATTGTGTTTTTCACTGTTTGCACTATTTTCTGACTGTGTACTTACCTGATTTTGGATACTAGTGTATATATTGTGTATAATACTTTCCTCCAGTAGGAGTATTGCTTCTAAGATATCTCTGGCCTTGTGTCACTAAAATAAAGTAACTTTATTCTTGGTAACACTGAATATTGTGTATAAGGACTGTGTGCCTACAGTGGTATTACAAGAGCTTTGCTTGTCTCCTAGTTAAGCCTTGGCTGCTCTGCTACAGCTACCCCTAGACAGCCTAAGCTGCTAGACACTGCCTACATTTCACTAAGGTGGATCACTGGACCTGGTATAAGGTGTACATACCTCTGGTACCCACTACAAACCAGGCCAGCTTCTCACATTGGTAAACACCTTCCCCCCCAAACGAGGGACAATAAGGCCAATTGCTTAGCCAATTGCTTGGCCAATTGAGACATTATTGTCTAAGTGGTGATAAGTGGAGGGTGGCTCTGCAATAGAGTGGTTACTCCCTTTATTATTCATTGTCTGGTTTCTTCCCTGTGGGGAAGAAAACCATCCTGTTTGGAGATTTTTACCTAGAAAACAGTGCAAGTGTTACTCACAGTTTCTCTATTTGTAAAGTTTAAAGTGGGGCAGTGTAACTGTTCCACTTATCCTATGTCAAGACAGGGCTGCTGTCCTAAGGATGGGAATACTAGACAGGGATGCTGTCTCAGCAAGGCCATAGCTGGGAAAACTGTTTGTCCATATAGCTGAAAGAGAGAACGGGGTTGCTGTTTCTCTTGGGTTGGAGAAGGACAGGGCTGCTGTCCTGTAAGCTCCACACAAAGACAGGGCTGCTGTCCTATGTGTTCAGAGGTACTTCAGGACTGCTGCACTAAAGTTTCTTTGAGAGGGCTGGAGGGTTGCTCCAAATTTACTAAAACAGTGCAGTCTGGCCTATTTGGTTTAGTGGTTCCACAGAGAAGGACTTTTACCTCTGGGAGTGCAGCACACATAGAGGAACAAGTGAAGAGAAATAAAGATATTTCTACTTGTGTTGCTACTTTTACGCTACCCCTGGGGTGGGGTGGGAATCTGATGCATTCCTAGCTTTGTAAATCTGGAAATGTGTCAGATTCCATGGGTGTTGCATTGGAACACCCACAGCAACACCCATGGAACGCCCCTTTCACACAGAGTAATGTGTGAAAGGGGCCATATTTACAAGGCCAAGAAAAGCCATGCATGGTGGCTTTGCGTGGCATTATAAATATGGGCCGGCACACTGCGCCACCAGAGTGTTAAAAAAGTACACTCCGGTGGCGCTAGAGGCTTGTAAATATGGCTCCTTGTTTTATGTTGCACTATATGTTTGTGCCAATGCTTTAATTTGCTTATACTAAACTCCATGATCCTATTTTGTGTACAGTGTTTGAAAAAACAACGTCAATCACAGTGGATCAAACCAACAGATAAAGATAGTAGATAAAATGTATTGTATTCATATATCTATATTTCTTTATCTATATCTATATAAATCAATCTATATCATCCTAGCTATATTTATATCTATCTTGAGGCAAACCTAAAGTCTCTCCTGGAAGTTCCTTTCGAGTCAGATACCAAAGAGTGAAAATTATTTCATGAAGCTGCAGTACCTCAAGTGTTTACTAGGTGTCCCTCTTGAGTCAGATGCTAGTGTTTTAAATCAGCTTCACTAAACTGAGGGAGTCTGGCTTCAACATAAAAATGTATATATAAACCTTTGCAATTTTAATGATTTGTGTTTGTTTAAATGTCCGTTATTGATGATAATGAGTAAGTGTTACATATTTCTATAAGGTTTTGGATTTTTTTGGTAGTAAGTACATAGGTACTTGTAGTCACTGGTAAATATATGTGCATTGAAATATCGAATATTGGGGAGGTTTTTGTTTTTGTTATGGTTGATGTATCTAGAGGCACAAGAAAATGCAGTTTACAAAGTGAATGTGCCTTATGATTGAAGTTGCCTCACTCATAATTTGGACGACATGGAAGCAGCCCAGTGGATAAATTGGATTTACTAAAAGGTTTCTATATGCATATTCTTTCATTATGATTTTTGTTTTTGGCCTTTTGTTCAGGTCTAAAAAGGAGAGGGGTTGAATTGTGAACTGGAATACGGTGCTGCAGCTGCCACTAGTCCTAAATCTGTCCCCAAGGGCATCACGGAGACGACATACAGGTCGAATCATTGCCATTTCTGGGTCTTTCTTGATGACTCTCAGCTCCTGGTAACAGAGGTGCCATTTATTAGTCTCTGATTCATCCAATCTGCCTGGAATTGAGGACATTGCATCATAAAGAGGCTGCCTCAGCAGAAACCAGCCAACAGAAGCAAGAGAGATAATTGTGACTAGATGTAAGTGAAGAGGTGACAGATGGGAGCATTTCTAAAAGATGACGGGCCTTATGAGTTGAGGAGCATGATGTCTCAGTACCCTCTTCTACCATATTGAAACTCTTTATTGTCAAGAATATTTGTGGGGAAACACATCATGATTATTTTAGTTCCATCATGTAAAGCTACATATGCGCCTTATCAATCAATATTATTCCCACCTTGTGCCATCATCCTTTCTCTTGATATCCACAACAAGATGTGTACATGCCTTTCCTTATTTCTTCTGCCTCCCTGTCTAGGACGTCATTAGACCCAGTATACTGTCTCCCATTTCCGTCTGGTTCAGTAACAATTTACAGAGCTACCTGGCTTCATTTTTACGCTTAGCTTATGCCCTCAGCCTTAGTCACCACGCCACCCCTCCATTAAACTTAGTAGTTCAAGCCTTGGATTGAAATCCCTTCTTCGGTTAAGGTCTGTGCACCTCTTCCTGAAGCACTCCCTAATTTGGAAGCCCATGTGGCTGCACCGTTTTCTAATGAAACACACAATTATCAAGGGTCCTTAAATGACAGCTCAGAAAGTCGCAGTCACTATTACTTTTGCCATACACCTATAACCTCAGTAAATGCTTTTGTCAACTACTACACCCTCAACGTAAAAACAATTACTAATCCTTTGTCTATTATGTACAGCACAGAGCTAAAGTTATTCCACACGACCACTGGTAACACCAAGAGAAAATGGAATATTTCAAACAGACCTCCTTGCAAAAAATTGCTATCCTTAAGTATGTGGACAACACAGTACTATGGACCCTGAAAAAGATATAAATGCACTGTATATTGAAGGTATTTTATGCACGTTGTCTGACAATTGACGTAAACCAGACAAAATATATTTGAATGAACTAAAAAAAAATTGTTAAAGCGTGCCTTCGCAGTAAAGGGTGTCCACTTATCAGTTTTGATTACCAGAGTGTTAGGATGATCATAGATTAACAAGGTGTCAACAAACAGAGAAATTAAAGTACAGTCTGATCCAGGTGTGGTGTGAAGGTTCAGTCATACAGGTTTATAGGATGAAGACAGTCATATCCTCTGCTTATGGGGCTGAACTAAGGGGATTCAGTAATATTTCATGTATGAAAAATAATAGAAAATCATTTTTTGAGAACTCTCCTTAGATTAGGCCCAGGTACCCCAATGGATTCGATAACGCTAGCTCTGGGACTAAATTGTATTTCCGATGTAATTACCCTAACACTGGTCTTGTGGGTGAGGCTGCATGTCAACACTTGGGGGGAATACATTGAAATACTGAGGAGTCTCACATATGGCTAACACAAGACAGCAGAGATGTGTAGGCTGCAAAGAGATAACACTAAAAGGGATTGGATGCAGGGATCTCTTGGCAAATCCAAACCTTATTTATAGAACAACAGTTAAGGTGACCAAGGAATGGCCGGAAGTATGAAATATTAGTTCAAACTAATATGAGGTGCCCTATACTATCAGAGTATTGAATAATTAAGATTGAATTAGCAGTTGAATCTTACTTGGATGATTTTATGCCTCAGCTAAGGCGGGTCTGGTCTGGTATGAAACATTTAGGATGGGCATTGTTCCAGTGTGCGCCTTTATGGCAAAGTGGGATCAAACGAGAACTCTCAGAGAAATTGTGACTATGAACTGGGCAGAACTAAAATCATTTTCCTAGTGTTGCTTTTTTTTGCACAAAAACTGAAGGTCATTTATGCAGAATACTCTTACCCTGTTTAAGAACAATGGAATTAAGAACTGCAGATATGGTGGACAGCTAGGATTTACTGCATGTTAGCACAAGGTAGCTTGGTTACAATCAAGGGACACATTTTAAGGTTTGTGTATGAAGGATAAGTACAAGGACATTCTGTGGATCGTATAATGTTTTGTTGTATGATTTCATAGGGTCTCTAGCATCAGGGCCGGGTTTAGGGCGGTGCGAGCGGTGCAGCCACACCGCATGCTGACCTGGACTGGGGGGTGCTGACCTCAGGGGGGCGCTGTGTTTAGCAATAACTTACGAAACTTGCAATTTTAAAGCACCTGCTGAAAAATACCTTGTGCATCCAACCTTCAGGAAACAATTATAATGTCAAGATTCCTCTTGTGATTGCAGTTCCGGCTAGGGAGAGAGATGGGAGTTTTGTCTAGTGGCAGTTTTGACTCGCCATAAAGTAGCGCAGAGGGTTAAAATGCCTTCTGCAAAAAACACAACTATATTTTATGTGCATAGCTGAGTGGATTAGTAAAGCCAGCCTTTACAAGCGCTTCAAAACAAATGAATGTTTGTGAAAGTGAAGGCTACAGCAGTGATGTAACGAAACTGAAGGGGGCCCCCTGAAAAGTACCTGCAGGTGGCCCTTTCCTCCTTGGACCCAGTCAGGGGCCTGCCTTTGGTACGCCACAGGGCTATGGGGAGATGAGGGGCACATTTGCTGGGTGGTACTGAGTGAATCCGAGGTGGTGGTCATAGGTTAGGGGGGCACCAAAAAGACTGTCGCACAGGGCACCACCAGCACTAAAGCCGATTCTGTCTAGCATTATTTGATTTCCTTCATTTAACAAGTTGTTCAAGTATTTTTATATAGTGTTTATGTTTAACCAAGACAATTAATATTGAAAAACTGCAGTCTCTTTTTATCTGTCAAATTTGCACTCAGTCACACCCCCCCGCACTGTAACATGCTTATATAGTTAAGGGTAAATATTCTAATCTTTCTGACTGTTTTCCTCCCAACACATTATGGTGGTCATTACGACCCGCCAGGGGTAATGTAGCGTCCGTACCACCAACAGGCTGGCGGTACGGAGGCCCTCATTACGACCGCCGCAGTCGCACCGCCAGGGCCGGCGGTTCCCCGCCGTTTTAGCCCCGGCGGTGATAATCCACCAGGGCAGCGCTGCAAGCAGCGCTGCCCTGGGGATTATGACACCCCTCCCGCCAGCCTGTTTCTGGCGGTTTGCACCGCCAGGAAGAGGCTGGCGGTAAGGGGTGTCCTGGGGCCCCTCGGGCCCCTGCACTGCCCATGCCACTGGCATGGGCAGTGCAGGGGCCCCCTAACAGGGCCCTGGCCAGCTTTTCACTGTCTGCATAGCAGACAGTGAAAAGCGCAACAAGTGCTACTGCACCCGTCGCACGGCCGCAACACCGCCGGCTCCATTAGGAGCCGGCTCCTATGTTACGGCCTCATCCCCGCTGGGCCGGCGGACGCAAACTTGGTTTGCGCCCGCCGGCCCAGCGGGAATGTCGAAATGGGGGCTGCGGGAGTGCGGCCGCACGGCGGTTACCGCTTGGCGGGCGGTGGTAGCCGCCCGCCAATGTCGTAATGACCACCTATATCACCAACAGTGTCGAACATATAAAAATTCCAACATATGTTACACATACTTTCAACATATGACACAGAAGTATTTTCTCATTCCTCAGTCGCATCAGTTAATGTTGGGATGTGGAGCAGACCTTGCATCATTGTAATGAGTATTTGAAATTCCCTTTTTTATAAGGAGAAAGCTGGGCTGCAGGCAGGGCTCAATTTGTGCCTGTATTTGGCATCACATATTTACCAACACTGGCACTTTATTATGACAGTCCACCACAGTTGCCACAGAGCATTCAGGCCTAATCTAAAGGGAATGTGTAAAGTATTTGTGCAACACTTAATTACAGTAACACAGTGAAAGACACCAAAAAGAATACTCCAGCCCAGGTTAGAAAAATAGAGGATATTTATCTGAGTATAAAAAGAACGAAATGACAAATATCCAATAAGAAGATGCTGAGATATGCCATTTCAAATATTTAGGTGAAAATAGCACATAGAAGCGTGAAGTGCCAACTGGGGTTATCTGGTCACGCTGGACTGGGACAAAGTCACAAGTTCAGGCTGACCATGATGGAGCGTGGGCCAGCTACAGGGACCCATTTGGGTCTACTGAACACAGTATCCTAAAGTCTGGTGTGCGGTCTCACGTAGTGTTTCTTTGCAAGGCTTGATGTTGCTTTGTGGGGGTTCTGAAACCACAGAAGGCAAAGCACCTTATGCCCACTTCCAAGTGTCCAGGACTGGGGTGGCACCACGTGGCAGGGTAGACTCACATATCACAGAGGTCAGGTGCTGTAGCAAGTAATTTGCAGGCAGTCTCTGATGTCTCCAAGACTGCAGAACAACAGGGGGAAAACCAACAAGCCCTTGGAGAGACTTGGGTTCAAGGATATAGAGTGCAAGTCCAATTCCTCTCACAGCAGGACAGAAGTAGCAGGCAACAGGCCAACAGAGGAAAGTGGCAGTCCCTCCTACAGCACAGCAAGCAGTAGGCCCATACAGCAATGCAGCTACAGCATGACAGTCCATCCTGGCAGCACAGCAGTCCTTCTTTCTGGAACAGTGTCCTTGGCTCCAGTAGAGATTTGATTTGGTGGGGTTTATACTTTGGTGTCTTGTTTCTGGAAGGTGGGAGAAGCTTCCAGAAGTAGGCCTTTGAAATGTACAGACACCCTCCCCCCCGTCCTGGCTCCAAGCTGGCTAGAGTGACAATGCAGGGTCATTAAGCCATATTGTGGCTGGACAGGACTAGTCTATTCAGGTGTAAATGAGGCAGTGCTAAGCTCTGCCACTTCGTCAAGCTAGTTAATGGCCCATTAGGTCACACCTAATCTCCCTTTGTGTGTGGCTGTCTAAAAGGAATTCACAAAGCCCAGCTGACAACCAACCCAGATGTGTATTCAGAGACAGACAGAGGCACAGAATGGTTAAAGTGGGAAAATGTACAAGATGTACAATTTAAAATTCAACTTCACCATAAGTTGTGATTTTAAATTGTGAGTCCAGTGACACCAAACTCCACATTTCTATCTTTCCCCAATTGAGAGTTACACTTAAAAGCTGTTTTAAGGTAATCCCAATGTTATCCTATGGGAGAGATAGGCCTTGCAAAAGTAAAAAATAAATTTAGCATTTCTTTACTACCTGGACATGTTCAACCTAAAAGTACGTGTCCAACTTTTAAATACACTGCACCCGCCTCTGGGTTAATTGGGGCCTACCTTAGGGGTGACTTAAATGCAATAAAAAGAAAGGTTTGGGCCTGGCAATTAGTTGCACTTGTCAGGTCGAAATGGCAGTTTAAAACTGCACACTCAGGATCTGCAGTGGCAGGCCTGAGACATGTTTAAAGTGCTACTGTAGTAGGTGGCACAATCAGTGCTGCCGACCCACTCGTAGCATGTAATTTACAGCCCCTGGGCATCTATAGTGCACTTTATCAGGTACTTGCAAGTAAATAAATATGCCATTTAAGTTGCCATGTTTTAAGCAGGGAGCACATGCACTTTAACACTGGTTAGTAGTGGTAAAGTACCCAGAGTCCCAGAGGGAAAAGGCAAAAAGTCTGCGGATGACCCTGCAGAAAGGGCCATTTCCTTTTTTAAAAAATGTTTTTTATTAAGTTGGAATTAATCAGATCACATGCATAATACCACAAAATGAGGGAAGAAATTAAGACCAGAGGTGAGAACCCCCTTAACCAATAATATGTTACACATTGTTAAAGAGAGGAGAATTAACATGAAGAAATCCAGTAGGGATGGACCAACAATACAAAAGCATTGAAGGGTGATACCCAAAAAAGGACAAAAGAATTCAATAAGCAGTATGAAAATACAGGAAGAAGAGGAACAGTCAAAAGCTGCAAATAGAGAAAAAAACATACAGTCTGTGTAGAGATCAGAGGTATTGCATGATGATCTAGAGATCCCAGCTAAACCTCACCAATGTTTTCTCAAATCTCTTGAGCGAACGAGCACCCCTTGTTCTGACCAGAGCCAGCTCCAGGCCATATATTTGTCGAATGGCTGCGCAGCATTCAGTTTCTCACAGGGAAACTGCACAGACCCAACATCTGACAATACAAAATCAGGCATCTGCCTTCTTACCCCAGTGTCACATTCCATTCTGTATCCTAACATTATCTCCATAAGGATGAACTGGATTTCATAACCTAGGCCAGCTGTAATCAATTGAGTCACCCCTTCCCAAAAATCCTTAAGGGCAGGGCAAGCATATAGCATATGAAAAATGTCAGCTGCTGTACGTTCCCCACCTGGGACAGCACGTTTTGTCTGAAATATGATATACACCACACCTTGTGAATTTCTCAGGTGTGTGATATAACATGCATAATGTTCTGAATTGCGCCAATTTCAGATTAACAGAATGCACCACACCCTCCACCATCTCCAAAGCCCTATGTATTTCCGATGGTGACACCTCACAGGAGAGTACTTTACTCCATTTAGTAGCCAAACGAAGGCTGTTATCACTCCTACGCTCACAGAATCCTTGATAAGTCAAACTTATCAACTGCTTACTGCTAGTTTTGAGGATATTTATCATAATAACAGAAACTTCGAGATCAAGAAGGTGACAATAATCCCTCAGCTGTAGATAGTTAAAGAAATGGTGACGAGGTATGTTAAATGCAGCTTGTCACTGAGCAAATGAATGGAAACCATTCACATCAAAGAGATGACCCAAGCTTTGAAAAGAGTATAATGGAATCCTCCTGGAAACAATGGGTTATCCTACAGTGGTGCTTTCCCATAAATGGAGCATTTGGCACAGATTTCTAGCCAGATAGTTATAGTGCCACAGATAAATTTAAGCCTTACCTGCTTGTAGTAATTGGGGTCTGTAATTCTGTAAAGAAAGAGCCTATGCTCAGAAGCTAGGGCCAAGTGGTAACCGAGAACAGATAAGTCTGGTTGTGCTAGGAAGAGCAGATTACGCAGACGGTCAGCAAATGCTGCCCAAAAATATAACTTAAAATAAGGAAGCTGCAGACCTCCTGCCTATGTTGTAATTTTAACAGATGTATAACATCTTTACGCTTATACCCCCAGATGAAACTGCTTATGACCTGTTCTAACCTCTTAAAAAATGAGTTTGGGACCCTTAATGGGATTGACCTAAACAAGTATAAACATTTAGGGAGAACATTCATTTTTATAATATTGCAATGGCTGATTATACTTATCGGTAATCTATTTCAATACCATAATTTTGAAGTAACTGACTGGAACAAAGGCTTAGTTCAATTTAAGGATCTGATCGACTCGTGAAGCTAATTTAACTCCCAAATAAGTGGCTGTAGTCACTACCCATATATAACGGTAGCCAGCTTATGGTTCAGCAATAATTGAGTTTTGGCTAAGTTCTTATAGCCTGAAACCAAGCAGAATTTCTTAGCCTCCTCCTCCATACTTTTTACTGCCATTGATGTATTATAAAAATATATAGCTGAATCATCAGCATATGTGCTGACCTTTAATACACAACTTCCAGAGACTATAGGCCAAATCCCTGGATTCCTCTGCAGTGATTGTAAATAAGGTTCCATATATTGTGCAAATAGAAGAGGACAAATTGGACACCCCTGCCAGGAGCCCCGTTGAATCTTCAAAGGTAATAAAGATGTGCCAGCATATACAAGTTCAGCCTGAAACCTTCCTGAAATCCCTCAAAATCTCCAAAATTATCAGGAAAGATTTTTGGAAGTCTTGAATGTATACTAGGAGATCATTAGCATAAAGCACCTCTTTTTTAATCCACTGATGGTGTTGGAAGGGAAGAATCCTCTGATCATTCCTCATTCGCCTGGCCAAGGGTTCAATATGTAAATTAAACAGTAATGAGGAAAGCAGGCCTCCTTGATGTGTACCTCATCCAATGCTGCACTGCTGATTAAGAGTCCGATTCACCAGTGCCCTTGCAACTGCAGCCCTATAGATGGTCTTAACTGCTTGGAGGAAATTATCACATAGGCCGTTACTCGGTTGCGATATCAATTTCAGTTACCACATCGTGGGTCAAGTCATGAAGGTGTCTATTCTAAACCTTTTTGAGACTCATTCACCAATCCATCCATAACCCTCTCTAATCTATTATCTAATATACTTATGAAGATCTTATAATCACTTTTGAGCAGAGAGATCAGCCTAAATGATTCACAGTGTCTTGGGTCCTTGTTTGGTTTTAGGATGATTGTAATAGTGGCCTCATTCCATGAAGCAGGAAAATCCCTTAAAAATTTGAATTTATTAAATTACAAAGAAACAAGGTTAATTCTTCCATTAGGACTACATATAGCTCATTGGGAATACCATCTGGACCTGGAGCCTTCCCTTTCTTCAATCTGCCTAATGCCTTGTGAATCTCTACCTCAATGACTGCTGATTAAGAGAATGTTGTGAATCTAAGTCAAGTCTTGGGAACTCTTCCTTCTCAAACCATTCTTTTATATGTGCCTCTGATTTTGTAGCCTCCTTGGTATATAGGGCCAGATTTAAGCAAAGTGGCTCTGCACCCAGCACAGCGCCACTCTTCTAGAGGCCCCCTAACACCACCATGTGTGTGCCATATTTAATATACAGTGCACCATGGCGATAGTTAGAGAACAAGTGTCAAAAATGTTGATTCTAGTTTGGAGCTTTGCAGGATTAGCGTTAAAAAATGTTGACGCTAATCCTGAAAAGCCCATCGAGACCCATTGTAAACAAAGATGTGCCTCCTTTTAATTCCTGCTCTGGACAGGCGTTAAAAGTGTAAAAAAAAATGACGCAAAGAAATCTCCTAGATTTCTTTGCGACATTTTTTCTGCCCCCCTGATGGGGGAACGCCCACTTTGCATACATTATGCCTGGCTCAGGTATATTATAGCACAAAGGGTTACAAAGTGGCACAATGCATGCATTGCACCACTTTGTAAATTTGACGCTGTGATTTTGGCCTTGTTCAGCCACATTAGTAAAAAAAAAATGATGCTAATGTGGTGCAAGGAGGTGCTATGGGCTCTTAAATCTGCCCCATAGTTTCTGGTAGAAGGTACAAAAGGCCATCTGGATGTCAGAGTCTTCTAAGCAACATTGGTTAGTTTCATTATCAACTATCTCCCTAATAGTATTTCTAACTTTGTCTTTCCTGGTTTTCCAAGCAAGTAGTTTTCCACAACCCTCAACATATTCATAATGGGCTAATTTACTGCCTTCCCACATCTTCTGAATAATACCTTATCAAAATTCTGGGAGGGAAACCTTGAGCTCCTTAATATAATTTTGCAAAACTGTCTGGCTAGCGGGGTCTTCAGCTTTATCCAAAGCATTTCAATAAGTTGTGCTCTAACATCTTTACTACGTTGGTCCTATTTTTTCTTCTAAATGTGGCCAAGCAAATTAGCCTCCCACGCATAAAAGTTTTATATGACCCAAGGGTAGGTCGCTCCCCCTGCCGCTGCAGCTCCTCCAGCTCCTTCAGGTTCCTGAGTTCCTGAGACCCACCTCACAGTAAGTACCCCCCACCTCCCAGCCCCTCGCCCTGCCCCGCGCTACTCACCCTCTCTCCTGCTCCTGCTTCTTTTCTTCTTTTCTTCTTCTCTGTTCTCCCTCCTCGATCCTCTTCTGTATTCTTCTTCTGTACTCTTCTTTTCCAACTCTTCTCTCTTCTTCTGTGTGCTTCTCTGCCTCTCCTGTTGCCTCTCCTCTTCTTCATCTTCTTCTGTGGTCTTCTGCCCGTCTTCTGCCTTCTGTTCCTCGTCTTCCGTATCTTCATCTGTGATCTTCTGCTCTTCTGTGATCTTCTGCTCTTCTGTGATCTTCTGCTCTTCTGTGATCTTCTGGTCTCCTGTTCTTCTGTTCTTCTGGTCTCCTGCTCTTCTGTTCTTCCGGTCCTCTGTTCTTCCGTTCTTCTGTTCTTCTGTTCTTCCGGTCTTCTGTTCTTCTGTCTTCTATCTTCTGCCTTCGGCTCTTCTGCCTCCTCCGTCTTCTTCTCCCCGCGCCTGCCCTCCTGCTCCTGCCTCATCCCCTCCCTCACTCGCCTCCCCCTCTCTATCACCCCTATCTAACCCGTTCGCTATCTACCTCCCTCACTCCTCCTATCTACCTATCTCTCTATCTCTCTATCTCACTATCTAACTCCCTCACTCTCCACCTCCTCCTATCTACCTATCTCTCTATCTATCTATTTCTCTATCTATCGATTTCTCTATCTATCTATTTTCTCTATCTATTTCTCTATCTCTCCCCCCCTTCCTGCCACCCCCTCTATTACCTATCTTCCTATCCTCTCACTCTACCTCTCACCCTCACCCACCTCTACAACCCCCCCTCCCCTATCTTCACAACCCTACTCCTATCTCTCTCCCTAATCTCCTAAACCTCCTAACACTCACCCCCCTCCACCCTTAAACCCCCCTCCCCCAGCTCTTCTCACTCTACCTGTCCCCCCCTCCCTCGCGCTTTCCCGCCACGACCTCCTGCACGCCCCGCCCCCCAGCTCCCATTCGCCCCCAGCTGACCCCTCCCCCCCCACCTCATATGGCGGCCGCTGCGCAACAGTGGTAGCGACCCTTGACCCAAGGGTAGGTCGCTCCCCCTGCTGCTGCGGCTCCTCCAGCTCCTCCAGGTTCCTGAGTTCCTGAGACCAACCTCACAGTAAGTACCCCCCCACCTCCCAGCCCCTCGCCCTGCCCTGCGCTACTCACCCTCTCTCCTGCTCCTGCTTCTTTTCTTCTTTTCTTCTTCTCTGTTCTCCCTCCTCTTCTGTAATCTTCTTCTGTACTCTTCTTTTCCCCGTCTTCTCTCTTCTTCTTTGTGCTTCTCTGCCTCTCCTGTCGCCTCTCCTCTTCTTCATCTTCTTCTGTGGTCTTCTGCCCGTCTTCTGCCTTCTGTTCCTCGTCTTCCGTATCTTCTTCTGTGATCTTCTGCTCTTCTGTGATCTTCTGCTCTTCTCTGATCTTCTGGTCTCCTGTTCTTCTGGTCTCCTGCTCTTCTGTTCTTCCGGTCCTCTGTTCTTCCGGTCTTCTGTTCTTCCGGTCTTCTGTTCTTCTGTCTTCTGTCTTCTATCTTCTGCCTTCGGCTCTTCTGCCTCCTCTGTCTTCTTCTCCCCGCGCCTGCCCTCCTGCTCCTGCCTCATCCCCCTCTCTCACTCGCCTCCCCCTCTCTATCATCCCTATCTAACCCGTTCGCTATCTACCTCCCTCACTCCTCCTATCTACCTATCTCTCTATCTCTCTATCTCACTATCTAACTCCCTCACTCTCCACCTCCTCCTATCTACCTATCTCTCTATCTATCTATTTCTCTATCTATTGATTTCTCTATCTATCTATTTTCTCTATCTATTTCTCTATCTCTCCCCCCCTTCCCGCCACCCCCTCTATTACCTATCTTCCTATCCTCTCACTCTACCTCTCACCCTCAACCACCTCTACAACCCCCCCTCCTCTATCTTCACAACCCTACTCCTATCTCTCTCCCTAATCTCCTAAACCTCCTAACACTCACCCCCCTCCACCCTTAAACCCCCCTCCCCAGCTCTTCTCACTCTACCTGTCCCCCCTCCCTCGCGCTTTCCCGCCGCGACCTCCTGCACACCCCCGCCCCCCAGCTCCCATTCGCCCCCAGCTGACCCTTCCCCCCCCCCCCCTTCTACCTCATATGGCGGCCGCTGCGCGACAGTGGTAGCGACCCTTGTCCCAAGGGTAGGTCGCTCCCCCTGCCGCTGCAGCTCCTCCAGCTCCTCCAGGTTCCTGAGACCCACCTCACAGTAAGTACCCCCCACCTCCCAGCCCCTCGCCCTGCCCCGCGCTACTCACCCTCTCTCCTGCTTCTTTTCTTCTTTTCTTCTTCTCTGTTCTCCCTCCTCGCTCCCCTTCTGTAATCTTCTTCTGTACTCTTCTTTTTCCCGTCTTCTCTCTTCTTCTGTGTGCTTCTCTGCCTCTCCTGTCGCCTCTCCTCTTCTTCATCTTCTTCTGTGGTCTTCTGCCCGTCTTCTGCCTTCTGTTCCTCGTCTTCCGTATCTTCATCTGTGATCTTCTGCTCTTCTGTGATATTCTGCTCTTCTGTGATCTTCTGGTCTCCTGTTCTTCTGTTCTTCTGGTCTCCTGCTCTTCTGTTCTTCCGGTCCTCTGTTCTTCCGGTCTTCTGTTCTTCTGTTCTTCCGGTCTTCTGTTCTTCTGTCTTCTGTCTTCTATCTTCTGCCTTCGGCTCTTCTGCCTCCTCCGTCTTCTTCTCCCCGCGCCTGCCCTCCTGCTCCTGCCTCATCCCCCTCCCTCACTCGCCTCCCCCTCTCTATCACCCCTATCTAACCCGTTTGCTATCTACCTCCCTCACTCCTCCTATCTACCTATCTCTCTATCTCTCTATTTCACTATCTAACTCCCTCACTCTCCACCTCCTCCTATCTACCTATCTCTCTATCTATCTATTTCTCTATCTATCGATTTCTCTATCTATTTTCTCTATCTATTTCTCTATCTCTCCCCCCTTCCCGCCACCCCCTCTATTACCTATCTTCCTATCCTCTCACTCTACCTCTCACCCTCACCCACCTCTACAACCCTCCTCCCCTATCTTCACAACCCTACTCCTATCTCTCTCCCTAATCTCCTAAACCTCCTAACACTCACCCCTCACCACCCTTAAACCCCCCTCCCCAGCTCTTCTCACTCTACCTGTCCCCCCTCCCTCGCGCTTTCCCGCTGCGACCTCCTGCACGCCCCCGCCCCCAGCTCCCATTCGCCCCCAGCTGACCCCTCCCCCCCCCTCCTACCTCACATGGCGGCCGCTGCGCGACAGTGGTAGCGACACTTGACCCAAGGGTAGGTCGCTCCCCCTGCCGCTGCAGCTCCTCCAGCTCCTCCAGGTTCCTGAGTTCCTGAGACCCACCTCACAGTAAGTACCCCCCACCTCCCAGCCCCTCGCCCTGCCCCGCGCTACTCACCCTCTCTCCTGCTCCTGCTTCTTTTCTTCTTTTCTTCTTCTCTGTTCTCCCTTCTCGCTCCTCTTCTGTAATCTTCTTCTGTACTCTTCTTTTCCCCGTCTTCTCTCTTCTTCTGTGTCCTTCTCTGCCTCTCCTGTCGCCTCTCCTCTTCTTCATCTTCTTCTGTGGTCTTCTGCCCGTCTTCTGCCTTCTGTTCCTCGTTTTCCGTATCTTCATCTGTGATCTTCTGCTCTTCTGAGATCTTCTGCTCTTCTGTGATCTTCTGGTCTCCTGTTCTTCTGTTCTTCTGGTCTCCTGCTCTTCTGTTCTTCCGGTCCTCTGTTCTTCCGGTCTTCTGTTCTTCTGTTCTTCCGGTCTTCTGTTCTTCTGTCTTCTGTCTTCTATCTTCTGCCTTCGGCTCTTCTGCCTCCTCTGTATCTTCTCCCCGCGCCTGCCCTCCTGCTCCTGCCTCATCCCCCTCCCTCACTCGCCTCCCCCTCTCTATCACCCCTATCTAACCCGTTCGCTATCTACCTCCCTCACTCCTCCTATCTACCTATCTCTCTATCTCTCTATCTCACTTTCTAACTCCCTCACTCTCCACCTCCTCCTATCTACCTATCTCTCTATCTATCTATTTCTCTATCTATCGATTTCTCTATCTATTTTCTCTATCTATTTCTCTATCTCTCCCCCCCTTCCCGCCACCCCCTCTATTACCTATCTTCTTATCCTCTCACTCTACCTCTCACCCTCACCCACCTCTACAACCCCCCCTCCCCTATCTTCACAACCCTACTCCTATCTCTCTCCCTAATCTCCTAAACCTCCTAACACTCACCCCCCTCCACCCTTAAACCCCCCTCCCCCAGCTCTTCTCACTCTACCTGTCCCCCCCTCCCTCGCGCTTTCCCGCCGCGACCTCCTGGACGCCCCCGCCCCCCAGCTCCAATTCGCCCCCAGCTGACCCCTCCCCCCCCCACCTCATATGGCGGCCGCTGCGCGACAGTGGTAGCGACCCTTGACCCAAGGGTAGGTCGCTCCCCCTGCTGCTGCAGCTCCTCCAGCTCCTCCAGGTTCCTGAGTTCCTGAGACCCACCTCACAGTAAGTACCCCCCACCTCCCAGCCCCTCGCCCTGCCCCGCGCTACTCACCCTCTCTCCTGCTCCTGCTTCTTTTCTTCTTTTGTTCTTCTCTGTTCTCCCTCCTCGCTCCTCTTCTGTAATCTTCTTCTGTACTCTTCTTTTCCCCGTCTTCTCTCTTCTTCTGTGTGCTTCTCTGCCTCTCCTGTCGCCTCTCCTCTTCTTCATCTTCTTCTGTGGTCTTCTGCCCGTCTTCTGCCTTCTGTTCCTCGTCTTCCGTATCTTCATCTGTGATCTTCTGCTCTTCTGTGATCTTCTGCTCTTCTGTGATCTTCTGGTCTCCTGTTCTTCTGTTCTTCTGGTCTCCTGCTCTTCTGTTCTTCCGGTCCTCTGTTCTTCCGGTCTTCTGTTCTTCTGTTCTTCCGGTCTCTGTTCTTCTGTCTTCTGTCTTCTATCTTCTGCCTTCGGCTCTTCTGCCTCCTCCGTCTTCTTCTCCCCGCGCCTGCCCTCCTGCTCCTGCCTCATCCCCCTCCCTCACTCGCCTCCCCCTCTCTATCACCCCTATCTAACCCGTTCGCTATCTACCTCCCTCACTCCTCCTATCTACCTATCTCTCTATCTATCTATTTCTCTATCGATTTCTCTATCTATTTTCTCTATCTATTTCTCTATCTCTCCCCCTTCCCGCCACCCCCTCTATTACCTATCTTCTTATCCTCTCACTCTACCTCTCACCCTCACCCACCTCTACAACCCCCCTCCCCTATCTTCACAACCCTACTCCTATCTCTCTCCCTAATCTCCTAAACCTCCTAACACTCACCCCCCACCACCCTTAAACCCCCCTCCCCCAGCTCTTCTCACTCTACCTGTCCCCCCTCCCTCGCGCTTTCCCGCTGCGACCTCCTGCACGCCCCCGCCCCCCAGCTCCCATTCGCCCCCAGCTGACCCCTCCCCCCCCTCCTACCTCACATGGCGGCCGCTGCGCGACAGTGGTAGCGACCCTTGACCCAAGGGTAGGTCGCTCCCCCTGCCGCTGCAGCTCCTCCAGCTCCTCCAGGTTCCTGAGTTCCTGAGACCCACCTCACAGTAAGTACCCCCCACCTCCCAACCCCTCGCCCTGCCCCGCGCTACTCACCCTCTCTCCTGCTCCTGCTTCTTTTCTTCTTTTCTTCTTCTCTGTTCTCCCTCCTCGCTCCTCTTCTGTAATCTTCTTCTGTACTCTTCTTTTCCCTGTCTTCTCTCTTCTTCTGTGTGCTTCCCTGCCTCTCCTGTCGCCTCTCCTCTTCTTCATCTTCTTCTGTGGTCTTCTGCCCGTCTTCTGCCTTCTGTTCCCCGTCTTCCGTATCTTCATCTGTGATCTTTTGCTCTTCTGTGATCTTCTGCTCTTCTGTGATCTTCTGGTCTCCTGTTCATCTGTTCTTCTGGTCTCCTGCTCTTCTGTTCTTCCGGTCCTCTGTTCTTCCGGTCTTCTGTTCTTCTGTTCTTCCGGTCTTCTGTTCATCTGTCTTCTGTCTTCTATCTTCTGCCTTCAGCTCTTCTGCCTCCTCCGTCTTCTTCTCCCCGCGCCTGCCCTCCTGCTCCTGCCTCATCCCCCTCCCTCACTCGCCTCCCCCTCTCTATCACCCCTATCTAACCCGTTCGCTATCTACCTCCCTCACTCCTCCTATCTACCTATCTCTCTATCTCACTATCTAACTCCCTCACTCTCCACCTCCTCCTATCTACCTATCTCTCTATCTATCTATTTCTCTATCTATCGATTTCTCTATCTATTTTCTCTATCTATTTCTCTATCTCTCCCCCCCTTCCCGCCACCCCCCTCTATTACCTATCTTCTTATCCTCTCACTCTACCTCTCACCCTCACCCACCTCTACAACCTCCCCTCCCCTATCTTCACAACCCTATTCCTATCTCTCTCCCTAATCTCCTAAACCTCCTAACACTCACCCCCCTCCACCCTTAAACCCCCCTCCCCCAGCTCTTCTCACTCTACCTGTCCCCCCCTCCCTCGCGCTTTCCCGCTGCGACCTCCTGCACGCCCCCGCCCCCCAGCTCCCATTCGCCCCCAGCTGACCCCTCCCCCCCCTCCTACCTCATATGGCGGCCGCTGCGCGACAGTGGTAGCGACCCTTTACCCAAGGGTAGGTCGCTCCCCCTACCGCTGCAGCTCCTCCAGGTTCCTGAGTTCCTGAGACCCACCTCACAGTAAGTACCCCCCACCTCCCAGCCCCTCGCCCTGCCCCGCGCTACTCACCCTCTCTCCTGCTTCTTTTCTTCTTTTCTTCTTCTCTGTTCTCCCTCCTCGCTCCTCTTCTGTAATCTTCTTCTGTACTCTTCTTTTCCCCGTCTTCTCTCTTCTTCTGTGTGCTTCTCTGCCTCTCCTGTCGCCTCTCCTCTTCTTCATCTTCTTCTGTGGTCTTCTGCCTTCTGTTCCTCGTTTTCCGTATCTTCATCTGTGATCTTCTGCTCTTCTGTGATCTTCTGCTCTTCTGTGATCTTCTGGTCTCCTGTTCTTCTGTTCTTCTGGTCTCCTGCTCTTCTGTTCTTCCGGTCCTCTGTTCTTCCGGTCTTCTGTTCTTCTGTTCTTCCGGTCTTCTGTTCTTCTGTCTTCTGTCTTCTATCTTCTGCCTTTGGCTCTTCTGCCTCCTCCGTATCTTCTCCCCGCGCCTGCCCTCCTGCCTCATCCCCCTCCCTCACTCGCCTCCCCCTCTCTATCACCCCTATCTAACCCGTTCGCTATCTACCTCCCTCACTCCTCCTATCTACCTATCTCTCTATCTCTCTATCTCACTATCTAACTCCCTCACTCTCCACCTCCTCCTATCTACCTTTCTCTCTATCTATCTATTTCTCTATCTATCGATTTCTCTATCTATTTTCTCTATCTATTTCTCTATCTCTCCCCCCCTTCCCGCCACCCCCTCTATTACCTATCTTCTTATCCTCTCACTCTACCTCTCACCCTCACCCATCTCTACAACCCCCCCTCCCCTATCTTCACAACCCTATTCCTATCTCTCTCCCTAATCTCCTAAACCTCCTAACACTCACCCCCCTCCACCCTTAAACCCCCCTCCCCCAGCTCTTCTCACTCTACCTGACCCCCCCTCCCTCGCGCTTTCCCGCCGCGACCTCCTGCACGCCCCCCAGCTCCCATTCGCCCCCAGCTGACCCCTCCCCCCCCTCCTACCTCACATGGCGGCCGCTGCGCGACAGTGGTAGCGACCCTTGACCCAAGGGTAGGTCGCTCCCCCTGCCGCTGCAGCTCCTCCAGCTCCTCCAGGTTCCTGAGTTCCTGAGACCCACCTCACAGTAAGTACCCCCCACCTCCCAGCCCCTCGCCCTGCCCCGCGCTACTCACCCTCTCTCCTGCTCCTGCTTCTTTTCTTCTTTTGTTCTTCTCTGTTCTCCCTCCTCGCTCCTCTTCTGTAATCTTCTTCTGTACTCTTCTTTTCCCCGTCTTCTCTCTTCTTCTGTGTGCTTCTCTGCCTCTCCTGTCGCCTCTCCTCTTCTTCATCTTCTTCTGTGGTCTTCTGCCCGTCTTCTGCCTTCTGTTCCTCGTCTTCCGTATCTTCATCTGTGATCTTCTGCTCTTCTGTGATCTTCTGGTCTCCTGTTCTTCTGTGATCTTCTGGTCTCCTGTTCTTCTGTTCTTCTGGTCTCCTGCTCTTCTGTTCTTCCGGTCCTCTGTTCTTCCGGTCTTCTGTTCTTCTGTTCTTCCGGTCTTCTGTTCTTCTGTCTTCTGTCTTCTATCTTCTGCCTTCGGCTCTTCTGCCTCCTCCGTCTTCTTCTCCCCGCGCCTGCCCTCCTGCTCCTGCCTCATCCCCCTCTCTCACTCGCCTCCCCCTCTCTATCACCCCTATCTAACCCGTTCCCTATCTACCTCCCTCACTCCTCCTATCTACCTATCTCTCTATCTCTCTATCTCACTAACTCCCTCACTCTCCACCTCCTCCTATCTACCTATCTCTCTATCTATTTCTCTATCTATCGATTTCTCTATCTATTTTCTCTATCTATTTCTCTATCTCTCCCCCCCTTCCCGCCACCCCCTCTATTACCTATCTTCCTATCCTCTCACTCTACCTCTCACCCTCAACCACCTCTACAACCCCCCCTCCTCTATCTTCACAACCCTACTCCTATCTCTCTCCCTAATCTCCTAAACCTCCTAACACTCACCCCCCTCCACCCTTAAACCCCCCTCCCCAGCTCTTCTCACTCTACCTGTCCCCCCCTCCCTCGCGCTTTCCCGCCGCGACCTCCTGCACACCCCCGCCCCCCAGCTCCCATTCGCCCCCAGCTGACCCCCCCCCCCTTCTACCTCATATGGCGGCCGCTGCGCGACAGTGGTAGCGACCCTTGACCCAAGGGTAGGTCGCTCCCCCTGCCGCTGCAGCTCCTCCAGCTCCTCCAGGTTCCTGAGTTCCTGAGACCCACCTCACAGTAAGTACCCCCCACCTCCCAGCCCCTCGCCCTGCCCCGCGCTACTCACCCTCTCTCCTGCTTCTTTTCTTCTTTTCTTCTTCTCTGTTCTCCCTCCTCGCTCCTCTTCTGCAATCTTCTTCTGTACTCTTCTTTTTCCCGTCTTCTCTCTTCTTCTGTGTGCTTCTCTTCCTCTCCTGTCGCCTCTCCTCTTCTTCATCTTCTTCTGTGGTCTTCTGCCCGTCTCCTGCCTTCTGTTCCTCGTCTTCCGTATCTTCATCTGTGATCTTCTGCTCTTCTGTGATCTTCTGCTCTTCTGTGATCTTCTGGTCTCCTGTTCTTCTGTTCTTCTGGTCTCCTGCTCTTCTGTTCTTCCGGTCCTCTGTTCTTCCGGTCTTCTGTTCTTCTGTTCTTCCGGTCTCTGTTCTTCTGTCTTCTGTCTTCTATCTTCTGCCTTCGGCTCTTCTGCCTCCTCCGTCTTCTTCTCCCCGCGCCTGCCCTCCTGCTCCTGCCTCATCCCCCTCCCTCACTCGCCTCCCCCTCTCTATCACCCCTATCTAACCCGTTCGCTATCTACCTCCCTCACTCCTCCTATCTACCTATCTCTCTATCTATCTATTTCTCTATCTATCGATTTCTCTATCTATTTTCTCTATCTATTTCTCTATCTCTCCCCCCTTCCCGCCACCCCCTCTATTACCTATCTTCTTATCCTCTCACTCTACCTCTCACCCTCACCCACCTCTACAACCCCCCTCCCCTATCTTCACAACCCTACTCCTATCTCTCTCCCTAATCTCCTAAACCTCCTAACACTCACCCCCCACCACCCTTAAACCCCCCTCCCCCAGCTCTTCTCACTCTACCTGTCCCCCCTCCCTCGCGCTTTCCCGCTGCGACCTCCTGCACGCCCCCGCCCCCCAGCTCCCATTCGCCCCCAGCTGACCCCTCCCCCCCCTCCTACCTCACATGGCGGCCGCTGCGCGACAGTGGTAGCGACCCTTGACCCAAGGGTAGGTCGCTCCCCCTGCCGCTGCAGCTCCTCCAGCTCCTCCAGGTTCCTGAGTTCCTGAGACCCACCTCACAGTAAGTACCCCCCACCTCCCAACCCCTCGCCCTGCCCCGCGCTACTCACCCTCTCTCCTGCTCCTGCTTCTTTTCTTCTTTTCTTCTTCTCTGTTCTCCCTCCTCGCTCCTCTTCTGTAATCTTCTTCTGTACTCTTCTTTTCCCTGTCTTCTCTCTTCTTCTGTGTGCTTCCCTGCCTCTCCTGTCGCCTCTCCTCTTCTTCATCTTCTTCTGTGGTCTTCTGCCCGTCTTCTGCCTTCTGTTCCCCGTCTTCCGTATCTTCATCTGTGATCTTTTGCTCTTCTGTGATCTTCTGCTCTTCTGTGATCTTCTGGTCTCCTGTTCATCTGTTCTTCTGGTCTCCTGCTCTTCTGTTCTTCCGGTCCTCTGTTCTTCCGGTCTTCTGTTCTTCTGTTCTTCCGGTCTTCTGTTCATCTGTCTTCTGTCTTCTATCTTCTGCCTTCGGCTCTTCTGCCTCCTCCGTCTTCTTCTCCCCGCGCCTGCCCTCCTGCTCCTGCCTCATCCCCCTCCCTCACTCGCCTCCCCCTCTCTATCACCCCTATCTAACCCGTTCGCTATCTACCTCCCTCACTCCTCCTATCTACCTATCTCTCTATCTCACTATCTAACTCCCTCACTCTCCACCTCCTCCTATCTACCTATCTCTCTATCTATTTCTCTATCTATCGATTTCTCTATCTATTTTCTCTATCTATTTCTCTATCTCTCCCCCCCTTCCCGCCACCCCCTCTATTACCTATCTTCTTATCCTCTCACTCTACCTCTCACCCTCACCCACCTCTACAACCTCCCCTCCCCTATCTTCACAACCCTATTCCTATCTCTCTCCCTAATCTCCTAAACCTCCTAACACTCACCCCCCTCCACCCTTAAACCCCCCTCCCCCAGCTCTTCTCACTCTACCTGTCCCCCCCTCCCTCGCGCTTTCCCGCCGCGACCTCCTGCACGCCCCCCAGCTCCCATTCGCCCCCAGCTGACCCCTCCCCCCCCCCTCCTACCTCACATGGCGGCCGCTGCGCGACAGTGGTAGCGACCCTTGACCCAAGGGTAGGTCGCTCCCCCTGCCGCTGCAGCTCCTCCAGCTCCTCCAGGTTCCTGAGTTCCTGAGACCCACCTCACAGTAAGTACCCCCCACCTCCCAGCCCCTCGCCCTGCCCCGCGCTACTCACCCTCTCTCCTGCTTCTTTTCTTCTTTTCTTCTTCTCTGTTCTCCCTCCTCGCTCCTCTTCTGTAATCTTCTTCTGTACTCTTCTTTTCCCCGTCTTCTCTCTTCTTCTGTGTGCTTCTCTGCCTCTCCTGTCGCCTCTCCTCTTCTTCATCTTCTTCTGTGGTCTTCTGCCTTCTGTTCCTCGTTTTCCGTATCTTCATCTGTGATCTTCTGCTCTTCTGTGATCTTCTGCTCTTCTGTGATCTTCTGGTCTCCTGTTCTTCTGTTCTTCTGGTCTCCTGCTCTTCTGTTCTTCCGGTCCTCTGTTCTTCCGGTCTTCTGTTCTTCTGTTCTTCCGGTCTTCTGTTCTTCTGTCTTCTGTCTTCTATCTTCTGCCTTCGGCTCTTCTGCCTCCTCCGTATCTTCTCCCCGCGCCTGCCCTCCTGCCTCATCCCCCTCCCTCACTCGCCTCCCCCTCTCTATCACCCCTATCTAACCCGTTCGCTATCTACCTCCCTCACTCCTCCTATCTACCTATCTCTCTATCTCTCTATCTCACTATCTAACTCCCTCACTCTCCACCTCCTCCTATCTACCTTTCTCTCTATCTATCTATTTCTCTATCTATCGATTTCTCTATCTATTTTCTCTATCTATTTCTCTATCTCTCCCCCCCTTCCCGCCACCCCCTCTATTACCTATCTTCTTATCCTCTCACTCTACCTCTCACCCTCACCCACCTCTACAACCCCCCCTCCCCTATCTTCACAACCCTATTCCTATTTCTCTCCCTAATCTCCTAAACCTCCTAACACTCACCCCCCTCCACCCTTAAACCCCCCTCCCCCAGCTCTTCTCACTCTACCTGTCCCCCCCTCCCTCGCGCTTTCCCGCCGCGACCTCCTGCACGCCCCCCAGCTCCCATTCGCCCCCAGCTGACCCCTCCCCCCCCCCTCCTACCTCACATGGCGGCCGCTGCGCGACAGTGGTAGCGACCCTTGACCCAAGGGTAGGTCGCTCCCCCTGCCGCTGCAGCTCCTCCAGCTCCTCCAGGTTCCTGAGTTCCTGAGACCCACCTCACAGTAAGTACCCCCCACCTCCCAACCCCTCGCCCTGCCCCGCGCTACTCACCCTCTCTCCTGCTCCTGCTTCTTTTCTTCTTTTCTTCTTCTCTGTTCTCCCTCCTCGCTCCTCTTCTGTAATCTTCTTCTGTACTCTTCTTTTCCCCGTCTTCTCTCTTCTTCTGTGTGCTTCCCTGCCTCTCCTGTCGCCTCTCCTCTTCTTCATCTTCTTCTGTGGTCTTCTGCCCGTCTTCTGCCTTCTGTTCCTCGTCTTCCGTATCTTCATCTGTGATCTTCTGCTCTTCTGTGATCTTCTGCTCTTCTGTGATCTTCTGGTCTCCTGTTCATCTGTTCTTCTGGTCTCCTGCTCTTCTGTTCTTCCGGTCCTCTGTTCTTCCGGTCTTCTGTTCTTCTGTTCTTCCGGTCTTCTGTTCTTCTGTCTTCTGTCGTCTATCTTCTGCCTTCGGCTCTTCTGCCTCCTCCGTCTTCTTCTCCCCGTGCCTGCCCTCCTGCTCCTGCCTCATCCCCCTCCCTCACTCGCCTCCCCCTCTCTATCACCCCTATCTAACCCGTTCGCTATCTACCTCCCTCACTCCTCCTATCTACCTATCTCTCTATCTCTCTATCTCACTATCTAACTCCCTCACTCTCCACCTCCTCCTATCTACCTATCTCTCTATCTATCGATTTCTCTATCTATTTTCTCTATCTATTTCTCTATCTCTCCCCCCCTTCCCGCCACCCCCTCTATTACCTATCTTCTTATCCTCTCACTCTACCTCTCACCCTCACCCACCTCTACAACCCCCCCTCCCCTATCTTCACAACCCTACTCCTATCTCTCTCCCTAATCTCCTAAACCTCCTAACACTCACCCCCCTCCACCCTTAAACCCCCCTCCCCCAGCTCTTCTCACTCTACCTGTCCCCCCCTCCCTCGCGCTTTCCCGCCGCAACCTCCTGGACGCCCCCGCCCCCCAGCTCCCATTCGCCCCCAGCTGATCCCTCCCCCCCCTTCTACTTCATATGGCGGCCGGTGCGCGACCGCGCAGCGGGCGCACCACTGGCGCGCCAGAGGCAAGCCCGTCTGCGCCCGTCTGCGCCCGTCCGCGCCTGGCCCGCGCCCAGCGCCACGACCCCTGGTCTCAAGCTCTCCAAAGCCCCACTGATCCGCTACGACCCCACAACCCTCCACGCCCTAAACCAGGGCGCTCCAACACCTGCTTCCAAGCTCACCCCAAACGCACCCATGGACCCTTCGCCTGCAACTCCTGCAAACGCATCTTCCACCACGCAACTACCACGACCACAAGCCCACGCGCCATCAACCACCTCAAGTGCATCCTGGTCAACGCTCGTTCCGTCCACAAGCACGCCGTTGAACTCTGGGACCTCCTGGACTCCACAGCACCGGACGTCGCCTTCATCACGGAGACCTGGATGAACGCCTCCTCTGCTCCAGACATCGCCATCCCCGAAGGCTACAAGATCTCCAGAAAAGACCGCACCAACCAAGTAGGAGGAGGTATCGCCATCGTCTTCAAAGACTCCATCAGCGTCACCACCTCCACCGAAGACACCCCTCTCGCCGCTGAACACCTGCATTTTCAGATTTGCACCGACCCGAGGACCACCCTCAGAGGATCCCTCGTCTACCGTCCTCCCGGACCGCGCGCCCCTTTCAGCGACGCCATCGCCGACTTCATCTCCCCGCACGCCCTCGCCTCACCGGACTACATCCTCCTAGGCGACCTCAACTTTCATCTGGAACAAAACAACGACCCCAACACCACCACCCTGCTCGACAACCTCGCCAACCTCGGCCTCAAACAACTGGTAAACACCGCCACCCACATCGCCGGACACACGCTCGACCCTATCTTCTCCGCCAGCAAACACATCTTCTTCAGCCACACCTCCGCTCTACACTGGACAGACCACAGCTGTGTCCACTTCACATTCCGACGCGAGACCCGCCACCTCCGCACTCAACCCATCCCACGTCGACAGTGGAACAAGATCCCCGAAGAGCAACTCTTCTCCGCACTCGCCGCCAACCAACCCACCCTCACCACCGACCCCAACGACGCAGCCCTCAGCCTCACAAACTGGATCTCCAACTGCTTGCTCCCCTCAAACGCACGCATCGACAGACCAACACCAAAAAACCTCTCTGGTTCTCTGACACCCTCAAAGAATCAAAGAAAACTTGTCGCGCCCTCGAGAAGGCCTGGCGCAAGGACCACACCGCTGACATCATGACCGCCCTCAAGAACGCTACCCGCGAACCCCACCACCTGATCCGCGCTGCTAAAAGGAACTTTTTCACCGACAGACTGGACAAAAACAGCCACAACAGCAGAGAACTCTTCAGCATCGTCAAGGAGTTCTCCAACCCCAACGCCAACGCCGTCACGCCCTCACAGGATTTGTGCGAATCCCTCGCCACCTTCTTCCATCAGCGATCTCCACGACAGCTTCGGACACCAGACCCAACCAAACACCACCGAACCCGCACCCCCGGCCATCACCCTCAACAACTGGACCCACATCAACACTGAAGAAACCAAATCCACCATGAACTCTATCCACTCCGGCGCCCCTTCGGACCCCTGCCCTCACTTCATCTTTAACAAAGCCGACGACATCATCGCCCGCACCTCCAGGCCGTCATCAACTCTTCTTTTTCTTCTGCTACCTTCCCCTAATGCTGGAAACACGCCGAAGTCAACGCCCTACTAAAGAAACCTACGGCTGACCCAAGCGACCTGAAAAACTTCCGCCCCATCTCTCTCCTGCCTTTCCCAGCGAAGGTAATAGAGAAGACCGTCAACAAACAGCTGACCACCTTCCTGGAAAACAACAACCTGCTCGACCCTTCACAAACCGGATTCCGAACCAACCACAGCACGGAAACCGCCCTCATCTCAGTCACAGACAACATCAGAACCCTGATGGACAACGGTGAAACAGTCGCCCTCATTCTCCTCGACCTCTCGGCTGCCTTTGACACCGTCTGTCACCGCACCCTAATCACCCGCCTCCGCTCCACCAGGATCCAAGGCCAGGCCCTGGACTGGATCGCCTCCTTCCTCTCAAACCGTTCCCAAAGAGTTTACCTCCCTCCGTTTCGCTCAGAACCCACCGAGATCATCTGCGGCGTACCTCAAGGCTCATCACTCAGCCCGACACTCTTCAATGTCTACATGAGCCCCCTCGCCAACATTGTACGCAAGCACGACATCATCATCACCTCCTACGCCGACGACACCCAACTTATACTCTCCCTCACCAAGGACCCCGCCAGCGGCAAGACCAACCTACAAGAGGGTATGAAGGACGTCGCAGATTGGATGAGGCTCAGCCGCCTAAAGCTGAACTCTGACAAAACGGAAGTCCTCATCCTCGGCAACACCCCGTCCGCTTGGGACGACTCCTGGTGGCCCACGGCCCTCGGCACCGCACCGACCCCCACAGACCACGCCTGCAACCTCGGCTTCATCTTGGACCCTCTTCTCACCATGACCAAGCAAGTCACCGCCGTGTCCTCCGCCTGCTTCCTCACCCTCCGCATGCTCCGCAAGATCTTCCGCTGGATCCCCGCCGACACTAGAAAAACCGTGAGTCATGCCCTTGTCACGAGCCGCCTGGACTACGGCAACACCCTCTACGCTGGGACCACAGCCAAACTCCAAAATCGCCTGCAACTGATTCAAAACGCCTCGGCCCGCCTCATCCTCGACGTACCCCGCAACAGCCACATCTCCGCACACCTGAGACACCTGCATTGGCTCCCAGTCAGCAAAAGGATCACCTTTCGACATCTCACCCACGCACACAAAGCCCTCCACAACAAGGGACCGGAATACCTCAACCGACGCCTCAGCTTCTACGTCCCCACCCGCCTCCTCTGTTCCTCTGGCCTCGCACTCGCTGCCGTCCCTCGCATCCGCCGCTCCACGGCGGGTGGGAGATATTTCTCCTTCCTGGCGGCCAAAACCTGGAACTCCCTCCCCACCAGCCTCAGGACCACTCCGCTTTCCGGAGACTCCTAAAAACCTGGCTTTTCGAGCAGCAGTAACCCCCTCTTTCCCCTAGCGCCTTGAGACCCGCACGGGTGAGTAGCGCGCTTTATAAATGTTAATGATTTGATTTGATTTATATGCATCCCATATAACATGGGTAGGGGCTGAATCTATATTATTCTCAAAAAACTCTAACTTATAATGTTTCAGTTGCAAAGCCACTTCCTCCTCTCTCAGTAGAGATTCCAGTTCCAATTGCACCACAGCATGGTCTGACAAATGTGCTGGGAAATGAGGTATCAACTTAACCTTGTTCCTCAACTCAGAGTCAATTAAAAAATAGTCAATCCTTGATGAATGACCATACTTCTTATTATGATAAGTATATTCCCTTCCCCAACCCATTCTTGTACGCCAAATATTGATAAGCCCAAGTCCTTCATCATCCTAAAAAGACATTTGCACATCTTCGGGCTATTAGCTGTTGGTCTAGAGGTAGACTTATCTAACATGGGATCTAGTACCACATTAAAGTCGCCAGCCATAACTATTTTGTTCCCACTTCCCATCAAATGCAAATATAACTCTGAGAGGAGTAGGGTCATCATTATTTGGACCATAATATACCACAAATGTAAATCTCATACCAATTATTTCTGCGTTAACGCTCTGCCATCTTCCCCTTAGACCCACTGAAGCTTCTTCTAGGGAAGCCTCACTGAATTTTTAACTAAAATGGGCCCACCCTCCAAATTACATTTTGGTGGTCTGAACCCACAAACTGGATAACCCAACTCAGAGATTTTAGTACATCTTTCATCTCTCCAAATTGTAAATGAGTTTCTTGCAAAAAAATAACATCACAATCCAGTTGGTTTAAGTATTTCAACACTCTCCTCCTTCTGCCTACTACCCTAAGACCATTGACATTCCAGGTTAAAATCTTCAGGCCACGTTCTTCTCCTATTCTCTTAGATATGCTTGTCTACCTTAGGTATTGCCCCATAGCATCATTATCCTTGTCATATATGAGGACTGACATTTTTCTTATTTTCTCCCACATGCTCCCCACTCTGTGCTTAACCATCACAGTATCCACCCAAACGTGTGTCTCATACCTCTGAGAAACCCTGAATTCCTCCCTACCCACCCATCTTTCTCTGGGGAACCCTCCTTTTATCAAAGATAGGTACATACCTATACCCCTTTGGTGTCCACCTCTCTGATGCAGATATTTCTATTATTTAATCTGCTTTATCAAACTCTCAACCTCTGGGGGATCTCTAAAATGAAACACTTTATTGTTCCACATTACTCTAAGAGTAGCTGGGAACTTCAGTTGTGGAATTGCCCCTAATGCCCTCAGCTCCTGCATATAGTTCCCCAGCTACTATTGCCAGTTTAGGATAGACTTAGAGATGTCGGATCTTATTCAAAACTGCCATTCCCCCTTGTTAAAGGATGGCACTTTCAGGGCCTTTGTGAGAATCCACTCCTTCACTGTGAAAGAGCGAAAAATAACCAGAATTCTCCTATTTGTTTCTCTGGTAGAGTTACTTCTAAAGGGATCCCGGTGGGCTCTCTGAATTTATATAAATAAGTTCATAATAAAGCCCTTGACATCACTGCCCTCAGCTCCCTCTGGAACTTTAAAAAATATATATTTTTAAACATTTTATTTATGCATTTCAATACAGATCAAAACTATAAACAGTGTCATCATCTACCAATTGTTACCACAGTGAATACATTATCAGTAAGTCAGAATCATGGGCATGTACCATACAGTATAAATCCGACCCAACACAATCGCATCCATAGCACCAATATTTTAGGTCTCATCTGATAGTGTGAGCAGGTAAGCAGTAAAGGGAGACCAATTATCCTTTGGAAGGGAGGCCACTGGAAGTTCCTCTGCATATGTTTCAAGCTGATCATGGCAGTACGCTACATCCCGCAAACAATGCTAATATGTGGGTGACATCTTTTCCCCCTAGCATAATGAAACTCTCTTCTTGGCTAGAAGTAATGCAACTGCAGCCAGCCTACGACATATAGGCCGCAGCAGCCTCACACACCCCAGAAGGCACACTTGCGGGTTCCTTTCCACCTTCTCTGATAGTACCTCAGTTAGCGTTTGTGTCACGTGATCCCAATATTGACGTACCGGAGGTCAGTTCCACATGCATGAATTCTGCGAAGGGTGCCCTATATCTTATACATTTTGCTTCCTCACGAAGACCAAATCTAAAACAATGCACCGGTGTATAATACATTTGACACATATATTTATAATGTATAATTCTGAGATTATCATTTGATGTAAGCATACTAGTTAACACACAGCAGAACCCCCAATCTTCTACACTAAGAGGCACCTCAAGCACAGCATTTCACTTGAAAGGGGCATCAGATCATAGTAGGCGTCTTTCACATTGAGATGCATTATATAATCTTGCGATCAAGAGTTTGCAAGTATCACTGGTGAGCAATATCTGTGGAGATCTCAGAGCTACCGGCTCCACTTAAAACTCAGGATACAACGGCCTAAGCGCTGCCCACCGCCTATAATACAGAAAAAACAGCAAAGGGGATACATCTCCCCATTGTTGTAGGTCTGTCATGGACACAAAGTTTCCTTCAGGGTAAACGTACCACATAATCATCAGGCCATCCTTCCTCAACACAGCCAATGCCTTCGGCTGCCGTGTCACAAAGAGCCCAGGGTGACTCTACTGGGGCTCCACCATTGCCTGCCTTGCCAGCATCCTCCAGGCATGTGTGATGCACTGTATTGTGTTTATAACATTACGGGGCACAACCGTATGTAAACATAGAACCATAGTTGTCAACGGATTGAGAAAAGCATCATCACTTTCTATAGCCACATGTGAAGCATAACTTAGCAGGAAGTACCAATAATGTGCAAAGTGAACCTGAGCACATAAATAATACAGGTACAGAGCAGAGGCTCAGAAGCCTCCGAGTCGTATGATAAAGTAAGAATGTCAAGGCCGATCCTAGGCTGTTTACCCGCCCATATTAGTCTGATAAGGAGAGAGCGCAATTGCCTAAAGAAGGCCTGCATGAGCCATATAGGGTCATTCTCAAACAAATATAAGAATTTAGGCAACACTACCATTTTTGTGAGCGCTACCCGATCTGCAAGAGATAGAGGGAACCAAATCCACTGACCCACTTGCTCCTCCAATCTGGAAACAGCCTTGCCGTAATTCTATTGTACAACTGTCACTGGATCCCTATGAATACATATTCCCAAATATTTGATGGGTTCTTCTTACAATTTGAGAGGGTACTCCATCGAGTGTGGTGTGGTATCAGATGTTAAGTGTGGGATGGCACATTGTGCAGTCTGCAGCCATAATTTCTACTTCCTGCGATAGGGACATGGCTCTTTTATTTTAGTGGCCAGTGCGTGGCCTGGTCTACCCCCTTCACCATATGTACGAGCTTTCCATCGCTTGTACATGTGGAGGACCTCTTGCTCTGCTATGTCATTGTCTTTAGATATTTGCTCTTGTATTTCTGCTACGGTAGTCATGTTCTGATTGAATTAGTGCTCTCTCTCGAATGCAGCAAGTGTGTCCTCTGGTCCTGAGCTGAGTACGGAGTGATTGCAAGACATCGGCCCGTAAGCCAATGCAGACACCCCATATAGTCACCTTAAAGGCTTCCCAGAGAATATATGTATCCTCCACTGAACCCACATTCCTGTCAAAATGCTCAACAATTGCCGCCCTTACTCCATCTCTAAAAATCTGGTCTAGCAGGGACATAGCCTACAACCTTCATTGAAACGGTGGTGGGGCAATGATGGCAGAATGACTTCTAATTGGGCAGGTGCATGGACCAACAACGTTTTAGGTAAGTGCTTTAGACTATGTGTCATGCACTCACCTCCCTCGTCACGAGCCAGAAGTCTAATCATGACCACAAACTGTGAACATTGGAGTGTAAGGTGCCCCCCCCCTTCCCTGCAGATTCCTTAGGTCCATAAATCAATGAAACCAAGTTCCAGAATACCCTCACAGAGTACCCTAGTAGCTTGTTTCCGCGGGCAGTGATCGACAGATCTCTACAGGGGTCCAGAGTTGTAATAAAGTCACCCCCCAGATGACAATCACCAAATATGCACGTAGAATTCAGGGTCATCAGTATTGGGGCCACATACATTTACAATGGTTAACAATTTGCCACATATCTTCCCCTGTAATATTATTCTCCTCCCCTGATCATCTGTCTTAGAATGTGTCAAAATAAATGGAGCACCTTTTTTCATTAATAACATAACCCCCCGAAAAAAAGATGAGTATGACGAGGCCACCCGGAGTCAAGCCCACCTAGACCAAATCATGTGGCCTGTTTGTCTAGTGAGATGCATCTCCTGAAGGAGAACACCATGTCTATTAAGATAGGCTAATACATGCCACATTTTCCTAGGTTTATTTAGTCCCCTAGAATTCCATGTAAGGCACATAATTTCCACTGTGGGTGGCACGCTCATATTACGATCAATAGGACAATCCAGCAATTACAAATATATCACATCAAGCTGTGTTACTGTGACTATGCGAAAATTCTGAAAGGGCATCAATAAAGTAGCACAACATTAAAACTACAAACTTCACCCACCCACTTCAGCATCCCAACTATGTAGAGACGGATCCCAATTCCATACAAAAACCAGTTAATATCAAGTACTATGTAAAAGGCCATAGTAACAGAACCACTTAACAGTCAGGTTTTAGTTAAGTGGGGTACTCCCTCTGAGGGCCGACAGAGCTCACATCTCTTCCAACCTAAGGAGGGTGGCTAGGGTATCAGATGCGGATCAACTTTTTTTTGGGTTCCAAATCATACCAAGCTTCCTCCCAGAACTAGTGAATCAGGTCTAAAGAAATAGCTGTAGATAGGGTGAAGAACAGTCAGGCGATCTTACATTACCTGTGCAGTTATCAATAATTAGTAGCATCTTACTCAAATTACGAAACTATAAACTGTGTAGAGTGGAGTCTGAACTACAAACATTTCACTGGAGTGCGATCCTATGCTATAGTTGCCATATAGAGCGTCCATGGTCTCATCGTCGGGGGTCCATCACCATCTAGCTGATTTATGTTCCTGTCCCTATATCATCTACATCAGATGCTGAGTGCTAGTCGCTGGTGCAGCGCAGGGTCTTAATGAAGGCAAGAGCTTCCTTAGGAATAGCAAACACCTTCGGCCTACTCCCTTGCTGGATCTTCTGGCGAGCTGGATACAACATGGCATACTGTATGTTCATGGATTTAAGCTTTTTCTTGACTGGGAGAAACTCTCATCTGGCAACATGGATGGGACACAGTCAAACCTGGATAAAAGGCCACCTCATTTCCTTGATAAATTGGCCTCTGCATTTCACGTGTCAGTCGTAGTGCAGTATCCCGGCACACCCATGATCGTAGATTATTCCCGCATGAGCGAGCTTCCAAATCCTCATTTTTGGCCTGTATAAGTGCCAGAACCTTTTCCATTTTCAAGCACGTTGAAGTAAGTGCACATGAACTGTGTAGATCTTGCTGGATGTTTATTTAAATCGTAACATCGCACAGGTCACCTCAGAGAGCTCCGACTAACAACATGTCTGCACTCTCCAGTTAACGAACGTTAATCCATTTTATACATTCTCAATAATGCCTAGCAATGATTCCCACCATTCTACCCTAGAACTCCTAACAGCAACACGTCACTTTACTTTGACTAACCATATTGCCCAATTAACCCCTTCGCTGCCAGGCCTTTTCCCCCTCCTGTGCCGAGCTTTTTTCTGGCTATTTGGGGCAGTTCGCGCTTAGGCCCTCATAACGTTTTGTCCACATAAGCTAACCAAGCCAAATTTGCGTCCTTTTTTTCCAACATCCTAGGGATTCTAGAGGTACCCAGACTTTGTGGGTTCCCCTGAAGGAGGCCAAGAAATTAGCCAAAATACAGTGAAAATTTCGTTTTTTTAAAAAAAAAATTGAAAAAGTGGCTGCAGAAGAAGGCTTGTGGTTTTTCCCCTGAAAATGGCATCAACAAAGGGTTTGCGGTGCTAAACTCAGCAGCTTCCCAGCTTTCAGGAACAGGCAGACCTGAATCAGAAAACCCAATTTTTCAACACAATTTTGGCATTTTACTGGGACATAACCCATTTTTGCAATTTTTTGTGCTTTCAGCCTCCTTCCAGTCAGTGACAGAAATGGGCATGAAACCAATGCTGGATCCCAGACATCTAAACATTTCTGAAGAGTAGACAAAATTCTGAATTCAGCAAGGGGTCATTTGTGTAGATCCTACAAGGGTTTCCTACAGAAAATAACAACTGAAAAAGAAAAATATTGAAATTGAGGTGAAAAAAACATAAATTTTTCTCTACGTTTTACTCTGTAACTTTTCCCTGCAATGTCAGATTATCGAAAGCAATATACCGTTACGTCTGCTGGACTCCTCTGGTTGCGGGGATATATAGGGCTTGTAGGTTCATCAAGAACCCTAGGTACCCAGGGCCAATAAATGAGCTGCACCCTGCAGTAGGTTTTCATTCTATACGGGTATACAGCAATTCATTTGCTGAAATATAAAGAGTAAAAAATAGCTATCAAGAAAACCTTTGTATTTCCAAAAAGGGCTCAAGATAAGGTGTTGAGGAGCAGTGGTTATTTGCACATCTCTGAATTCCGGGGTGACCATACTAGCATGTGAATTACAGGGCATTTCTCAAATAGATGTCTTTTTTACACACTCTCCTATATTTGGAAGGAAAAAATGTAGAGAAAGACAAGGGGCTATAACACTTGTTTTGCTAATCTATGTTCCCCCAAGTCTTCCGATAAAAATGATACCTCACTTGTGGGGGTAGGCCTAGCGCCTGCGACAGGAAACGCCCCAAAATGCAACGTGAACACATCCCATTTTTTTTAAAGAAAACAGAGGTGTTTTTTGTAAAGTGCCTACCTGTAGATTTTCGCCTCTACCTCAGCCGGCACCTAGGGAAACCTACCAAACCTGTGCATTTTTGAAAACTAGAGACCTAGGGGAATCCAAGATGGGGTGACTTGTGGGGCTCTGACCAGGTTCTGTTACCCAGAATCCTTTGCAAACCTCAAAATTTGGCTAAAAAACACATGTTCCTCACATTTCTGTGGCAGAAAGTTCTGGAATCTGAGAGGAGCCACAAATGTCCTTCCACCCAGCGTTCCCCCAAGTCTCCCGATGAAAATGATACCTCACTTGTGTGGGTAGGCCTAGCGCCCGCGACAGGAAATGCCCCAAAGCGCAACGTGGACACATCCAATTTTTTGAAAGAAAACAGAGGTGTTTTTTGCAAAGTGCCTACCTGTAGATTTTGGCCTCTAGCTCAGCCGGCACCTAGGGAAACCTACGAAACCTGTGCATTTTTTAAAACTAGAGACCTAGGGGAATCCAAGATGGGGTGACTTGTGGGGCTCTGACCAGGTTCTGTTACCCAGAATCCTTTGCAAACCTCAAAATTTGGCTAAAAAAACACATGTTCCTCACATTTCTGTGGCGGGAAGTTCTGGAATCTGAGAGGAGCCACAAATTTCCTTCCACCCAGCGTTCCCCCAAGTCTCCCGATGAAAATGATACCTCACTTGTGTGGGTAGGCCTAGCGCCTGCGACAGGAAATGCCCCAAAGCACAACGTGGACACATCCAATTTTTTGAAAGAAAACAGAGGTGTTTTTTGCAAAGTGCCTACCTGTAGATTTTGGCCTCTAGCTCAGCCGGCACCTAGGGAAACCTACCAAACCTGTGCATTTTTGAAAACTAGAGACCTAGGGGAATCCAAGATGGGGTGACTTGTGGGGCTCTGACCAGGTTCTGTTACCCAGAATCCTTTGCAAACCTCAAAATTTGGCTAAAAAACACATGTTCCTCACATTTCTGTGGCAGAAAGTTCTGGAATCTGAGAGGAGCCACAAATGTCCTTCCACCCAGCGTTCCCCCAAGTCTCCCGATGAAAATGATACCTCACTTGTGTGGGTAGGCCTAGCGCCTGCGACAGGAAATGCCCCAAAGCACAACGTGGACACATCCAATTTTTTGAAAGAAAACAGAGGTGTTTTTTGCAAAGTGCCTACCTGTAGATTTTGGCCTCTAGCTCAGCCGGCACCTAGGGAAACCTACCAAACCTGTGCATTTCTGAAAACTAGAGACCTAGGGGAATCCAAGATGGGGTGACTTGTGGGGCTCGGACCAGGTTCTGTTACCCAGAATCCTTTGCAAACCTCAAAATGTGGCTAAAAAAACACATGTTCCTCACATTTCTGTGGCAGAAAGTTCTGGAATCTGAGAGGAGCCATAAATTTCCTTCTACCCAGCGTTCCCCCAAGTCTCCCAATAAAAATGATACCTCACTTGTGTGGGTAGGCCTAGCGCCCGCGACAGGAAATGCCCCAAAGCGCAACGTGGTCATATCCAATTTTTTGAAAGAAAACAGAGGTGTTTTTTGCAAAGTGCCTACCTGTAGATTTTGGCCTCTAGCTCAGCCGGCACCTAGGGAAACCTACCAAACCTGTGCATTTCTGAAAACTAGAGACCTAGGGGAATCCAAGATGGGGTGACTTGTGGGGCTCGGACCAGGTTCTGTTACCCAGAATCCTTTGCAAACCTCAAAATGTGGCTAAAAAAACACATGTTCCTCACATTTCTGTGGCAGAAAGTTCTGGAATCTGAGAGGAGCCATAAATTTCCTTCTACCCAGCGTTCCCCCAAGTCTCCCAATATAAATGATACCTCACTTGTGTGGGTAGGCCTAGCGCCCGCAACAGGAAATGCCCCAAAGCGCAACGTGGTCATATCCAATTTTTTGAAAGAAAACAGAGGTGTTTTTTGCAAAGTGCCTACCTGTAGATTTTGGCCTCTAGCTCAGCCGGCCCCTAGGGAAACCTACCAAACCTGTGCATTTCTGAAAACTAGAGACCTAGGGGAATCCAAGATGGGGTGACTTGTGGGGCTCGGAACAGGTTCTGTTACCCAGAATCCTTTGCAAACCTCAAAATTTGGCTAAAAAAACACATGTTCCTCACATTTCTGTGGTAGAAAGTTCTGGAATCTGAGAGGAGCCACAAATTTCCTTCCACCCAGCGTTCCCCCAAGTCTCCCGATAAAAATGATACCTCACTTGTGTGGGTAGGCCTAGCGCCCGCAACAGGAAATGCCCCAAAGCGCAACGTGGACACATCCAATTTTTTGAAAGAAAACAGAGGTGTTTTTTGCAAAGTGCCTACCTGCAGATTTTGGCCTCTAGCTCAGCCGGCACCTAGGGAAACCTACCAAACTTGTGCATTTCTGAAAACTAGAGACCTAGGGGAATCCAAGATGGGGTGACTTGTGGGGCTCGGAACAGGTTCTGTTACCCAGAATCCTTTGCAAACCTCAAAATTTGGCTAAAAAACACATGTTCCTCACATTTCTGTGGTAGAAAGTTCTGGAATCTGAGAGGAGCCACAAATTTCCTTCCACCCAGCGTTCCCCCAAGTCTCCCGATAAAAATGATACCTCACTTATGTGGGTAGGACTAGCGCCCACGAAAGGAAATGGCCCAAAACACAACGTGGACACATCACATTTTTTCATAGAAAACAGTGCCTACCTATGGATTTTGGCCTGTAGCTCAGCCGGCACCTGGGGAAACCTAGCAAAGCAGTGCATTTTTGAAAACTAGAAACCCAGGGGAATCCAAGATGGGGCGACTTGCGGGGCTCTGACCAGGTTCTGTTACCCAGAATCCTTTGCAAACATCAAAATTTGGCCAAAAAACACTTTTTCCTCTCATTTCGGTGACAGAAAGTTCTGGAATCTGAGAGGAGCCACAAATTTCCTTCCACCCAGCGTTCCCCTAAGTCTCTCGATAAAAATGGTACCTCACTTGTGTGGGTAGGCCTAGCGCCCACAAAAGGAAATGGCCCAAAACACAACGTAGACACAACATATTTTTTCACAGAAAACAGAGGTGTTTTTTGCAAAGTGCCTACCTGTGGATTTTGGCCTCTAGCTCAGCCGGTCCCAGGGGGGGGCAGAAATGCCCTAAAATAAATTTGACCCCCCACCCTCCCCAAACCCCCCCTGCCCGGGAGCGACCCTTGCCTACGGTGTTGCTCCCCCTGCGTGACATTGGCGCCAAAAAACAAATCCCCGGTGCCTAGTGGTTTCTGCCCCCTTGGGGGCAGATTGACATAAAATCGTCCAATCTGCCCCCAAGGGGGGCAGAAATGGTCTAAATACAATTTGCCCCCAGGGGAGCGACCCTTGCCTGATGGGTCGCTCCCCATCTCAAAAAAAACAAACAAACAAAAAAAAAAAAAAAAAAAAATCTTTTGCCCTGGCGCCTAGAGGTTTCTGCCCCCCCTGGGGACAGATATGGCCTAAAATAAATTTGCCCCCCCAACTCCCCCCTCCCCCCCCCGGGAGCCACCCTTGCCTACGGGGTCGCTCCCCCTGCGTGACATTGGCGCCAAAAAACAAATCCCCGGTGCCTAGTGGTTTCTGCCCCCTTGGGGGCAGATTGACCTAAAATCGACCAATCTGCCCCCAAAGCGGGCAGAAATGGCCTAAATACAATTTGCCCCTCCAGGGGAGCGACCCTTGTCCAAGGGGTCGCTCACGATCTGTAAAACAAAAAAAAACAAAAAATCCCTGGTGCCTAGTGGTTTCTGCCTCCCTTGGGGGCAGATCAGCCTAATCAAAATAGGCTGATCTACCCCCCAGGGGGGCAGAAATGGCCTAAAATAATCCCCCCCCCCAGGGAGCGACCCTTGCCTAAGGGGTCGCTCCCCTTGCGTGAAATTTACGCAAAACAAAAACCTCCCTGGTGTCTAATGGTTTCTGCCCCCCTTGGGGGCAGATTGGCCTCATCAAAATAGGCGAATCTGCCCCCAAGGGGGGCAGAAATTGCCTAAATATAATTTGCCCCCTGGGGGAGCGACCCTTGCCTAAGGGGTCGCTCCCCACCAAAAAAAAAAAAGAAGAAAACATAACAAAAAGAAAAAAAAAGAAAAAATGATCCCTGGTGCCTAGAGGTTTCTGCCCCCCCTGGGGGCAGATAGGCCTAATAATAGGCCGATCGTCCCCCAGGGGGGGCAGAAAAGGCCTTCCCCAAAAAATGCCCCCCCTGGGAGCGACCCTTGCCCAAGGGGTCGCTCCCCTTGCGTGAAATTCACGCAAAAAAAAAACTCCCTGGTGTCTAATGGTTTCTGCCCCCCTTAGGGGCAGATTGGCCTCATCAAAATAGGCCAGTCTGCCCCCAAGGGGGGCAGAAATGGCCTAAATATAATTTGCCCCCTAGGGGAGCGACCCTTGCCTAAGGGGTCGCTCCCCACCTAAAAAGAAAAGAAAACATAACTAAAAGAAAAAAAAAAAAAAATGATCCCTGGTGCCTAGAGGTTTCTGCCCAGGGGGGGCAGAAAAGGCCTTCCCAAAAAAATGCCCCCCTGGGAGCGACCCTTTGCATTTCTCTTTCAATCGCGCTGGAAGCAGAGCTTCCAGCGCGATGGTGGAGACCCTGTGACTAATCAGCGCGTGCTCGTGCGCTGACGTCACAGGTGGGGTTGGGGGGGTCGGGGGTGGAAGGGGAAGGGCTTCCCCTTCCATCCCTGACTTGGGGGGGTGGGGGGAACCCCACAGAGGGAGCGCTAGCGCTCCCTCTGGGCTCTATGCACAGGACGTAATGGTTACGTCCTGGGCACAGCAGCACTGTGCCTCAGGGCGTAACCATTACGTCCTGGGCACAGAACCGGTTAATAAACCAAAAATTGTACATAAGTATTACATTGAGTTACATTGAGTTTTGTTTTAAACAGAAAATTACCTTAACCATAACCTACTACGTGCATGTAAAAAAATTAAATCTAATATAACTACAGATAACCTAAAAATCAACATTCATGGATGTGTTTCACAAAAATGTAATTCAAGAGATAATATATAATGAAAATACTTTTCTTATTATTATTCCTGTTATTATTTTCATGTTTTTATTGTCAAAATCTCCAGGGTACTTTATATATTCTATTACTTCTACATATCAGTGTTCCGTGACGTTCTATGCTACTGTGATCTGAGTGAATTACATACACCTGGTCTCTCACTGTTAAGTTGCACCCCAGACTCCATTCACAGCTTGGCCACCTTGGACTTGTTCCACCACTTGTTTTCCTCCACTCTCATGGCATTGCCATGTACCAATTCCACCCTCACTGGATCTGAGAAGTTTGGACTGCCTTTCTTAACAAATGTTGGTAGTTTGATAGATACCCAGTCGCCTTCTGATATGGAGGACTCTTATGCCCCTTTCTTTTTGTCAAAATAAGCTTTTTGAGCATTTTGTTGACTCTTTACATTGAGCCTAATTATGTCAGAGCAGTCCTCCACCTGCATATGTTTGAACAATTTAGACATCTACCCTGGTCTCACTTGTGTATTTGGTTTTCTCTCTTTAAGTGCTTCAAATGGGGAAACCCCTGTGGTGGAGTGCGGTGTGGTCCTGTAGAACCATAACATTGCCTGAATGGACGCAATCACCTCACACCTGTTTTTCAGTGCCTATCTAATGCATTCTCCCAAAACACAATTAAAACATTCTACCAACCCATTCTTTTTGGGTTGATAATGGGAACACTTTAAGTGTTTTACAGAACCTTCTTTCAGGAATAGTTTAACATCTTCAGACACAAATTGTACACCATTGTCCAAAACAATCTCTTCTGGAAATCCCTCATTCATAAATATCTATCTTAAATATTTTACCAATGATTTTGTGTTGGGTTCTTGTACAAATCTTACATAAGGCCATTTTGAATAATTATCACCCAAAACATATGCATACCGTAAGATGTAGTTGAGGGAATTAAATCGACTCACTAAATCAACCCCTATTCTCCTCCATGGGCCCAAGGGACACTCTATGGGAACAAGACGTGGTGTCGCAGTCTGAAGAGTTTTGTCAAAAATTGTGGCAAATAGAGCAGCTTTTTACCAACTGTTCAATTTTATTGTCCATTCACGGCCACCAAAAACTCTCACGTATTCTTCTTTTGGTTAACGTTGACCAAATGACCCTCATGAGTCTTTTCCATGATGGTATGCTTCAGTTCTTTAGGTGGAATGAGCTGGTCATTCTTCATGAGTATATTATCTTCAATGGTCAAATCATCAGAAACTTTCCAAAACGGTTTAACATTGACTGCCATCTCTTTCTCATGAGGCCACCCCTCTTTGACACATCTCATAATTTCACATAAGTCTTTGTCAGATTCTAACTTTTTCTTCCATTCACTCTCTGATTAAAAACACACAACTGTTCTACTTCAACAGCAGCAACTAAGCAACTTTTATCATCTACACCTTCATCACAACTATTATTAGTTTCAATAGCTAATCTGGATAAATAATCAGCTCTGACATTTTTGTCGCCTGGAATATGTATGACTTCAAAGTCCTATTGCATTAACCTTGCCGTAAACCTAGCAATTCTGGGAGTTCCAGTTTTGTTGTTACTTCCATTAACAACTGAGACTATAAGCTTATGATAAGTTTCCAATACAAAATGTCTGCTCCATACATAATTTCAGAACTTTTCAATTTCCCACACACAGGCCAACAATTCCTTTTCAATGACTGAGTAATAGGTTTCAGTTTCTCTTAACACTCTTGAGGCAAAACCAATGGTGTTTTCAAAACTGTTTTTTGTCTGTGTTAATACTGCCCCCACACCTATGTTACTTGCATCTACTGTCAGACAGCACTGGAGATCCTGCTCATAAGGTTTTAACACATTCGCCTTGGAAAGTTATAGTTTTATTTCCTCAAACGCATTTGCACATTCAGAATCCCATTTGAAACCAGCCTTATGCTTCAGCAGATTAGATATTGGCCTGACTTTTGTTGCAAAATCTGATATGAAACAAGAATGAAATTCACACATACCAAAAAATGATTTGACTCCAGGCTTATCATTGGGTGTGGGTGCTGCCTTGATGGCATCAATCAAACATGGTTTCAGATAGATACCATCAGCAGAAATTACATGACTTAGGTACTCCACAGAAGACTTCATAAATTTGCCTTTTCTCTTTTGAGAACAACCCCATGAATCATACATTTTTCAAGCACCCGCTTTAAAATTGTGTGTGTACTAGTTGGTTAGGCGCATGGATGAAAACATCACCTCGAAAAACCAACACATTAGAAACATCTTTGAGTAATGTGCTCATTATCCTTTGGAAAACTGAAGACACAGATGTCAGACCAAATGACATACGGCAATACTGGAAGGTTCCCAAAGGTGAAACAAATGCTGTTAAATACCTGGATTCTGGATCCAGCTCAAACTGATGGTATGCACTGCCCAAGTCTAGTTTAATGAAGACCTTGGCATCTTTAATGGTAGACAACATTTCACTTATCTTAGGTAAAGGATGAGAGTCTACCCAGATCTCCTTGTTAAGTGCTCTCAGGTCGATGCATACTCTCAGCTTACCATTCTTTATCTTTGCTATCACCGAAAGGGAAAGCTATGACGAAGATTCAGTGGGCTCAATTATCCCTTTATGGAGTAAATTATCTAATTCCTTCTCCAATTCGTCCCTGATACTAAATGGTACACTCTTTACTTTATGTTTAACCGGTATAGCATTTACCTTAACTTTGATTTTATGTTTGAACTCTTTATTCTTTCCAGCTCCCCAGAGAATACTTTAGGAAATTCATTTAAAAGTTCTTCAATTTCATCTGATTCTCTAATCACCGTAACTTGATCACCAGTACCTGGCACCACACCATTCTAAAAAGACCCTGGTGAAACCAACCTAGAATGTTCAGGCCTTTGACTGCAACATAGATTTTCCCTTATATCTGTCACCCCCTGAATTCCAGAATGTCCTTGAAATAACCTTGAAGTTCATTTCTCCTTCCCTCATAGGAGAAAGGAGCTCTGTCAGGTGGCAAAAGAGTACGTCCATTTCAATTTAGACAAAACAATTCTTGTGTGATTATTGTGATCCTGGCCCCTGAGTCCACTAACAAGCACAACTGTTCATCAGCCACTCTCACTAGTACATAGGGGTCAGCACAATTTTCAGGGTCAGCACTCTTCACTACGCCTCCATCAACCACCAGCACCATATCTTGAACTTCTCACAGCAGACTGTGAGACCAAACCATCACTATTCCCCACCACTGATGTCACAATACTGCTTACACGCTTACCACTTTAGCACACCTCAGCAAAGTGACCAATCTTACCACAACTTCTACATTTGGACATTTAAAGCTGGGCACGATTTCACTCCTTTTTGATGTAGGATATTCCGACACCTGAAACACACATTTTTCAGTTTAAAGACAACATTAGTTTTTGCTGTATTCAATGTTCTTAGAGCCTTCTGTGAGGTTTTGTACACCAGTCTTATCTGTTCTTCCTTTGTCATCTTTGCTTCTAACCACACTAACTCTACTTTCTGCTGACTTTTCAGTTTCTTTGGTTGATTTTATTGAAGGTTCAATGCTTTTCGTGATCTCAATAATCTATGACAATGTTAGGTTATCTAAAAAAAAGTAACTTCTGTTTGATAGATCTGTCCAGCCCTTGACAGATAAATTGGTCTCTGATCAGTTGATCGTCCAACTCTGCAAACTTACATTCGGCAGCCAACAATCTTAATGCAGAAATGTAGGTATTCACATCTTCACCAGTTCACTGATCTCTTTTAAAAAACTTGTGCCTAAACACCACTTAACTGGGTGGTGCATCAAACCTGTTGCTCATTTTGTTTACAGCTATCTCATATTCATAAAGTTCTTTTTCAACATTAGGAATATCAGGTAAATGCTTACAGATAGCTCTTCCTTCAAACCCAATGGAATGAATGCATTCAGTTCTAAACCGTGCAGCTCCAATAGGTCTTAGATAGGTTTCAAAAGCATCACGTCAATGTCTCCAAGCTATGTGTGATTCTTCAGGGCTTTCTAAAAATGGTGGTGGTGGATTGACAGACTGCATATTTCAGTTTCTTATTCTTAATCCTTCTTGACTCCCTTTTTGTGTAATATGTATTTATATAGATATATATATTTTTACATGACATAAAAGTAAAAAATGTTCACACTTTTCCTTATGCTTTGTAATAGCAGGACACAATTTTGTGCCAGAATCCGTTCATTATGGATGCGATAACACTGTTGTTGTGTGTCATAAACCTTCACATTCAGGCCCATGGATAAAACAACCTTAAAAATCTCTAGTGTGTGCTTTTGTTTCTAAAGTCAATGTAAGTAGTGTTATCCTTCGGACGGACCACCTCCAAAATGGCTTCCGTTTATTTTTTATTTCTACAGTGAGTAGAGCACGATACATCTGAACACGCTCATACTCACTGTGCGATGACGTACGCAGGTACTCCACCAACGCTGACCATGTCCTCAGATCCGATGTCAGAGCTTCAGTTCCTGCCTCTGATAGTCCTCACACACAACACGCATCTGTGGCCACCTCAACAATGGCAGTGCTCACCGAAAACACAAAGGTTGTATAATTGCACTGCTTCTTGGATCGTAAACGGCTGTACAAGCCGATCCATTGCTGTGGGTTCGCTTTCTCCGAGGAGACAACTCGTCGCCAAATGAAGTAAGTGCACATACACTTTGTACATCTTGTTGTATGTTTTTTAAATCGTAACATCGTAAAGGTCACCTCAGAAAGCTCCAACTAACATCATGTCCGCACTCTCCAGTTGCCAAACGTTAATCCATCCTATGCAGTCTCAATAATGCCTAGCAACCATTCCCACCATTCTGCCCTAGAACTCCTAACAGCAACACGTCACTTTACTGTGACTAAACATATTGCCCAATTAATAAACCAAAACTTGTATCTAAGTACTACACACTTATTACTAATAGATGATAACCCATCCTCCACACTTGAGATATGTTCTCTGCATCAGACAAACCATTGCCCCGCTGCTCCAATTTAGTTGCCATATGATTGATGCACAAGTTCATTGCATCAATTTTCCTGTCGATTGATTGGAGACTTTGTTGCATGGCCATCAGTGTTTTCTCCAATGGAGAGGGATCCTGAGCTGCCCCCTTTTGCACACTATCAGACAGAGCAGCCTGAGACTTCATGGTGCACCGAGATTCAAACATGAGCTGAAATTGCTCCGTGGTCAGTTTTCCCCATGTTAGCAGAAAGATAATTCCTACCAAGCCTGTGCAGCCCACCTTCTGGTGATCAAGGAGATCAGTTCCACACTGCACAAAGATAAGGGCTGCATGTAAGTACCGCAGTAATAGTTTACCCCTGGCTGCGAATGGGATGCAAAGGGTGCCCAAGCTGTTATGTAGAGATGAACCCGGCCAGCAGTGCACCGATCCAATTAGTGGCATGTACAATACGAGCCCTGCGTCGATGGGAGCTCTTGCGGGAACACCCCCTTCCGGGCACAGGCCCAGGCAACGAACTCAGTGCACAGATACTGGTCCAGTTGTATCTCCAATCTTACACCACTTGCCAAGTAGAGTACATAAAATGTTCAGACTCAGTCATTAAATGTAATCATGGCATACCTCTCCTTCTACTGTGCCCAAAGCTGGTCACATCACTCCACGACTGACCAGGATGCATATGATGCCTTACCTACACCATTGTTATGCCAGGATGTAAGGGCCCTGCACACTGCAACAGCCCCTTGCAGAGCAGCTGGCAAGGACCGCCGTAGGGTGGGCACCACAGTGACTTTGCTGCCCTGTCACCTCCACTCCAATGCCTCAGGCTCCACCAGCACGGCCTGAGAACTGGATCATCAGCCTAGTCCTGAGTGGCACTCCATCATCAGCAGGGGATGCTCCAGCTCACACTCTGCGAGGGCACTGCAGTGAGAGTCACCACTGCGCACTCCGTGAGAGCCTTTGCTGTTGGAACTCAGGTGGTGAAACCGGAGCCACGATCAGGGCTGTCCCAGTCCTCCACCAAGCGCTGCCCTGAGGTGTAGCTAGTATTTGTAGCATCGGGCTATGGCTCCGCACCCCCACTCACTGCGGGTATCTCCAGGGCGGCACACTTTGCACCACAGTGGCCCTGATCAATGCCACAACCTTCGGCCGGCAGCCACCATCTTGACCACCACCACGCGATATGCAGCCCCCACAGGCCTGCAGGGTACAGACTCCGTCTGGCTCAATAAATAATTTTTCCACTCTTCCTGCAGTCCGTGGTGCTGATCGTCCAGCTGGCAGCCCCTTAATACAATTGATGTCAGTCCAGCATGAGGATATTTCACAGATAAATGGCCCTGGCCGGCAGAGCCTTACTAAAGTGCAGCCATCTTGCCGCGGGCTCTCTGGCACCCCTCAACATTCAAAAATCTTAAATTGTCCGGTCTAGAGTTGTTCTCCAACGGTTCCAGCTTATCCTGCTCGTCCTTATCTCCCAGTTTCAAGGTGTTAATTTCTTTTGCACTTAGCCTCTCAGAAAGCAGGCGTTAAAAATGCAGATAAAAATGGCACAAAGGAATCTCATCGATTCCTTTGCGACATTTTACTGCCCCCATAGCGCCAGTACGCCCCCTTTCATACTTTATGCCTGGCGCAGACATAATGTGGCGCAAGGGCTTACGAAGTGGCACTATGCAAGCATTGCGCCACTTTGTAATTATGGTGCAGCGTTTTGCCCTTCCATTTCCACATTAGCTTTAAAAAAATGACGCTACTGTGGCTTTGGAATGGCGCAAGCCCTCCATAAATCTGGGCCTTAATATCTAGACTATCACAAGTCCCTTGACTCTTTGCCTGATTACGCTTAGATATCTCAAATTTGTACTTAACCTCTTTCATCAAAGAGCGTATTAAGGATTCCAGCCCCTTGTTTACATTGGACCCACCTAATTCAGAGCTATTGTCATAGCTAGACTCTTGCTCTAGGCAAGACTACTGGTTTAGGTATGACAGCACTTTTGTTTGTAGGCAACTGAGCCAATCCTACAACAAGTTGCAACTGTCGGCCCAACCCTGCTGGCTCACAAGCAGTACCTCACCAAAAACCCAAACATTAAAAGGTGATTTCTGGCAGCCATTACGCATGGACTCAAGAGTGTGATATCTCAGGGAAGTCGTGGCTAAACAGAGATTACCCTTTTCTCACATGAGCAACAAGTCTCAGTCACACATAGGCAATAAAGGAGATGTAGTAACGTTTCCAATAGGTTTTATTAACAAGACTGCAATCTACAGTAAAATGCATGGGCTTCAATGATTAGGATAATTAGCAATGTAAGAAACAGAATTGTAAAAACAAGAGTCATGAATATAAAGACCCCCACCATTTTGCAATAACATGAGATGGGAAATAGGCCCTAATACCTAGCACGTTGAACCTAATATCTAATCTAAAGAGAGCTTGGTGTAATAAACCTAGTCTGCCAGTACCATGTCCATGAGAAGAGACCCCCAACCCTCCTTACCTTGGAATAAGGTCTCTAGATCGGACTTGGTGGAGATACAAAGGCTGGATCTGCATCAAGGTGATGTGTAGCATAGATAGCATCGATGGCATCTGGTAGGAATCCCTCTGATAACCTTGTTTGTGTGAGATTTATTTATACAGGTCTTGTAGGACCCCTGACGCAGGTATGTTCCCAAACAATAGGTAAGAAGGCATGCTTGAGGGGGAAATTACATAAACAATTCCCTCCAAAAGTACATTATGGGCCTCATTACACCTACGGGGGAAGGTGCGTTCCGTGCTCTCAAGATACCACATCGCGGGTCAGAGGACTGGCGGCGGGCCCCCACCTCCTCCCCCACAACTAACAACATGGGAGGAGCAGGTCTTGGCTATACTGCATCCTGAAAGCCTAACAGGAGTAGCAGGAGGAATGGACTCTGGTAAGTCAAATCTTAACTATTACATACCCCACCCTACCTGCATGCTATCACATACCCCCACCCTCGCCCTCACCCCCATCACTCCAACTCCTCACAGATGAGCAACTATCACAAAGCACAAATCCCAACACCAGGCCCTGCATGCAACAACAAAGCATGGACACACATCACCAATGCATGGCCACTACACATACCCACACAGACCCCTAAACAATTAGCACACAAGGTCCCACACATGAATGTAAGCACTGGGGTACAGGGTCACCCACCCATTGCACACCATGGCACACACAGATGCAATAATCATGCCTTTACACCCCTGCAGGACCCCTAGCCAACCTCACCGGACAGGAGGATCCAGACATGTCCACTCCACCCACAGAAGAGGCCCACCGTGATGACAGCAGCTCTGTCCAACTGGATCTAGATGAGCAGCCCGGCCCATCTGGACCCTCGGGACAGTCGGTTCCCCTCACACTGGCACAAGCCACCACAGAGCCTCCCCCCTCAGGAAACTCCAGCACAGCACCCACCCAGCGGGCCCATACCTCTGTCCCCAGGGCACGCCAAGCAGCAGTGTGTCCACCACTACAGGGAACCCAGGCTAACCCACCACCCCAACAACAGCAGGGACCTGGGGGCAAACGGTTCAGGGGACAGAGCCCCAGGAACACAGGGGAACTGGGAGGGCTGCTGTGCGACAGGGGAGGACAGGCCCAGGGAACCCAGTCTCCACGAGGCCCTCTCCAACATCATGGGAACCTACCATCATTCCCAGGAGACAATGTCAACGGTACTGGCCATGTTTCAGGAGACCCAGCGGCTGCAGGAGGAACAGTATTTGGCGTTCAGGGAGGAACTCAAATCCATCAATGCCACCATGGGCACCATTGTAGTGGTGCTGAAGGAACTCGTGAACACCAGGAGGGACACTCTGGCACAACAAAGGGCCCCTGACACTAGCCTGGATGATGAACTGCCAACCACCTCCGCCGGCGCTAGTGGACAGGAGGCACCGCCACAGGACCACGACACCAGCACCCCACCCCCTGCAGATGGAGAACCACCCCGCAAGCGGTCCCTGAGATCCAGGACAAAGACAGAGAACAATGCCAAGACCTCCGCCAAGAAATGAGACCACCCGGATTGTCATCCTTCTGTCCCACTTTGTCACCCTGTCCATCCTTAAACTGCCCCAGCTCCACTTCCTATGCCCCTTTGGACAATGCACCTGTGAGACTAATAGACTGGACTCTGCCATGGACATTCCTCCACCATCACCCCTGACCATTTTACAACACCCTCCACTATTTAGCACTTCAATAAACACCCTTAAATCACAAAACAATCTGGAGTCGGTCTGTGCTTTCACAAATGTGTATTTGCAATAACTGAGGAAAATAGCAATGTCCATTTTATTGCCAACATACCTATGTCACACAACTCTAGTCGATGAGGAAACATAGCAGAGGTCACACAGTGGGACCCACATCTGTGAAATCGAAAGGGAAAGTGACAGACAGATGAGAGGTAGAACAAGTGTATCAGATGTAGGAGGCAGTTATGTCTTCTTACCTGTGTCTCACTGGAAGTATTGATGGATCACGGTGTTTCTGTAGTCTATGTCCTCTTCTTCTGCCTTCTCTTCTTCACTGGCCACAGGCTCCACAGCTGCTACAACACCTCCTTCAGGACCATCCTCCTGCAGAAAAGGCACCTGTCGTCGCAAAGCCAAGTTGTGCAGCATATCACGATGATCTGGCACACCTTCTTTTGTGAGTAGAATAGGTAAGCACCTGTCATATGGAGGCACCTGAACCTGGCCTTCAGGAGGCCAAAGGTCCTCTCTATAACCCTCCTAGTTCGCCCATGTGCCTAATTGTAGCGTTCCTCTGCCCTTGTCCTGGGATTCCTCACTGGGGTCAGTAGCCATGACAGGTTGGGGTAGTCAGAGTCATCTGCAAATGTCGAGGGGCAACTGTTAGACACACACTAACCCTTAGGGACAACCCTAGACCCAGATAAATATTCACACTGTATAGGGTCCATGTCCTCACCTAATAGCCACACACGGTGCCTCTGGAGTTGCCCCATCACATAAGGGATGCTGCTATTCCTCAGAATGTAAGCATCATGCACTGAGCCAGGAAACTTGGCATTCACATGGGAGATGTACTGGTCGGCCAAACACACCATCTGCACATTCATAGAATGGTAACTCTTTCGGTTCCTGTACACCTGTTCACTCCTGCAGGGGGAACCAAGGCCACATGTGTCCCATCAATGGCATCTATGATGTTGGGGATATGTCCCAGAGCATAGAGGTCACCTTTCACTGTAGGCAAATCCTCCACCTGAGGGAACACGATGTAGCTGCGCATGTGTTTCAGCAGGGCAGACAACACTCTGGACAACACGTTGGAGAACATAGGCTGGGACTTCCCTGATGCTATGGCCACTGTAGTTTGAAAAGACCCACTTGCCCGGAAATGGAGTACTGACAGGACCTGCACTAGAGGGGGGATACCTGTGGGATGACGGATAGCTGACATCAGGTCTGGCTCCAACTGGGCACACAGTTCCTGGATTGTGGCACGATCAAGTCTGTAGGTCACTATTACATGCGCTCTTCCATTGTCGACAGGTCCAGCAGCGGACTGTACACCGGAGGATGCCATCATCTCCTCACCTACCCCAGCGGACGTGCTCTATGGATGAGAACAGCGAGCAGAGGGTCAGCCAACACTGAGTTACAAAAACACAACTTTATTGCACACATTTGTCATTCCGCTTTGTGCCTGTCTTAGTGTGTATGCAAGGCCTAGATATGTGTGACGCATTTAAAATTAATGCCATGTGGCCCCCTGAAATGGCGGCTGCCTGACCTGTAAGGTGGGACAATGGGATATGAGGTAACTGCGCTGGCGTTGTACACCGTCGCGGTAGACGGTCGTAGACTGCAGCGCAATCCTGCATTGGTTAACATTGGACCCTATGGGTCCCTGGAGCAAATGACGATGTACGCCGGCGGTGACGGTACGCACTGCCGCAGACGTGACTGCCATTTTCTGTCTGTTCACTCACTTGATACCTGATCTTCGACAGGAGAGGACCTACACTGCAAGTGCTGCTGTGACCTCAGTCTGGAAGCGACAATGGCTATAGTGTCTGGGGAAAGGGCCCCTGCCTTCACCTCGGAGGAGATGGACAAACTAGTGGATGGGGTCCTCCCCCAGTACACGCTACTCTACGGTCCTCCAGACAAACAGGTGAGTACACTGTGAGCATGCTGTATGGGCAATGCCTGTTTGGAGTGGTGTGGATGGGAGATGGGGGGGGAATGAGGCGTGCATGAAACAACGGTTAGTGTATGTGCGTTAGGGCAAAGGTGGGAACGTGGACCAATGGCTGTGACGGTCCAGAGGGTTATATTTTCTCCTTTTCCCTGTACTATTCCTGTAGGTCAGCGTCCACGAGAAGAAGGATATTTGGCGTGCCATCGCCAAGGAAGTCTGGACCCTGGGGGTCGACCACAGACGGAGCTCCCACTGCCGTAAAAGATGGGAGGACATTCGCCGCTGGAGCAAGAAGACTGCGGAGGCCCAGCTGGGGATGGCCTCCCAACGTGGGGGGGTGCCCGTCGCCATGACCCCCCTGATGTTCCGGATCCTGTCGGTGGAGTATCTGGAGTTGGATGGGCGCTTGAGGGCATCACAGCAGCCACAATAGGGTAAGTACACTCTCATTCAGCTGATGCAGCGCACATGGGAGGTGTCTGGGTGGGGGAGGTGGGCAGTGGGTTACCCTAGGCCAGGGCGAGTTTTGCAGGCAAGGTCCATTCGTGAGGTAGGCTATGTGGCACCCCACCCCACCAGTGTTAAGAGCCATCTACCCCTACCCCTAGTCAGGCTCCTGTGACTTCCATGTGTGCAGCATTCAGGCATAGGCCTTGTACCCCATGGCCCTGTGATTAATTAGGGAACTCTAAGTGCATGGCGTAGTGCAGAGGGCTGCTGTGTCTGTAGTGTCCACCAACGGTAGCGGTATTGCATGCACTGAACATGTCTTTCTACTCCCCCCCCTTTTTGTGGTATCCCTGTTCTTGTGTGCATTAGCATCATCAGGCGGAAGAGCAGTGCCACCGGAGCAGGAGGGAGCTGCATCCCACATGGCCCTGGAGGGCGAGACTATGGACTCCGAATTCATCAGTGGGACAGAGGGCGAGGGGAGCTCCATTGCGGGGACAGGAGCTAAGACCAGCGACACCGACACCGACTCCTCCCCCTACCAGCACCGCCCTCCCAGCAGCCCCTCAGCGTGTGTCCCCTGGCCGCTCACCTAGGAGGGTGGGCATCTCCTTCGCCCGAGGCACCTCAGCCCCTGCCCCGTCAGCCCTGCTGCCCTCAGTGAGGAGGCCATTGACCTCCTCAGATCCCTTACTGTTGGGCAGTCTACCATTCTGAATGCCATCAGAGTGCAGAGAGACAGTTGCAACAGACAAATGCATCCCTGGAGGGCATTCATTCTGGTCAGGCAGCCCAACAGCGAGCTTTTCAGACTCTGGCCTCAGCACTGATGGCAGCCATTGTCCCTGTGTCCAGCCTCCCCCCTCCAACTTCCTCCACCCAGACCCAATCCCCAGTCCTTCAGCCTATCCCAAGCACACCATCAGACCAGCATGCACACACCTCAACACACAAGGGTAGCTCTGGCAAACATAACCACCACACATCCCACAGGCACTCAAACAAGCATCATACCCATGCAGACCTACCAACATCCACCGCCTCCACTGTGTCCCCCTCCTCCACATCTCCCTCCTCCCTCCCTGTCACGTCTCCACTCACACCTGCATGCACTATATCTTCAGCCACTACGTCCATCACCATCACGCCCATCACCACACACCACTTAGGTGCACTCACCACCCCCACTACCATTCACACATCCCCTGTGTCCTCTCCCAGTGTGTCTGTGAGCCCACCTTCCAAACTACACAAATGCAGTCACACACCCACCCAACAGCCTTCCACCTCATGACAGACTCCAGCCCATGCACCTTCACCCAAAGTCAGCAAACAAACACGTCCAACAACCACTACCTCTTCCTCCACTCCCAAACCCCCTCCATCTACCTGTCCCAGTGTGTCTAAAAAACTTTTCCTGTCAAACCTTGACCTCTTCCCCACACCTCCCCACCCCTTCCATCCCCTAGGGACCGCCTGTCCAGGTCCCAACCCAGCACCTCAGCCACCACATCACCGGGAACAGTAGTGCCAGCAGTAACCGGCTTCTGGAGTGCGCCAAGCAGCAGGGCAGCCAGTGTGGCAAGGAGCCAGGCCAAGGACATTCCCCCACCTCAAAAACTAAAGAAGTTGGCCACAGCCCGGAAGGAGAAGGCCAAAACACCTGCCACCAAGGGCTCTCCCAGGACCACTGTTGTGAGCGTCAAGACAGCTGCGCCACCATCCAAGGTGGGGAAGGGCCAGAGAAAGAAAGGGAAGTCGCCACCGACCTGCATGGCGGACAAGACCGCCACCGGCACCGCCACATGCACTGCCGCCACGGGCACCGCTGCCCAGGACACTGCCGCCAGCAGCACGCTCACTGAGCCACCCACCAGCACTGCTGCCCAGGACACCACCGCCAGCAACACGCTCACTGAGCCACCCACCAGCACCGCTGCCCAGGACACCGCCGCCAGCAGCACGCTCACTGAGCCACCCACCAGCACCGCTGCCCAGGACACCGCCGCCAGCAAAACGCTCGCTGAGCCACCCACCAGCACCGCTGCCCAAGACACCGCCGCCAGCAGCACGCTCACTGAGCCACCCACCAGCACTGCAGTGGCTATGATTTGTAATCTTAAGGGGTTGTGGGTAATGTGGGTGTGTGTTATATAGTAGTGTGGGTGGGTGTGTGTATGGGTGTCAGGTGTGTGCTTTTGGTATTGGCCAATGTGGTGTTGTGTTGTATGTGGGTGTCCATTCTGAGCGCAGCTGTATGTACCACCAATGGTTTACAGCCGTGGAATGTCCGCCGTGGAGATTCGTGGGTCATAATGTGGTGGGCTTTGTTTCGTTGGCGTAACGGTATGGGTTTTGGAACGCCAGTTTGGCACTGACCTTTGGGCTGGCGGATTTGTGTATGTGGCTGTATTCTGTCGGCTTGGTGTGTGTGTGTCATAATATGGCGAACGGATTTTCTCCACCACAGCGGTATGTTGGCGGCCGTCAGTGTGGCGGTAGGCGGCATTTACCGACAAAGTCATAATGGGGGCCTATTTTATTAAGGTAGTATATTCTGGTAGACAGAGTGCTTATGCCATTATCGACAACAGCTATAAAGCCTTTTCCAAATTTTCCTTATCAATCTGCATTAAACGTGCAGCTGCCTCCATTTGAGAAAGGTTCCAGATCTCATTGTATATGGCATAGATTAAACTTTTAGAGCGAGGCTTTCTGGGACCTAACAAGAAATATTGTAAGTCTATGGCCTCAGATAGCATACGGAGATGTTCTTTAACTGCTGCTAGGTTGTTAGTCTGCAACCATTGTTGGCACAGTTTATCCACACTGTATGTGGTAACTATACCAATACCAAAAGCACACACCTGAAACCCATACACACACCCACCCACACTACTATATAACACCCACCCACATTACCCACAACCCCTTAAGATTACAAATCATAGCCACCTGACTGACACCAAGACCACTTAGACAACTAGACACACACCACTGACACCCATAAATCCCTCATGCACCCACATTACTATTCTGAAGCTCCTGTCAGACAGTGAGACGTTCATTTATGTCAAAAGGTGTATCTGCTGCCACCAAACCAGGGCCATCTAAATCTGGGAAATTTATAGGTATCTCAAAGAGAACCTCATAAGGAGTGCGTCCTCCCAAGGACCGTCTTGGCAAGATTATTCAGTGCTCTCTGGACCCCATTTAGGTGATGACGCCAACTGCAGCCAGAACCTAATACTCTAGCTGTTAAAGACTGCTTTAGATCTCGATTCCTCCTCTCCACAACTGAATTTCTCTTGGGATGGTAGGGTGAGGATTAATGGAGTTCAACACCCATCATCCTCATGGTGTTCCTGAATGCCTTAGAGGCAAAGGTAGGGCCCTGGTCCGAATGGAATGCTGCAACCGCATATGTACAGATAAAGATCAGCAAGTCTTTTATAATAGTTTGAGTGTCAGCTGACCGCTGAGGCCATACCCACAGGAATCTAAAACAAGAATCTACAGCGACTAAGATGTATTTGTATCAGGACATATTAAATCATAAAGTGGCTTGATTAATCAATCAATCTATCAATCAGGGAATTTGTAAAGTGCACTACTGACCCGTGAGGGTCTCATGGCATTGAGGTGGGGGGTGGTGGTGCTGCTACTGCTTGAACAGATAGGTCTTGAGAAGTCTCCTAAAGGTATGGAGGTCTTTGGTCTGAGGCACGTGTGCAGTGCTATGTGAGCATGGGTGAGGAGTTTGAAGGTGATTCTCTTGTTGACGGGGAGCCAGTGCAGGTCTCTCAGATGGCCTGTGATGTGGCAGTGGTGGGGGATGTCCAGGATGAGGCGTGCTGGATGCATTGCAGCCTCTTTTGGAGGTTGGCCATGGTTCCTGCGTAGAGGGCATTGTCCTAGACCAGTTTGCTGCTTACGAGGGTTTGGGTGACTGTTCTTCTGGTTTCAGTGGGGATCCATTTGTAGACCTTTGGGAGCATGCAGAGGGTGTTGAAGCAGGAGAAGGAGATGGTGTTGAATTGCTGGGTCATGGATAATGAGAAGTCCAAGAAGAATCCTAGCTTGTGTGCGTGGTTGGTGAGAGTCGGAGCGGATCCGAAAGTGGCAGGCCACAAGGAGTCATCCTATGCGGAGGGGGTGGAGCCAAAGATCAGGATTTTCGTCTTGTTGGAATTGAGTTTGAGGCAGCTGTTCTTCATTCATTTGGCAATGGCCTTCATTCCTTCGTGGAGGTTGGTCTTGGCGGAGTCCTTGGTGAGAGAGAGGATCAGCTGTGTGTCGTTGGCGTCTGAGATGATGTTGAGGTTGTGAGATCGGGCGGTGTTAGTGAGCGTGGCCATGTAGACGTTGAAGAGGGCTGGGCTGAGGGATGAACCCTGGTGTACGCCGCAAATGATTTTGGTGGCTTTGGCACGGAATGGAGGAAGGCGGACTGTCTGGGTTCTGCCGGTGAGAAAGGAGGTGACCCAGTCCAGGGCTCTGTTGCGGATTCCTGCATTGCTGAGGGGTGTGCGTAGGGTGTGGTGGCAGATGGAGTTGAATGCGGCTGAGAGGTCCAGGAGGATGATGGTTACGGCTTCGTCATTGTCCAGTATGGTTCTGATGTCGTCGGTGGCAGTGATGAGGGCAGTTTCGGTGCTGTGGTTGCTGCGAAATCCGGATTGGGAAGGGTCCAGGGTGCTGTTCTCCTCGAGGAAGCAGGTCAGTTTTCTGTTGACAGCCTTCTCAATGACTTTTGCCAGGATCGGGAGCAGGAAGATAGACCGGAAGTTCTTGAGGTCCTTTGGGCCCGCCTTGGGTTTTTTGAGGAGGGCGTTGATCTCAGCGTGTTGGCAGCTCTCCGAGAAGGCGGCAGACTCGAAGGAGCTGTTCATGATCTTCCGTAGTTGGGGTGCGATGACGGAGCTTGCTTTGTTGAGGATGTGGTGAGGGCAGGGGTCAGATGGAGAGCCGGAGTGGTGTTCATGATTTTGATGGTGTCGTTGTCGTTGACGGTGGTCCAGGAGAGCAGGAGGCTGGTCTGTGGAGAGTCCGTGGTGTTGGTGGTTGCCGAGGGGGTCTGAATGCTAAAGCTGTTGTGGATGTCTGCAATCTTGCCGTGGAAGTAGGAGGCTAGGGAGTCACAGAGGTCTTGAGATGGTAGGATGTCATTGACATTGGAGTTGGGGTTGGAGAGTTCCTTCACAATGTTAAAGAGCTCCTTGTGGCTGTGTGCGTTGTTGTTGATTCGGTCTTTGAAGGCGGTTCTCTTGGCGGTTCGGATGAGTTGGTGGTGTCTGCGGATGCTGTTTTTGAAGGCTGTGTGGTTGTCCAGTGTCTGATCTTGGCTCCACTTCTTATCGAGTCTTCGGCAGGTCTGCTTAGATATGTGGAGGTCGGTGGTAAACAGAAGGCCTTTCTGTTGGTGCGTTTGTTGGAGGGATTCTTGATCGGGGCGAGAGTGTTGGTATAGGTGTCGATCCATTGCGTTGTGCATAATAGGGAATATATGTTTTGTCAAAGTTGAAGAAACCTAGTGAAGACTGAAGTTTCTTGATAGTATTTGGTGGCTGGAGCTGAGCACGCTTCTCTAAAAAGTGCGGGTCAGGCTCTTGCCCTTGTTTGATAGCTCATATTCCAGGAACAATTCACAGAGAAAGGCTATTTTAGTTTTTCTGAAACTAAATTTGTAACCAGGGGCTGCGAATCCCAGAAACGCTCCGATTGACCCTGGCAAGATGAATGTTGAGGTTGTTATCTGTGAGATAGATGTAATTTACATAGGACAACACCTCAGGATCAATATCTTGCAATAGTGATGTTACACGGGCTGAGTACAGCCCTGGGCTATTCTTATAGCCTTGGGGCAGGCGACAGAATCATGTTTATGAGACAAATGAGAATGCACTCAGGTCCCGACTTTCTTGTGCTAAGTTTGGCAGAAAAAAAAACTTTGGAGATATCCAAGGTTGTTTTGTATTTTTTACGCACTATATTGTTAATTAGTGCAGTGCTGTGTGGATTCTGTATTGCGTATGTGCATGTATGACTGTTTATGTGTCTGCAGTCTAAGACTATTCCATATGAATGGTCGGGTTTTGCAAAGGAGAATAACGGGTTATTCATTGTGAGACACAGGGCTCAATTACACTCTGGTACTCGAGCTGAATGAGGATCTCCCTCACTGGAGCTTTGGCTTTGTGTTTAACAGGATATTGGGGCTGAGGCTGGGGTGTAGACCTAATCGGTATTAGATGGTAAGTAGAATCCTTATCCCAACCTACATGGTTGTGGTATAGCAGAGGTGCCCGCGCTAAAGCTCAGTTGACAGTGTAAGCTTGTTTTATCGCCTCTGAAACAAGATCAACGAAAGAAGGCAAAATGACATCTTCCCCATGTGGGAATTTACGGACATGGCCAGTCTCTTACAGCCAATATGATATTACAACTAAGTTTATCCCAAAATATTACACTAATGTTGCTTTCTATGTCTCCCTTAATTTGCATATTTAAATTGTAAACCCTATCGGGTGGGAGAATGCGCCCGTCCACAGTCTTGACTGCAATGAAGTCGCTAGTTGCTGTAGCATCTAGATGATCTTTCAGCCTCTGGTGACATATTGTGACTTCTGCCGCACTGTCCAGCAGTTTCACAGCCCACATCTTGTTCTTCAGCAATGTTCTCAAGTTTGCTGGTATTTTTGAATAGAAACTGCTGTCTCCTTTTTCTTTTTAAACTGTGGCTTTTGTTGTGGGGACTTGTCTTCTTTTTTGTCTGAAGACTGTGGTGAGTCTTTCTTCTGTTTCATGTAGTCAGGACGTTGTTCTGACTGGCCCATGCTCTTGCTACATCTATCTGGTGCGTCCTGAAAGGGACGAGAGGGATGTGAATCAGTATATCTGTCAGGAGCTTTTATATTTTCTCTATTTCTGAGATTATGGTGGTCATTAAGACCTCGCCGGGTTTCCCCCCCGAGATCTGCGCTGACGGTTGACAGAAGACCGTCAGCGTGAAAAAAAACCTTCGGCCACATAACGAACATCCAGCTGTGCCAGTGGGTGGAAACAGTGTTTCCTCCCGCAGGCCCAGCTTGAAACAGGGCCTGAACATTGACACCGGCTCCAAATGGAGCCGGCGGCAATGTGGCAGTGCGGCGGGTGCAGCAGCACCCGTCGCACATTTCACTGTCCGTAATTCGGGCCTGGGGGGATGCCTGAATCACTCATTCTGCCAGCCTTTCCATGGTGGTGTAAACCGCCAGGGAAGGAAAGGCTGGTGGAATTTGACTCATTATCCAGAGGGCAGCGCTGCATGCAGCGCTGCCCTGTTGGCTCTGAAACACCGCCACCACCAGGCTCCCTGGTGGGGGTAGCCTGGCAGTGGCAGCGTTTCAACCGTGGTGGTTCAGCCAACTGGCAATTACCACCACCGCTGGCATGGCGGTCCAGACTGCCATGTTCATTATGAGGGCCTATATCTCCTTTCGGAGTTCTCCGACTGTATTAAATCTGCTCTCTGACTTTGTCTGTTTTAAATTTGCTTTTGTTTATCCCAGCGCTTTTTAGAACCCTCCTGTGCTTTTTTGGTACCTTCCGTAGGGGTGATACTCTGTATTTCAGACTTTTTCAGCTTGGCTTCCAAACTATTCCGTCCTATACTTGTATAGGTATCGGAAATAATTTTCGGTAGCTGTTTCTCGTGTTCCAAGTGTGGAATCTTTCAAAGCCACTTTCCTTTAAATGTTACTAAGTATTATTGAGGAGACTGCGTCAAAGTTACGCATCAATTTCATCCCAAATCTAAGGCTGGAAAAGCCCTGTGTTAGTTCTGAATCTGTTTTAACACTTCTGGTAAATTGGCAAGTGTTGGGGTACCGTGTGTGGTAGTATAACTTGCAGCAAAGACTGTTCCCCATGTGGCTCAGTGATCCACTGATGGAACCATTCCGAATGGCAAGCACATTGTGAGAATTCCATGTTTTTCCTGTGCTCCCGTATGGGGAAATACAGCTTCCAGCTGATTCATTTTCTGCGCTATCCAGAACAGGATTTTCTCTCGTTCCGTGCCCATGATAGAATGTACTGTTTGTGGGTTGATCCCAGTGGTGGCCAGTTGAAATCCAGCGGGTGCTGGTGGTGCTGGACGCACTGGTGTTGTGTTCAAAGTTCGCATTATGAACTGAACGAGTCGTGTATACAGTGTTACTAGCTCATTACATATATTGCGCATATCAGCTGCCTGCATGTTTGGACACGAGGGTGCAGTATATATGTGGCAAAAATAGGCCACGTTGGTCGGTCATTACCTAAGGGATGTAATCTCACGGGTTGTATTATGTGTTGTAGAGCGCCATTAAACCACTTCTGATGCTCCTGATAAGTAATCTGTATTTGAAGATACTGGTATGCTTGGTACCCCTGTGGTACGTTTGCAATTCCGTATGTGTGGAATGTGAATATGGTGTTGTCTTCCTCAGGAAAGGTAACCCAGGAACAGAATGTTTCTGTTTGGTAAGCTTCATTAGCTTCTACAATTAATGTAACATCCCCGCCCTCATCTGGCAAGCCATGCGCTATTAGTTGCAGTGTTAATGAATGTCTGACATTCTCGGGAATGTCTATAATGTTAGCCATGTTTATGAAGTGGGTAAAGAGATGGAACACCAAATGGGGAGAAAGTCCTTTTAAGTGTTCGAGCTCGAACAATATATAACCTAGTTAGGTGCTCCCTGTTTAGCTGAGGAGGATCAGCCCCAAGACCACGGACGTCTCCGTATGATGGTACTTAGGGTACCTGTTGTGTGTGAGACAGAGATACTCAGGGCATCTATAAATTAGTGCCGAAACATCATCGTTGGTGGCTCCATGTTGTAGTTGGACTCTTGCTCTAGGCAAGACTGTTGGTTTAAGGACAACAGCACTTTTGTTTGTAGGTGCCTAGGCCAATCCTACAACAAGTCACAACTGTCTGTCCAACCCTCCTGGCTTACAAGCAGTACCTTGCCAAAAATCCAAACAGTAAAAAGTGATTCCTGGCGGGCTTTACGCATGCAACATCTCAGGGGAGTTGTGGTTAAACGGAGATTATCCTTTTCTCACATGAGCAACAAGTCTCAGTCACACATAGGCAATGAAGGCGATGCAGTAAAGTTGTCAATAGGTTTCATTAACAAGACTGCAATCTACTGTAAAATGCATGGGCTTCAATGATTAGGATAATGAACAATGCAAGAAACAGAATGGTAAAAATGAGAGTCAAGAACAGAAAGAGCCACTCCATCTCTAATAACATGAGATGTGAAATAGGTCCTAATACCCTAGTACATTGAACCTAAAGAGAACTAGGTGTAATAAACCTATTCTGTCAGTACCATGTCCATGAGAAGAGCCCTCCAACCCTCGTTACCTTGGAATGAGGCCTCTAGATCAGAATCCGTGGGGATACGAAGGCTAGGTCTGCATCAAGGTGACGAGTAGCATAGATGGTGTTGATGGCATCTGGTAAGAATCCCTCTGATAACCTTATCTGCGTGAGATGTATTTAAACAGATCTTGCAGGACCCCTGAAGAAGATATGTTCCCACAAAATAGATGAGAAGGCTTGCTTGGGGCGGCAATTACATAAACAATTCCCTCCAAAAGTACATTATGTTCCTGTCACACTTAAGTGGGAAAGAACATGATGTGAATACCTACGTATATCACATGTCTTTGACACTGATAGTGACGCTGTAACAAAATGGCACTGATAACTTGAAATCAAAACACCTTCCTAACTATAAACATAGCAGCCATCTTGGAAGAAATAATTAAACAAATGTGCTAAAACAGAGCAGGCTTAGAAGGTTGGTTAAAAGTCACTATGTGATGGGGACATGGGCCTGCAAGCCAGAAGGGTAAGCTATCTTCTCATTCCCAATAAAACCAAATAGGATTCACTGTACTTTCCACTGTACCACTCTCCCCATCCTGGGGCATATTATGATTTCTTATAGGTACATCGCCCGTCCCTTCTGCTGGCACAGCTAAAACATGAAACTTATTAGAAAGCAAGGGGAGTGAGGGGGCAAAGACCAAAGGCTCTCCCATAGTTGCTTGGGGCAAATTAGACTGTTCTACTTTGGGTGAATATTGAGAGGTTATTCCTTCTAGCAGAGGGCGAACAACTGCCCTGCGGGTTCTGAACTTTGAAAAAGGACCTTAAAGAGGGGGTTTCCCCCCCAACCAAAGTTTCAGTATTTTCAGAATGTCGTGGGTTTCCTTGTGTCTGAAGGTTGGCACTATACCTCTTCTCTCCAGTGTGCAGAGTGTCCCCAACTTGACTGTTTTTGTTGATACAGGCCCTCCTTCCCTCAAGGCTTACAGGACTCACTGAGACAGACTTGTCCGGTAGTTCTGAGGTTTCCGTGGGTTATGAGGGTCCTAATAATGAAGTTGTTTTCCTGGGGAGCAGGGCTTTCTTAGCAGCAGTCCCAACACTCAGCTTAATTGTCCCCTTTCCTCTAGATCTGGTCCCATAACCCACTGTGCCTACTTAGCCTCTCTCCGGACTCATGTGTGGAAGTCTTTGTGTCTGTGTTTCTGTAAGCTACATTGTTTGGGGCATGCAGGCTTGTGCTGACCCGGCCCCTCAGGCCACGGAAGCCTATCCTTTTTATGGCGCGTGGATCCCGGGACAGCCTCAGAGCCACCTCAGACCACGGAAGCCAGGGTGCATCTCCACCGCAATGCTGGGAAGCTTCACCGTCCTGGAAGGGGCCACCTATGTGCCATCATACACTGGTGATCCTCCTTAGTAGGTAAGTGCATTGCGCGGCGCTTCTGATGTTACCTCTATCAGAGAGGTGGTACACTCGCAGCTGGCAACTTAGCTAGCCGCCATGTCCCCCGCCATGCACCAAAAAAATTACTATGCAGTTCTTGATAAAATTCAGAAAGCTGTTCAACAATAGCTTCGGGAAGGATATGGAAGGGTCCAGCGCTCGATCACACATCTGACCTTTCTATTCGAGATTTGGTTGGTGAAAACTCAACCAACCTGTTCCCCATATTCGTATTGAAGAACCTTGTTCTTGGCGTAACTAGCAGCCACCATCGGAGGGCTCGCTCATCGGGACTCCCAGATCTAATAGCTAATGCATGAGACATTTCTATTTGCAAGCTAATTGCATGAGACATTTCTAATTGCAAGCTAGCTTGGGCAAGTGGTTGTACTATTTTGCCTATTTTGTGTACAGAAAAACTGTAATGCAGTGCCCTGATATAGGCTTTCATTGTGTCCCCCACCAACAGTGGAGAAACTGAGCCGGTGTTTATGCCCACAAATCTCATAAAAGCGTTTGCAGTAGCCTTACAATAATCAGGATTAGCAAGCAAATGTCACAGGAACCAACACTAGCACTATTGCCGCCCATTCCTGATAGATTAATAGATAGCAATAAAGGATTGTGGTCAGACAAGATGTTTTAGACATACCTTTATTTAAACATCTGCAAGAAGGCTCTTTTTGGTAAATATCATATCAATCCTCGAATAGTGCTGATGTGTCAGAAAGGATCATTTCCAACAAAAATCATTTTTCTGAATTCTTCTAAATCGGAGAGCATTAAAATGAAGAGTTAACTTAATGATTAAGTTAATTATTCATTTTAATTTTTTCCCATTCCAACATGTAGTGTTTATAAACAGCAGACCTCTTCCTCTCAGTGGCCAATAGACACTGTGCCATATTTATAACTGAAGAATACAGTCGTTTTTTAAATGGGAGAAATTTAAACTGAAGAAAAATATTTCTATGAATCATTGAGTCAAAGTGTTTCTCCATTTTCATTTAAGCCAATTACATCTTAATATGTTATGAAACATACTATCATTTAAATAAATGATTGTATTTTTCAGTTATAAATATGGCTCTGTGCTTACAAGTTACTGAGTGCAAGATGGCTATTGTTTGTAAATGTAACACTGAAATGGGAGAAAATGTAAGTGATGCATTTTACGGAATACACATAAACATAAAGTTACATTTTATATGACTTGTCATGAGCTTCGGAGCCAACCTTTGGGCTCACTGTTTATTATTTTGCACATTGAGGGCTGTATCAATGGGACAGACCAACACTCTACTTTTGTACTCACTGTTGCGGTACATTTTCACACTGCAGAGGCCTGAAATTCCTGGTGTGCTAAAATCTTTTGATCCCAGCACCCTTCAGCAGTATTCTTCCAAACAAAATGAGGAGTCTGCAAGTTCCCTATATCTATACACCTGCAGATGCAGGATACCTGATGAATTCTTCTTAAATTCGGGTGTTCAGAGATGATGAAGATGACCTGGGTGGGGTCACCTGCACCCCCCAGCTCAAATGACAGAGCTGTTTATCAAAGTAAAATCTGGTAGTGAAGCACGACCTTTCTTTTGTTTTCTTCTCTCATCCTTCCTTTTCAAGAAAGGCTAACAGGTCTTGGGTATAAATTCTTTCCTATTTATGTTTTCGCCAGGCACTTTAGAGCCGCACAGAGTGCTTTTGAAAGAGACTGTAAGAGAGCAGGTGTGATCCAGCAAATTGCAGTGATTTGCACGTGATTTGCACTGTTTCTGAGTCTGACTATTTTCCAACCAGGGGCCTGTGAGAAATTGGGTCATTGGTTGACTGGAGTGTCAGCCCTGGTCAAGCGACAGCCACAATCCCTTGCAGGATGAACCACAAAAAGTCACTATTTTAACCTGTGCTTAACCCTGGTTAGCTTGGCACAAAAACGCAGTCAGGCTAAACTTAGAGGCAATGTGTTAAGTGTGTATGCAGTACACAAACAGCAACACAGTGAAACCACAACACAATAAAATCCCAAACCAAATTAGAAAAATAGAGAACATTTTAATTAGCTGTTGCACCCCAAAACCATGAAAATCCAATTAGTAGAACCAGAGTTCTCAATTTGTTAAGTTTAAGGTTCAAAATAGCAAGCCCTCAATTTTAGAAAATGCTACCTGGGAAACTTTAGACTATAACCAAGGGTCCAAGAATGGATGGAGACCTCTTGGGGGTTCTAGACTCACACAGGATGGGTCCAGGTGCAGGGTTCTAGTTCTAGGCTAATCTAGCCCTTGGAGTCACGTCTGGAGTACTGGGTGCAGGTGGTGATACAGGGCTCTACAGGAGGGCTGGCAACTGAAAGTTTCAAGCAGGCGCCAGGCAGCAAAGCAGTCCTTCCAGGTACAGCAGCAGTCTGGCAGAGTGCACCGCAGGCCACAGTAGCAGGCAGTCCTCTGAGAGTCCTTCCGCAGGTCCAGTATTGAACTGAGGAGCAGGTCTGAATGCCCTATTTTTTTATCCTGGTGCCTTGCTCCTAGAAGTTGGGAGATGTTTCTAGAAGGGTTCTCTAAAGTTGCAGGAGTTTCCTGCTTCACCTCCCCTGGCTCCTAGCTGGCTGCACTGGCAATACAGGGTTGTTAGACTTTGGGGTGCTGGCAGAGCCCAGCCTATTCAGTTACAAGTGGGACTGTGCTTAGCTCCACCTCTTCACGCCAGTTGATGCCCCATTCAGGCTCTGGTAATCGCCCTTTTATGTGACTGTCTGAGGTGAATTCACAAAGCCTCAACTGTCAGTTACACCCAGGCATGTGACCTAGGCAGGCTGCAGGCACAGAGGGCCAAGGGCAGAAGAATGCCAACTTTCTAAAAGTGGCATTGTCAAACCTTTGATGATAAATCAGACTTTACCATCAAAGAGCGTTTACAATTTCAAGTTAATAGGTACCACAAATGACATATCTAACGCCTCTGGTTTAGGTATTACAACCTATTAATTTTAATATGGAATCCCCATTTTGGGAGTTTTTCACTACTAGGACATGTAAAACTAAAAAGTACATGTCCTACCTTTTACTTACACAGCACCCTGCCCTATGGGCTACTAAGGCCTACCTTAGGGGTGACATATGTAATAAAAAGGTAGACATGGGTGTAGAAATCCGCTCTGCCGGTGGAGTTTGCTGAATATGGGCTCTTCGTGTTATGCATTCCCAAATTCCCCAATCCAGCATGGAGCAGGGTTCACATGTGCAAGGTTGGGTTTTGCGAGTCCTATGATACTCGCAGGATGCTAGTGATCACATTGTTTCTGGCCATGTGTTCAAGACTGCGTTTACTCGTGCTGCTTCTTGTGATGGTGGCAGCCAAAACAGTCCTGCTCATGAACGCAAATGCACCTCAAGTAGATTTTTTACTCCAGATACATCTAAATCTAAAAAAGAAAGTGTTTTAGTAGATTTTCTACTCCAATCGACCTTTCAAGTTGTTTTGTGGATTGAGAAACCTTTTATCTTTTTCAAACAGGAAGGAAGTGCCACAGAGACTCCAACTTCCTGTTCCTGTCCAGCAGGCTTCTCCCAGTGGTTTGTCCATCTCCTGGTCACTTTTCACTTGGATTCTGAGGTGGAAGGATCACTCTAATTGTCTCCTAGATATACCTCTGAGTTTAAAGACTTTGTTTTAGTGAAATCACACAAGTAAGTTCCAAAACTATTGAATAAGGTTGTTGTTTGTTTGCTTGGGCATGCACCAATATTTCTTCGTGCTTTAATTTGATTTTTAAAATTAATATTTATAGTGGTCGGTGGCCTGGAGTTTAAGGATGGGCCTAATTATTTATTTTGCATTTCACTGATTTTCCATCTTTTGTAAAGGAAAATTGTTGCACAGATCAGTACCTGTCCTTTTCTACATGCTTGTAACATTTGTAATATCATTTTACTATGTGGTCTAGATTTTCAAAGTCCATTTTCAGAGCCAGTAGGCCTGGTATTCATCAGTGCATGAAATAAATATTTCAGTGGTATGTGTTTTTTAAAACTTCATTTAGGGCAGAGATGGCATTGGATTTACTTACAAATGTTGGCTATTTTTTGCATTTCATTTTCTTTTTTTGCAAAAAGTGTTTATGTTGTGTGGTAATATTTGATGGCATAGGAGAATGTGTGTACTGTTGTTGTGAAATTTGTATAGCTCAGTTAATTTTCGTATTTTGCATTGCTGAATTAATGTTAGTGTTTTCTTCAGTGTTACCACCATGCCTCCTTATGGCCATTTATTGAATTCCCTGGTGTCTAGTGGGCATTATTTTTAGGCCATTTCTAATATAATTAGGCCGATCTTTAACCGGGGGGGCAGAAAACCCCTAGACACCAGGCACCAGGGATACTTTTTGTTTTCTTTTTTTTTATATGTGGGGAGCGACCCCTTAGGCAAGGGTCGCTCCCAGGGGGCCAAATTATTTTTAAGCCATTTCTGCCCCCTGGGGGGACAGAAACCACTAGACACCAGGGAATTATTTTTATCATACTTACGCATAAGGGGAGTGGCCCCTTGGACAAGGGCCGCTCCTAGGGGGGGTTAAAATATTTTTAGGCCTTTTCTGCCCCCCCCGGAGGCAGATCAGCCTAAAATAATTAGGCAAAACCTCTAGACACCAGGGATTTATATATTTTTTAATTTACTTTATGTTTTATGTATGGAGAGCGATCCCTTAGGCAAGGGTCACTCCCCTGGTGGGCAAATTGTATTTAGGCCATTCCTGCTCCCCTTGGGGGCAGATTGGCCTATTTTTGTTAGGCAAACCTGCCCCCAACGGGGGGGCGAAACCGCTAGACACCAGGGATTGTTGTGTGTATGTTTATGTTTTGTTTTGGGGGCAGCCCCTTGGGCAAGGGTCGCTCCCCATGGGGGCACATTACTGTTGGCCATATCTGCCCCCAGGCCTATTTTTGGAAGACCCATATGACCCCAAGGGGGGCAGAAAGCCCACCAGAGACCATACAGATTAGGCAATTACCCCTGATCCACACCCTAGGGGGGCAGAAAGTCTACTAGATGCCAGGGAATTTAAAAAAGAAAATTGTGGGGTGGTGACTACCAACCAGTATGGGCCTTGTTCTGCCCCCACCCCAACTGAAGGGGGTAACAGTCTTTCAGCTCTCCCCCGCACACTAAAACATCTTATCCCACAACAAGCAAGAGGACATTTGATTATTTTGGGTTTTGGCTTTACATTTCGGCCATGAGAGCTTGGCAACTCTCAAAATCGTCCCACTTGGAATGGTGAGGGCTGCAATTTTTGGACTTTGGGACACTGCCATGTATAAAATTCCACAAGACTTAGACATATCTAAAAACTAAACATCTGGTTGATTCCAGGGTGGTGTGCTTCACATGCACCCCGCACCATTTTCTTACCCACAATGCCCTGCAAAACTCCAACTTTGCTGAAAAACACACATTGTTCCCACATTTTTGACAGAATCTGCAGGAATCTACAATATTCCTACCACCCAATATTGTCTCATCTATATCGATAAAAATTCTGCTGCACTTGTCAGCCTAAAAATGTTTTTTTTCGAAACTGCCCTTTTGGACCCACTTTGGTTACCCTTCAATTTCGACATGTTTTTGTCTCTTCCCTGTCACAGGCACTTGGCCCACCTACACAAGTGAAGTATCAGTTTTACTGGAAGACTGAGGGGAACGTTGGGTGGTAGGAAATGTGTCCCGGTGTGGTGATCCCACACAGAAATGTGGGAAAAATTAGATTTTTTAGCAAAATTTGAGGTTTGCTGAGGATTCTGGGTAAGAAAACATTGGGGGGACCACACAAGTCATACCTCCCTGGACTCCCTCGGGTGTCTAGTTTTCAGAAATGTCTGGGTTTGGTAGGTTTCCCTAGATGGCTGCTCAGCCCAGGACCAAACACACAAGTGCCCCCGCAAAAACAGGTAGTTTGGTATTTGATAATTTTGAAGTGTCCAGATAGTGTTTTGGGGAATTTCCTGTCGTGAGCACTTGGCCTACCCACTCAAGTGAGGTACCATTTTTATCGGGAGACTTTAGGGAAATCTGGGTGGAAGGAAATTTGTGGCTCTTCTCAGATTCCAGAACTTTCTGTCACCGAAATGAGAGGAAAACGTGTTTTTTTAGCCACATTTTGAGGTTTGCAAAGCATTCTGGGTAACAGAACCTGGTGAGAGCCCCACAAGTCACCCCATCTTGGATTTCTCTAGGTCTCTAGTTTTCAGAAATGCACAGGTTTGGTAGGTTTCCTGTGACCGGGTCAGCCCGATCGGAGGCACGGCACCGGCAGAGCAAGTGTTGTTGCGTTCCCATGTTGCCATGGGAACGCGTTCACCACGAGGACGGCATTCGGAGGTTGCCTCGACAACCACCGATGACGGGGCCAAAGCGGATTGGCCGGCGGGAGGTCAAAGACCGTGGATTCCCCAGGAGGCGGGGGCGAACGAGGAGACGGCGACGGAGAAAACGGCGAAGGAGGAAACGGCGAAAGAGGAGGCGGCGAACGAGGCGGAAGGTGCGGCGGACGAAAACGGAGGAACGACGAGCGAGGCGAAAGGCGGCGGCAACGGCGGGGGAGGAGAGCCACGCAATCCGAAGGACAACCCCGAGGACGGAGGGCGGCCCCGCGGTCCAGGAACTTGTGACGACGACGCCAGGGGAAGCGGAGTGGCGCCGGAGCCCGAGGGGACCAGAAAGCAACGAGGGGACCACCATAGAGCCAGCCACGGCCCCGGAGGGTTGTGGCTCTGGAAGGTACGGTCCTTGTGGACGAGCAGAGGGGCACCTTAAAGGGGAACGAGCTGGGGAAGGGAGGGAGGCAGGGTGAGGGGAGGACAGGGAGGGAGTCAGAGGGCACCAAAAGGAGCACGTAACGAGCACGACCAAAAGTAAACACATTTAGGAGATAAGGAAACAAAGACACAGCCCACCGTCCTCACTGGCGCACCCCCCTTCCCGAACCCATTCCCCAGTATTACAGCTAAGCGAAGGACGTATGTAACGGCTGTCATCCCACTCACCATCGATATTTATCCTTTTCTTTCCCCTATATGCAACCCGGGAGCCTGTGAGGAGATGTCAAACACCACGTAAAAGGAGAAGAGGGAGAGAAACACGTTAGGAAAACGAACTTCACTCAATGAAGAACTAATCCTCAACTCACTGTACCGAACCATATACATCACTTATTCGAAAAACAACAAATAAATACTTACCTGAACAACCCCAGCTGCCTCTACTGAGTGTCTGTACTGTTTGGCGCTGCTACAGTGGTGTCAGAAGTGGGATCAACCCCCCCCCTCGGGCAGTCCAAACAGTATACACTATGAGCGAAAGTCCGTCCTTAGAGACCATGGTCAAACAGCTAGCGGAGGGGCAACGGCATTTGCAGCTGGTCTGGGAAGCCCAACAGCGGGAAGCTAAAGAGGATCGGGAGGCCCTACAATCTGCTCTGAAGAGTCAGGCGACCATATTGGCTAATAATCAGTTAGTCCATGAAAGCGCGATGAAAAAACTAACTGAGACTATTGCCGCTAGCAAGGTACATCCGAACGTACCTAGTTCGGTACTACAGAAATACCAGGAGGGAGAGGATCCAGAGTCCTTTTTTACCAATTTTGAAAGAGTGGCTTCCTCCGCCCTGTGGCCCGAAGATAAGTGGGGACAGTACGTTGCTCCCTTACTCACAGGTATCCTACAGTCAGCATATCAAGCCGCCAACCCGGGTGGTGACACCCCTTATCAAGACATAAAAACTAGTATACTGGAAAGGGTGGGCCAGGATGCAGAATATTACCGAGTTAAATTTCGTAAAATCAAATGGGGAGTCAATGAAGATCCTAGAACCTTTTATTTTCGAGTGAAAGATTTGGCATTGAAGTGGTTAGGCCATGTAGGAAATAGTCGAGAGGAGGTTCTCAAGACCATCATACTAGAACAATACCTAGACGGTCTGCCACCGTCTACAAAACACTGGATCAGGCAACACCCAAAAGTGGACACTGAAACGGCCATTGATCTCGCCTGTGCTTTCCACCGGTCTACTGATGTTAGGAACCCTCCGACACGAAACATCCTTAAACCAATTCTTCCGAGCCCAAAGACCTTGGTAAAAAGCCCACCCGACCACCTAGTACCACGAAGATTTCCGGAAGGTCCACCTACAATGGGACCCCAATGTTATAATTTTGGCGAATGGGGACATATCGCACATATGTGTCCGCAAAAACAGGATACTGGGGAACCAATGGAGATAGGAATGACAAGGAGGAGGGTACTATGTACAGGAAAGGGTGCCCTCAAATTTAAACTAATGATAACCGTTAACGGGAAAAGAGTATACGCCCTGGTTGATTCTGGTTGTAGCCAATCGGTGATTAGAAAAGACTTGACACAGGACGACACCGAGGAGAAAGAATGGGTAACCATATGTTGTATACACGGAGACAAGGTCCAGTATCCTATAAAGGTGCTTCCAATCGTGTGGGGACCCTATCAGGATTTCCTACCCGTAGGACTAATGCCCCAATTAATCGAGGAGTGTATCATTGGGACAGATTATATCCACTTCCAAGAGTGGTTGGATCACGTTAGAGATAACAAGGTGGTCAAAGATTGGTGGAGAGAGGCTCCTTTCGCAGAGAGTTGTATTGAGTGTCCAGCTGATCGTAGAAGATTATCACTAAAGGAAAAACGACATGAGAGGGAGGAATATCGGAAGACTGCAGGGGAAAAATCGTGTGGGGGAATAGTGGCAGAACTTCAAGAAGCCCCTAGTAGTTTTAGCCAACAGCAGAGAGAGGACCCCTCCCTTACCCACGCTTGGAGGTCCGCCGTATCAGAAGAGACTGAGGAGGTGGGTCCCTACTTTGTAGTGAAAAATAACTTATTGTATCGAGTAACTACCACTCGGTTGGGTATACGTAAACACCAACTTCTAGTACCTACCGATTATCGTGATCATGTTCTTGCACTAGCACATAGTCATCCAGGGGGGGGGACACTTGGGAAGAGAGAAAACCGAAGAGTATTTACTCAGAAAATTTTACTGGCCTGGGGATATGCTCATATACGAAGGTACTGCACCCAATGTCCCCGATGTCAGTTAACCGAACCGGGTAGGCCCAGGAAGGCACCTCTGTTACCCCTTCCCATTATAGATATTCCCTTTAAAAGAATAGGGATGGACTTGGTCGGGCCCTTAATTCCTTCATCAAAAGGACACACCTACATCCTGGTCATTGTAGACTACGCCACCCGATACCCAGAGGCTATTCCCCTGACGAGTATGACAACCAAAACAGTTGCCCAAGCCATGATTAATATATTCGCTCGACTTGGTTTTCCCCATGAAATCCTTACAGACCAGGGTACCCCCTTTATGTCCACCCTAATGAAACAAGTGTGCAAAACGTTGGGGATAGCTCAGATCAGAACATCCGTTTACCATCCTCAAACAGATGGACTGGTAGAACGATATAACAGAACCATTAAAACGTTACTTAAAAAAATCATCAATGAGACAGGGAAAGATTGGGACCAAAAGCTCCCACTGGTTCTGTACGCCCTACGAACCCACGAACAAGCATCCACGGGGCATAGCCCATTCGAGTTGGTGTTTGGACGCCAACCTCGCTCCCTACTAGACATGGCGGTAGAAGCCTGGGAGGCTGAGGCGGAGGAAGAGGGAACTCCATTATTAGAATATGCAAAAAAATTGAGAAAACACCTACACAGTTTATGGGCGGACGTGCATGCCAACATGGAAGAGGCCCAACGAACTCAGAAACTCCAATATGACAAAGGAAGCAAACTACGGGTTTTCCAACCCGAAGACCCGGTCCTAATAATGAGGCCCACCTCCGAACACAAACTCCTCGCCAAATGGCAAGGGCCATATCGCATTATCAAAGAGGTTTCCCCCGTCACTTACCTTATTGAAATATCCTCCCATCCGAGGAAAACACAAATATATCATGTAAACTTACTAAAAAAATGGGAAACACCCGAACAGCCTAACCAAACCATAGAAATGGGTCACTTCATATGTCCCAACAAGAGATTAGATATCGAGTTCTACCCCACCACCCCATCCCCAGCGGTTAGTTTACCCTCGGTGAACGATAACTTATCTGGAGGGCAAAAACAACAGGCACATACAATGTTGAAACAGTGGCAACCGCTGTTTTCCGAGAAGCCAGGAAAAACTTCCCTAATGTACCACAACATACGAACAAATCCCGGTACAATCACTAGAGAGCGTCCATATCGCATTCCAGAAACTAGAAAACAAATAATTGAAGAAGAAATCAAAAAGATGTTATTCTTAGGAGTCATCGAACCCTCCAAGAGTCCCTGGTGTTCACCGGTAGTTCTAGTACCAAAACCTGACGGTAGCGTCCGGTTTTGTATCGATTTCCGCAAACTTAACACAAACTCCCTCTTTGACACTTACCCCATCCCGCGAGTAGATGACATTCTCGAAAAACTAGGGAGAGCAAAATACATGTCCACTATCGACTTAACCAAAGGATACTGGCAGATTCCCCTAGCCGCTCAGGACAAGGAGAAAACAGCTTTTTCCACCCAATCAGGGTTATATCAGTTCACGGTACTGCCTTTTGGACTTCACGCGGCACCCGCAACCTTTCAGAGGTTGATGGATAGGATTTTAAAACCCTTTCCTACATTTTCTGCCGCATACCTAGACGATGTAGTCGTTTTTAGCGAATCGTGGGAAGAACATTTGGTACACCTACAGAAGATATTCCATGCCCTCAAATCAGCCGGCTTAACAGCCAATCCCAAGAAGTGTATCATAGGTAAGACAGACATCTCATACCTAGGTTATCGGATTAATCAGGGTACTCTACAACCTCAGAATCCAAAAGTAGAGGCTATCTTGCATGCCCCTCTTCCACACACTAAAAAAGAGTTACGTTCATTTTTAGGATTAGTGGGCTATTACCGACGTTTCATTCCACACTATTCCTCCATAGCAGCCCCCCTCACGGACCTTCTTGCTAAACACCATCCCAATCGGCTTTTGCCTTTTTCGGAGACACAGAATGCGAGTTTTGAACAACTTAGGGCCTCCTTAACCTCCAACCCCATCCTACGCAGCCCGGATTTTACAAACTCTTCCACCTTTACACCGATGCCTCGGATGTGGGGCTTGGAGGGGTTCTAGCGCAACCTGATGCGGAAGGCCTTGACCTCCCCGTAGTCTACATCAGCAGGAAGTTATGTCCTCGGGAGCGTAATTACCCGATTATTGAGAGGGAATGTTTGGCTATCAAATGGGCCATAGACTGTCTACAATACTATCTCCTGGGCCGACCTTTTACTTTATTCACGGATCACGCTCCCCTGACATGGTTAGCTGCACATAAGGACTCGAACTCCAGAATACTCCGCTGGTTCCTTGAACTCCAACCCTTCTCTTTTCAGGTGCGACACGTACCCGGATCTCACCAAGCCCCCGCGGATTATCTGTCTCGTTTTCCCCTGTCTACCCCTGTCCTAGAGCAGGACAGTTCTTGGGGAAGGGTGTGTGACCGGGTCAGCCCGATCGGAGGCACAGCACCGGCAGAGCAAGTGTTGTTGCGTTCCCATGTTGCCATGGGAACGCGTTCACCACGAGGACGGCATTCGGAGGTTGCCTCGACAACCACTGATGACGGGGCCAAAGCGGACTGGCCGGCGGGAGGTCAAAGACCGTGGATTCCCCAGGAGGCGGGGGGCGAACGAGGAGACGGCGACGGAGAAAACGGCAAAGGAGGAAACGGCGAAAGAGGAGGCGGCGAACGAGGCGGAAGGTGCGGCGGACGAAAACGGAGGAACGACGAGCGAGGAGAAAGGCGGCGGCAACGGCGGGGAGGAGAGCCACGCAATCCGAAGGACAACCCCGAGGACGGAGGGCGGCCCCGCGGTCCAGGAACTTGTGACGACGACGCCAGGGGAAGCGGAGTGGCGCCGGAGCCCGAGGGGACCAGAGAGCAACGAGGGGACCACCATAGAGCCAGCCACGGCCCCGGAGGGTCGTGGCTCTGGAAGGTACGGTCCTTGTGGACGAGCAGAGGGGCACCTTAAAGGGGAACGAGCTGGGGAAGGGAGGGAGGCAGGGTGAGGGGAGGAGAGGGAGGGAGTCAGAGGGCACCAAAAGGAGCACGTAACGAGCACGACCAAAAGTAAACACATTTAGGAGATAAGGAAACAAAGACACAGCCCACCGTCCTCACTGGCGCACCCCCCTTCCCGAACCCATTCCCCAGTATTACAGCTAAGCGAAGGACGTATGTAACGGCTGTCATCCCACTCACCATCGATATTTATCCTTTTCTTTCCCCTATATGCAACCCGGGAGCCTGTGAGGAGATGTCAAACACCACGTAAAAGGAGAAGAGGGAGAGAAACACGTTAGGAAAACGAACTTCACTCAATGAAGAACTAATCCTCAACTCACTGTACCGAACCATATACATCACTTATTCGAAAAACAACAAATAAATACTTACCTGAACAACCCCAGCTGCCTCTACTGAGTGTCTGTACTGTTTGGCGCTGCTACATTTCCCTAGGTGCCGGCTGAGCTAGAGGCCAAAATCTACAGGTAGGCACTTTGTAAAAAACAGGTCTGTTTTCTGTCAAAAAAATGGTATGTGTCCACGTTGTGTTTTTGGGCATTTCCTGTCGCGGGTGCTAGGCCTACCCACACAAGTGAGGTATAATTTTTATCGGGAGACTTGGGGGAACGCTGGGTGGAAAGAAATTTGTTGCTCCTCTCAGATTCCAGAACTTTATGTCACCAAAATGAGAGGAAAGAGTGTTTTTTTGCCCAACTTTTGAGGTTTGCAAAGGATTCTGGGTAACAGAACCTGGTAAGAGCCTCACTAGGTACCCCATCTTGGATTCCCCTAGGTGTCTAGTTTTCAATAATGTGCAGGTTTGGTAGGTTTCCCTAGGTGCCGGCTGAGCTAGAGGCCAAAATCTACAGCTAGGCATTTTACAAAAAACATGTCAGATTTCAATGTACAATTATTATGTGTCCATATTGCGTTTCCGGTCGCGAGCATTAGGCCTACTCATGCAAGTGAGGAACCATTTTTATTGGAAGACTTGGGGGAACACAGAATAGCAAAACAAGTGTTATTGCCCCTTGTCTTTCTCTACATTTTTTCCTTCCAAATGTAAGACAGTGTGTAAAAAGTACGTCTATTTGGGAAATGCCCTGTAATTCACATGCTAGTATGGGAACTCCGGAATTCAGAGATGTGCAAATAACCACTGCTTATCAACACCTTATCTTGTGCACATTTTGGAAATACAAAGGTTTTCTTGATACCTATTTTTACCCTTTATATTTCAGCAAATGGATGCTGTATACCTGGTAAAGAATGAAAACCCATTGCAAGGTGCAGCTCATTTATTGGCTGTGGGTACCTAGGGTTCTTGATGAACCTACAAGCCCTATATATCCCCACAACCAGAAGAGTCCAGCATACGTAACGGTATATTGCTTTTAAAAATCTGACATTGCAGGAAAAAGTTACAGAGTAAAACGTGGAGAAAAATTGCTGTTTTCAGCTCAATTTCAATATTTTTTTCATTTTAGCTGTTATTTTCTGTAGGAAACCCTTGTAGGATGTACACAATTTACCCCTTGCTGAATTCAGAATTTTATCTACTTCTCAGAAATGTTTAGCTTTCTGGGATCCAGCATTGGTTTCATTCCGATTTCTGTCAATAACTGGAAGGAGGCTAAAAGCACACAAAAGAGTAAAAATGGGGTATGTCTAAGTAAAAGGCCAAAATTGTGTTGAAAAATTGAGTTTTCTGATTCAAGTCTGCCTGTTCTGAAAAGCTGGGGAGATGGTGATTTTAGCACCGCAAACCCTTTGTTGATGCCATTTTCAGGGAGAAAACACAAGCCTTCTTCTACAGCCTTTTTTCCCTATTTTGTGCAAAAAAATGAAATTGTCGCTGTATTTTGGATAATTTCTTGGTCTCCTTCAGGGGAACCCACTAACTCTGGGTACCTTTAGAATCCCTAGGATGTTGGAAAAAAAGGACGCAAATTTGGCGTGGGTAGCTCATGAGGACAAAAAGTTATGAAGGCCGAAGCGTGAACTGCCCCAAATAGCCAAAAAAAGGCCTGGCACCTGAGGGGGAAAAGGCCTGGCAGCGAAGGGGTTATTAATTCCATTTTCTACGGTACACCCTGGCTGCGAAGCACTGCAGGGAAATCAACAGCATAATTCATTTTTTAATGATTATTCCATTTCCTCTGGACCACCTTGCCATCATAGTTTTTTAAGAATTATTCCATTTACCTATGCACTTCTCTCTGTCTACCCCAGGTGTCTCCTTTAAAACAGATGGAGATAAAGCAAAGAGCTATATCGGCATGATGTGCTGCTGGATTTGAAATGAAATTATATGGCATGGTAGTGTGGTTTGGCTTTAGAATGTCTGAATAAATTGGTATTTATCACATAAGTAACCAGCCGCACTAAGATTGCAATTGTCTGCACTATTTCAACCTGCAACAATGCCAAGTTTCACTACCTACATTTTTTTCTTGCTTGGTTGCTTTTAGGTGCACAAAAGAAGAGACCTCACATTACCTACTGTACTGCAAAAGAGAAGGCCTTACAGTTACTTCGGTCCTCCAAACTCTTCTGTATGTGCATCTTAGTGCCACTGACAACTTAAAGCTGAAATGGCCCTAAAGGAAGGTGCTTCCAAGAAAGTGGTCCATGAGAAGAAGCAGCTTTCCACCTATGCCGTGCCAACCGCAACCATTTCGGAAGATGTGTGCCTGCCACACCGGCCTCCGGAGAGGAACCTGACAGCAGCATTCCCACATCAATAGCACCACCCTAATCTAAGCCCAAGACCATTTCTGTTAGTGAGATAGCCACTACAATCATGGCGACGCCCACAAGAAGTAATGTTGAATTGGATTTGTCCCTTTCGCAAAGTGCCACCCAATTGTTTCAGGAAACAGAGCAAAGTGTACAGCAGCTGCAGCCAGCAATAGTAGATCTTCCTGGCGTTGGAGTGGGGCAGGTGGTCAATCTTCCTGCCAAGCAAGAACCTCCTCTTTTAAAACCAATGGCTCCCAGATCTCCAGCAAGAAAAAGGAAGGGTACAACTCCACCATGTTCTCCGAACACCACTTCTGATGACAATGATAGGGACATGGAGTGGACCCCGGCAGAATCCGGGAGAAGAATGTAGAGGGGAGGCAAAAGAAACATCCAGAAAGCCTTAGAATCATGGAAGGGGATGATGATGAGGACGATTATGATGATGAGCCAGTTATTGTGGAAGCTGGCACAAAGGAGCTCAACATTACAATTCAAACTTGCTCCAAGATGTGGCACAGGCAGCACCTCAAGCTCCCATATTTGTAAGGTCCCAGCAGAAACCTTCACCAACCCGTACCTCCGTAGAAGTATGCACTGCAGAGAGGCAATTGGCACAACCACCTACCTGAAATTTGTCTTCAGGCATTGGCAGTGGCCCAATAAGAAAGTACTCCTCCACAGTTTGGGACTTTTCTACAATTAGCTAGCAGGAGGAGAACATTGCAATATGCTCCATTTGGCACACAAGTTTTCCTCAAGGTAAACTTGGTTCACATTCTGGTACTGGAGGCCAGAGACCCACATGAAAAAACATTATTGTATCCACTGGGAGGAGCACCTTAAAAACATGGCTGAACGTAGTCGCAGTGGTGATGGTGAGGAGAGCTGGATAACATCAATTACAACTAGTCAAATGACGATGAAAAGTGAGGAGGGAGAGGTTGACAACCGCATGCAAAGCAGCCCTGTCCCCAATAGTACACCAGAATGACCCACCTCAGCGACATCACAATTGCACAAACTCAGTTAGATGGAGGCACCACGTCATACGGTGACTGCACCACAATGCACATTGAATCAACCACCACCTACATTTGAAAATTCCCCTGTGTCAGTGGCCCTAGAAAAGAAGAAAATCCAGGCTACAATTACGAGCATGTTTAGGCAGGAGGGGCCCTCTGACTGCAACCACCCAATGGAACATTTGTACAATGGAAAGCTGGCAAAAATGTTAGTGCTGGACCTCCTCCCTTTTTTTGGTGGAAGGAGTGGGATCCTTAGAGCTTGTGGCAGTCATTTGCCAGAAATGGAAGGTTCCAAGTCAAACTTATTTTGCCAGAATTGCTGTTCCAGTGATGTATCACAATGTGCTGGTTGGACGAACTTTGCAGCAAAGTGTTGTCCACGCTATCCACTTGACAACAGACATGTGGACCCGTTGTCAGGCTACTGATTACATGTGTATCACTGTACACTGGATCTCTTTTGTGGGCGTGAGGCAAAAGCTATCTACAAATCTTGTCCAAGAAGACATTTTTAAGGGAGTTAGGCAGCATGCAACAGTAGCCATGTTCGTCACGGAGAAGTCAGCTGCAAACATCTTGAATGAATTTAATAGCAAAGTGTCTGGATGGCTGCGACCCAGAGGTCTTTGAATTGGATTTGTTGCCAGAGACAATGGCAGTAACATAGTTAAGGTCATGGCAGACAGTAGCTATTACAAGGTCTTGTTTGAGGCGCACTGAATCAATCTGGTTGTGCAAGACTTTCTCAAAAAAACAAGGCATGGTCAGCAACACACTGAGCACCTGCAGACAAATCTGCACTCATTTCAGCTATTCTTTTAAAGCCCGGAAACAGTTGTGGATTATTCAGCGTGATAACAGAGTACCAGTTAAAGGCCTGATACAGAAGGTTTGAGCTGTACAGACAGATCAATGACTGTGTTGTTCTAAGAGGGAGGATGCAATTGAGAAAAGCTATGACCATGGATGCGGACAAATGAGGCCTAGTAAATGCTTGACACAGATGCTGCATCCTTTTGAGGTTTTCACGTGGGAAGTTAGCAAGGAGGACAGTACGATGGGTCATGCTATCGCCCTATTGCTTCTGCTACAGGACTAGCTAAAGAAGGTGTCTGAACTCAAAGGTGTGAAAAGAGGTGTGAACAGAGGTGTGAATGGAAACCCAGAAGCACATGCCTTGGTTGAGAGCCTAAGCTATTGCTTGACTTGTAATCTAAGGCTACAAAATGACGTTATCTTGTCTAAAGGTACATCTATGCCTCCCTACTTGATCCACGCTACAAAAAAATTCTAACCTCTTTCATTCCTTTTTCTCAAGGGGATGTTTAAAAAAAACAAGAGGCAATTGTTGAGCAAACCAGAGAATTGGAGGAAGAATGGCTGGAACTTAGAGCCTAACTTTGCAGTACTGGGAGGCCGCCTTCAACTTCCAGAGAGGGCAGTCTTGTCTCACAACAACCAACACCAGCAACAACAGTTTCAGAAAAATCAGACACAATCTCTGCATTGGCTTGATTTCAAGTGGCAAGTCTTAAGTACAGTATAGAGGAAAAGGAAAGAGGCAGCGCCAATGACACTTCAGAGGATGTTCCAGGATTACCTGGATAACCCAAAAGAGGTGTATGTGGATCAGAACCCATTGGTGCATTGGTATCAGAAAATGCACCAATTCCCAGAGCCTAGAAGGGTGGAACTAAGGTGTCTGGCTTGTCCCACAGCCAGTATGTCTGCTGAACGTGTGTTCAGTGCAGCTGGTGCAGTTGTTACAGTGGGAAGGACCAGTCTCTCGATCCAAAACATGGCGAGAGTAACCATGATCCCATGTGAGCCCCAAGAAAGCCTTTACCTCAGTTTGAGTTTTTAGGGGCTCCCAGGCCAGAATAATCTCTATTTTGGCTTTGAGGGTTGCACTTCACCTCTGCCCACCAGATGTCCTAAGTACTACTGTTCTACCTGCAATTACTGGCCTTGATAGTCAGGCCTGCATTCTGCTGGGCCTGAAGCAGTTCCAGGAGGTAGAAGAGGTGGTCCTTCCAGCTGCTTCTACAGACAGTTGTATCATCTACGTAGGCAGCGCTAAATGCCTCCATACCATACAGTACTTGGTTTACCAGCCTCTGGAAGGTGACAGGGGCATGTTTAACTCAAAAGACATCATTTTAAATTGATAGTGGCCCTCTGTGGTGGAGAAGACTGATCTCTCATTAGCCCCTTCAGTTAGGGAAACCTGTCAGTAGCCAGAGGTTAAGTCAAAAGTGCTCAGCAACTTGTCAGCCCCTAACCTATTGATAAGCTCATCAGCTCTGGGTACGGGGTAAGCATCAGTCTTGGTGAATGAGTTGAGCCCCCTGTTATCCACACAGAACAGGAGTTCTGGGGTGGTGCCCGGAGGGGCAGCTTTTGGTACCAGCGCCACAGAGCTGGGCCAGGGGGCCACTGGTGGGCTCCATCACCTCCAGCATCTTAAAGACTTCCTTATTGATGTTGGCCCTGACTTTGTCAGACAGCCTGTAAATCTTGTTTGTGACAGTGGGCTGTCTCCTTTATCAGTGTCATGGGTGCACATATATATAAGCCCAGGAGAGAGAGATACCTGACAGGCAAACTGTCCCAACAACTGGCAACAGTTCCTTTGCTGCTAGGGTCAGGGTAGGGGAAAGGTGTACCCCCTCCACTGACCCACCTTGCTCTTTTGATGACAGGAGGCATCACATGTCAACACCAGCATGATGACCTCAGACTCTCATAGTGGGGTTTGAGACAGTTGATGTGAAGGCCCCTCAAGGGTTGCTTGAGGGTCTTGTGGTCTATCACTAGATGGCATCCCCCTTCTATTCACTTATTGCATAAGGCCCAGCCCAGTGGTCCTGGTGGGCCCTGGGCTCTACTGGCCCCATCACCCACACTTTTTGTCCAGGGTGGAGTTCCACAGAGGTTGCTTTCTGGTTGTACCACTGCTTCATCACATCCTGGCTGGTATTCAAGTTCTCAGAAGCCTACTTCCAGAACTGGGCCATCTGGTTCCTGAGGGTTAGCATATAACTAACCACATCCTGTGGAGGCTTCTTGGGAGTTTGCTCCCAACCCTTCTTAACCAGACTATGAGGTCCCCTTACAGGGTGAACATGCAGAAGGTTAAATGGGCTGAACCCAACTCCCTTCTTTTGTACCTCCCTATAAGCAAAGAGCAGGCATTGTAAGAGGACCTCCCACTTCCGCCTCACAGGGTCAGGCAGGCCCCCAATTATGGCCATCAGGGTCTTGTTTAATCTCTCAATAAGCCCATTGGTCTGTGGATGACAGGGTGTGGAGAACTTATAAGTAACCCCACACTTTTCCACATAGATTGCATATATGCTGACATAACGTTTGTGCCCCTGTTAGACACAACTTCTTTAGGGAATCCCACTCTAGTAAAAATCCCCATCAGGGCCCTTTGTAACTGAAGGTGCAGTTGCGAGGTATGACCTCTGGATACCTTGTAGCATGGTCCACCAAGACCAGGATAAACCTGTTGCCAGAGGCTGTCTTGGGGTCTAGAAGCCCAGTAATGTTGATGCCTACCCTTTTCAACGGGGTTCCAATTGCAGGTAAAGGTTGCAGGGGACCTTTCAGCTTCTTCCCTGACTTGCCATTTCCCGTCAGGGCACGCAAGTCCTGCAGAATGCATCTGAGGACACCTTCATCCTGGGTCAGTTAAAGTGGGGGACAAGGCTGGCAAAGGTCTTGTCCTGCCCAAGATGTCCTGTAAGGAGAATCTTGTGGGCCTACTTTAGTATAAAAGCTCTGTAGCACTGCGGACAACTAGGGCTGTTTGCTCCATGCAGAGGTGTCTTGGGTTCATTGTACAGGAGATCATTCTCCCAACAAATGTGGTTATCTCCAGAGGTTTCACCAGCTGTCTGGGCTTCAGCTTGCCTCCTCATGCCCTCCAGGGTTGGGCACTCCTTCTGTGCTGGACAGAGCTCCTCCCTGGTGGCCACCCTTCTACTTGCCACCCAGTAAACTCAGGCAGATCACCAAGGATGGCAACGTACCCCTCAGTGGGTTCTGGGGCAGCCTCCTCTGGTGCTCCATCCACCTCCTTTGGGAGACAAACAGGGACTGATTTCCCACACCCTCTGCTCTTCCCTCTCTTGGCAGTTGTCTGAGCCATTTTCCCAGGCTTCAGACCCTCTTGACTCCCTTTCTGGGCAGCCATGGACCTGGTGGGCACATAGACCCACTCAGGCAACCCCAACATTCCCAGGTGGGACCTGAGCTCCACTTCGTTCCAGGCAGTGTGTTCCAGGTCATTTCATAGTAGGCCGTCTACAGGCATGGCAGAACTCAAAGTGAATTTCAGAAGACCTGACACACCCTCTCCACTCAAAGGGAACTTGAGCCACAGGGTAATGGTTCTCTCGGTTGTCTGCTACTACAACCTGGTGGAATTTATTGGGAATGACTTGCTTTGATGACACCAAATGACACCTTACTGTAGTAATACTGGCTCCTCTGTCCCTCAGAACCTCCACCCTCTACCCATTGATGGTGACTCACTGTCTATACTTTGCAGTATTGGAAAGCATGTGGACTTTGGGCACCATCTCTTCATCGCCTAGGGTAAACTCACTGACTTCCCCCCTACTAACTGGAGCCATCGCCTCCCCAAGCATTACAGTCGTCAACCCTAGGGTTTTACGTCCAGGGGGAGACTGTGCCCTCTTGGGGCACTTGGGATTATATTTGTAGTGCCCGTATTCATGACACACATAGCACTTGGGGATTTTGTCTTGTCTGGGAAGTGTTTCTTCTGGTGGCCTGTTTGGAATTCAGATTCTTTTCCCATAGAACTATTTTGGGAGCCTTGAGATGACTCCTTCCTTTTATGTCCCCCCTCTTTCTTCTGGTAAGAACCCTGACCACCTCTTTGAGAGTCCTAATCCAGATGCCTTTTTGGACACTCTGGTGGTGGCCCAGAGGTCTGCCTTCTCAGCAAGCTTCCTAGGGTCAGTCAGCTTGCTGTCTACTAGGTGCTGGTGCAGCTCTGTAAAAAAGGTATTAAGCATGTGTTGCCTCACGATTAGGTTGTACAGCCCATTGAAATCATCTACCTTTCTGCCCCTCACCTAGCCCTTCAGTGCCTTGCTGGCATATTCAATGAAATCCACACAAGACTGGTGTAGACGTGTGTGGCTGTCCCTGAACCTTTGCCTGTATTTCTCAGGAGTCAAACCAAATTTAGCAAAAGAATGGCCTCTATTGGGGCACTGGTCTGGTCCTCTATCTCTAGTGTCAGGAGTGTGACCCTCCCAACCGGAGGCCCATACTTCCACAAGCAACTCTCCAGTGCACCTCTGGAACCCTATGTGCCCTCATGGCTACCTAATACGCTGAAAGCTATTTATCTTTATCATCCCACACCCCATAACTGGACACTAGGGTGGTCATTACAACCCTGGCAGACGGTGTTAAAGGTGCGGTAATACCGCAAACAGGCCGGCGGACAAAAAAAGGGAATTATGACCCTGGCGGAAACCGCCAACAAACACAGCCACTTTAACACACCGCCCGCCACGGCGGTACAGACAAGCAGCGCGGCGGTCACCGCCAACAGACAGGCGGAAGACAATGTACCGCCCACAGTATCACAAGCCGCCAATCTGCCACCTTTTCCGGGGCGGTTTCACAGTGGATAAAAACACGGCGGAAACAGTTTCTGCAATGGGAAAACGCTCACCTGAACACATCCCACGAGGAAGGAGGATTCCATGGAGCCGGATTTACAAATCCTACCGGCCCTTGTATTCCTACTCATCTACGAAGACCAACGCCGGCGCCGGCGAAGACAACGGTGAGTACTGCACCTACGACATAGGGGAGGGGGGAGGCAAAAGTTAGGGGGACACACACGCAACACCCCCACCCTCACCCCACCCACGCATAGTACAACACACACACCAATGCATTCACAAAAATCTCCGGAACAACACACAACCCCCCCGGAAGAATGCAAAGACCAAACGAAATCAGTTCAAACATTGTAATGTATCAATATAAATGTCAAAAAAATATACAGATATATCATTAAATCAGTCAAAAGTATTTACATTACGAGAAGTAGTGCAGATATGCACATATCAATGTCCGTGCATCACTAGTCCAAAAAAGCATGGGCGAGGCCCACAAAAGATACCTGTCCACAGACGGAGAGAACACTGCCGGGGCATCAGATAGAAATACTACAGGCACCTCAGGGGGAAGGGAAGGGGGGGCACCTCAGCCAGATGGCTGCAAAGCCAGATCCACAATGGGGCTCCATGCCCATTGGTGTATCCTGGGGAGTGCAAAGCCACAGTCTCTCAAGTCTCTACAGTGGGTGGCTTGCCCACTGGACCATCCTGGGGAGTGCAAAGCCACAGTCTCTCAAGTCTCTACAGTGGGTGGCTTGCCCACTGGACCATCCTGGGAGTGCAAAACCACAGTCTCTCAAGTCTCTACAGTGGGTGGCTTGCCCACTGGACCATCCTGGGGAGTGCACAGCCACAGTCTCTCAGGTCTCTACAGTGGGTGGCTTGCCCACTGGACCATCCTGGGGAGTGCAAAAAGCCACAGTCTCTCAAGTCTCTACAGTGGGTGGCTTGCCCACTGGACCATCCTGGGGAGTGCAAAGCCACAGTTATCGCAAGTAGATAACAGCCTCCACTGGTTCTGTAGGGGGACTGGTGCCCAGACTGGATTAGTCTCCCTGTGACAGTTCCTGTCCCGTCACTGTCCGAGCTGCACATGGGATAACGATGCGTGATGTGGCTGCCTTGTCATTCTTCCCCGGTGCATGCCCTGTTCAGCGGTGCTTTGCCATGGCGGTCTCTGGACTGCTCAGCGGTGCTTTGCCATGGCAGACTCTGGACTGTTCAGCGGTGCTTTGCCATGGCGGTTCTCGACTGTTCAGCGGTGCTTTGCCATGGCGGTCTCTGGACTGTTCAGCGGTGCTTTGCCATGGCGGTCGCTGGACTGTTCAGCGGTGCTTTGCCATGGAGGTTCTTGAATGTTCAGCGGTGCTTTGCCATGGCGGTCTCTGGACTGTTCAGCGGTGCTTTGCCATGGCGGTCTCTGGACTGTTCAGCGGTGCTTTGCCATGGCGGTCTCTGGACTGTTAAGCAGTGCTTTGCCATGGCGGTTCTCGACTGTTCAGCGGTGCTTTGCCATGGCGGTCTCTGGACTGGACATTGGTGTGTGGCATGACGTTCCCTGGATTGGGCATTGGTGTGTGGCATGACGTTCCCTGGATTGGGCATTGGTGTGTGGCATGACGTTCCCTCATTGCCCAGCTGGGCTGTGGGAGCCGGAGCCCTCCTGGGCACTGACTCCGGCGGTGGTCTCCTGACCAGTGACGATACTTGGGCCCTCCTGGGCACTGACTCTGGCGGTGGTCTCCTGACCAGTGGCGATACTTGGGCCCTCCTGGGCACTGACTCCGGCGGTGGCGGTGGTCTCCTGACCAGTGACAATACTTGGGCCCTCCTGGGCACTGACTCCGGCTGTGGCGGTGGTCTCCTGACCAGTGAAGATACTTGGGCCCTCCTGGGCACTGACTCCGGCGGTGGTCTCCTGACCAGTGACGATACTTGGGCCCTCCTGGGCACTGACTCTGGCGGTGGTCTCCGGACCAGTAACAACGGTGCTGGCGGTGGCGTCCCGACCGCCCGGAAGGATGCCGCCCTTCTCCGCCTTGATGCTCACACCAGGCTGTGCAGACTTCCTCTGGCCCTTCCCCACCTTTGGAGGAGTCACAGCTGACTCTGCAATCCCCCTGGAACCCCTGTGAGTTGTTTTGCCTCCAGGAGTCTTCACACGGTCCCGATGGCCACCTTCCAATTTCAGAGCCTTTACAGGGGGTGGGCTGCCAGTGCCTTGGCTCCGGGTCACACTGCCTGTCCTAGTGGCCGGTGCACTCCATACACCTTGAACAGGCACCACTGGTACAGGAGGCTTTTTGGCTGAGGCGCTACGACGAGACTGATGAATTGGGGGGGGGGGCTGGGGGCAAAAAGGTCAATTTTAAAGAGGGACAGTTTCTGACGAACACTGGGATGGGTAGTTGGAGGGGGTCTGGGAGTGGAGGAAGAGGAGGTGGTTGTAGGAGGTGTCACTTTAGATGTTTTGGGTGCAGGTGCAGGTACTGGAGGCTGTCGTGAGGTGGATGGATGTTGGGTGTGTGGTTGCCGGTGTTTGTGTACCTTGGGTGGGGGCGTCACAGACACACTGGGAGAGGACACAAGGGACGTGTAAATGTGAGTGGAGGTGGTGAGTGCAGGTGAGCGGCTTGTGGTGCTGGTTGTCCTTGTGCGATTCCTGGTGCTTGTAGATTTAGTGCATGCAGGTGAGAGTGTAGACGAGACTGGGAGGAAGGAGGCAGACGACGAGGAGGGGGACACAGTGGAGGCAGTGGCTGTTGGTGTGTCTGCATGTGTGTGAAGCTTGTTTGAGTGCCTGTGGGTTGTGTGGTGCCTATGTTTGCCAGAGCTTCTCTTGGCTGTTGACGTGTGTGCATGCTGGTCTGTAGGTGTGCTTGGGATGGGCTGGGGTACAGGGGATTGGGTCTGGGTAGAGGAGGTTGGAGGGGGGGTGGCTAGACACAGGGACAATGGCTGCCATCAGTGCTGAGGCCAGAGATTGCAGGGTTCGCTGAAGGACAGCCTGACCAGAATGAATGCCCTCCAGGAATGCATTACCGTGTTGCAACTCTCTTTCTACACCCTGGATGGCATTCACAATGGTAGACTGCCCAACAGTGAGTGACCTGAGGAGGTCAATGGCCTCCTCACTGAGGGCAGCAGGGGTGACAGGGGCAGGGCCTGAGGTGCCTGGGGCGAAGGTGATGCCCACCCTCCTGGGTGAGCGGGCACGGGTGAACCCTGAGGGGCTGCTGGGAGGGCGGTGCTGGTAGGGGAGGTGGCGGCTGTACCTGTAGAAGTGGGGCGCACAGATGGTGCCACCCCCACAAGGGAGCTCCCATCAGAGGACGAGTCCGTGTCGCTGGTTGGTGATCCGGTGGCCGACGTGAAGCTCCCCTCGTCCTCCGTCCCACTGGTGCATTCTGAGCCTGTGGTGTGGCCCTCCATGGCCATGTGGGATGCAGCTCCCTCGTGCTCCGGTGCCACTGTACCTCCGCCTGATGATGCACAAAAGAACAGGGAAAGCACAAAAAGGGGGGGGGGGGGAAGACAGAAGAAGAACAGGTTGAGTGCATGGCATACCGCTACCGTTGGTGGACAATACAGACACAGCTGCCCCCTGCACTACGCCGTGCTCCTGGCCTCTGCAGATGCAATTCCTGGGATCTGGCCTACATGGCTATGGTGGACATCTGCACACATGGATGTCACAGGGGCATCTTTACCTGTACTTGGCACTATACTGCGGTGGGGTAGAGTGCCACATGGCCTGCATTACCGAGGGGCCTAGTCTACGTATTTTTGCCTGGCCTAGCTACACCCACAGTCCTCCTCTCCCACCCAGACCCCTGCACTGCGCGCTAAGTCTGCAGAATGATGTTGTACTCACCCCCTTGTGTCTGCTGTGATGCCGTCAAGCGCCCATCCAACTCAGGGTAGGCCACCACCAGGATCCGGAACATCAGGGGGGTCATTGTGCGACGGTCACCCCTTCCACGTTGGGAGGCCATCCCCAGCTGAGCCTCCGCCATCTTCTTGCTGCAGCGGCGAATGTCCTCCCATCTCTTCCGGCAGTGGGTGCCCCGTCTCTGGTGAGCCCCCAGGGTCCGGACGTCCTTGGCGATGGCACGCCAAATGTCCTTCTTCTGGTGGGCGCTGACCTACATGACATGCACAAGAGAAGAAGAGAAGCCATTACCAACTGCCCCGTCGATGTAAGTGTCCCCCCTACCCTTGCCATTTGGCACTTGCATTCATGTTCCCTGAACTCTGCCCCCTTCCCTCTTACAACCAGCCCTCTCCACCCAGGCCTAGCCCATACAACGTGCTCCCTGTGTACTTACCTGTTGGTCTGGAGGACCGTAGAGTAGCGTGTACTGGGGGAGGACCCCATCCACAAGTTTCTCCAACTACTGAGCAGTGAAGGCAGGGGCCCTTTCCCCAGACGCAGCAGCCATCGTCACTTCCAGACCGAGGTCACAGCAGCACTTGCAGTGTAGGTCCTCTCCTGTCGAAGATCAGGTATCTAGTGATTGAACAGATAGAAAATGGCGGTGACGTCCGCGGCGGTGACGTCCGCGGCGGTTACGTCCGTGGCGGTGCGTATCATCACCGCCGGCGCACTTGTTCATTGGCTCCTGGGACCCATAGGGTCCGATGTTAACCAATGCAGCATTGCGCCGCGGTCTACGACCGCCTACCGCGACGGTGTGCAACGCCAACGCAGTTACCCCACAATCCCATTGTCCCAGTGTAGAGGTCAGGCAGCCGCCATTTCAGGGGTCCACATGGCTTCATTTACTTCTGCGTCACACATAGCTAGGCCTACACTCAACACACATACAGGAAGGGTTTTGTGTTTGGTGTAGTCTTCTGTGTAACTGTGGGTACATACCTTGATTAAAATTGACTCTGTGGTTGCTGTTGTCCTTCCTAGGCACCGTCAGCTGGGACATTTGAGAAGATGGCGGAATCCTCCGGTGTACCGACCGCTGGTGGACCTGTTGACAATGGAGGAGCGACATGTAATTGTCACCTACCGGTTTGACCGGGCCACAATCCAGGAACTATGTACCCAGTTGGAGCCAGACCTGATGTCACCAATCCGCCATCCCACTGGAATCCCCCAAGACGTGCAGGTGCTGTCAGTGCTCCATTTCCTTGCTAGTGGGTCTTTTCAGACAACAGTGGCCATGGCATCAGTTATGTCCCAGCCTATGTTTTCCAACGTCCTGTTCAGTGTTTTGTCTGCCCTGCTGAAACACGTAAGGAGATACATCATTTTCCCTGAGGTGGAAGATTTGGCTACAGTGAAAGGTGACTTCTATGCCCTTGGACATATCCCCAACATCATAGGTGCCATTGATGGGACCCATGTAGCTCTGGTCCCCCCCCATAGGAGTGAACAGGTGTACAGGAACAGGAAGAGTTATCATTCTATGAATGTACAGATGGTCTGTTTGGCAGACCAGTACATCTCCCAGGTTAATGCTATGTTCCCTGGCTCAGTGCATGACGCCTACATCCTGCGGAATAGCAGCATCCCTGATATGATGGGTCAGCTCCAGAGGCACCGTGTGTGGCTATTAGGGGACTCTGGTTACCCCAACCTGTCCTGGCAATTGACCCCAGTGAGGAATCCCAGGACCAGGGCAGAGGAACGGTACAATGAGGCCCATGGGCGGACTAGGAGGGTGATCGAATGCACCTTCGGCCTCCTGAAGGCCAGGTTCAGGTGCCTCCACATGACAGGTGGTTCCCTATTCTACTCACCGAAGAAGGTGTGCCAGATCATCATCGCCTGCTCCATGCTTCACAATCTTGCAAGCGACGCCAGGTGCCTTTTCTGCAGGAGGATGGTCCAGATGACGGTGTTGTGGCAGCTGTGGAGCCTGTGGACAGTGATGAGGATGAAGCTGAGGAAGAAGACAACGACAACAGGGAGTCAGTCATACAGCAATATTTCCAGTGACACACAGGTGAGAACATTTTCATTTTTACCATTAAATTCACTGTCACACGTCTTCTTCTATCCTGTGTCTAATTTCATAGCATTATTTGGTAACTGAATTGTTCCTTTCCATTACAGTTTCACAGGTGTGGTTACCAACGTGTGTCATCTGCATGCATCCTTCAAGGACTTGTGATGTGTGACATAGGCATGTTGCCTTTACAAATAGAAACGCATTTTGACACTGTCATTGATAATACATATTACCAAATCATAGACTGACTCCAGATTGTTTTGTGGTTCAAGAGTGTTTATTGAAGTGCTCAAAAATGGAGGGGGGTTGTCAAATGGTGAGTGGTGATGGTGGAGGAATGTCCATGGCAGAGTCCAGTCTATTAGTCTCACAGGTGCACTGCCCATATGGGCATAGGAAGTGGAGCTGGGGCAGTTTAAGTATGGACAGGGTAACAAAGTGGGACAGTGGGAGGACAATCAGGGTGGTCTCATTTCCTGGCGGGGGTCTTGCCATCTTGCTCTGTCCTGTTCCTGGATCTCAGGGCCCGCTTGCATGGTGGTTGTCCATCTGCAGGGGGTGGGGTGCTGGTGTGGTGGTCCTGTGGCGGGGCGTCCTGTCCACTAGAGCCGGCGGAGGTGGTGGGCAATTCATCGTCCTGGCTAGTGTCAGGGGCCCCTTGGAGTGCCACGGTGTCCCTCAAGGTCTGCTGTATGTCCTTCAGCACCCCTACGATGGTGCCAAAGGCGGAGCTGATGGTCCTGAGCTCCTCCCTGAACCCCAAATACTGGTCCTCCTGCAGGCGCTGGGTCTCCTGAAACTTGTCCAGGACCATCGCCATCGTCTCCTGGGAGTGGTGGTATGCTCCCATGATGGAGGATAGAGCCTCGTGGAGAGTGGGTTCCCTTGGCTTGTCCGCCCCCTGTCGCACAGCAGCCCTCCCAGTTCTCCTGTGTTCCTGCGCCTCCATCCCCTGGACCGTGTGCCCACTACCACTGCCTCCAGGTCCCTGTTGTTGTTGGGGTGGTGGGTTACCCTGGGTTCCGTGTAGTGGTGGACACACCGCTGATTGACCTGTCCTGGGTACGGAGGTTTGGGCCCGCTGGGTGGGTGCTGTGCTGGTGTTACCAGAGGGTGGAAGGTCAGTGTTGGGCTGTGCCTGTGCAAGAGGAACGGACTGTCCCGAGGCCCACGATGGTCCGGGCTGGTCATCAGGATCCAGAAGGGCAGAGGTGCTATCGTCACTGTGGGCCTCTTCTGTGGGTGGAGTGGAGTTGTCTGGACCCTCCAGGGTGGTGACGGTCCTTCGTGATCATGCTGGGGCATAAGGACATGATTATTGCATGTGTGTGTGTCATGGTGTGCAATTGGTGGGTGACCGTCTACCCCAGTGCAAGCATTCCTGTGTGGGGGTTGGGTGATGATGGTTGGGGGGGTGTTGTGGGTATGTGCAGTGAGCATGCTTTAGTGCTGGGTGTCCATGCTTAGTTGTGTCATGCAGGGCTTGGTGTTGGGATGTGTGGGTTGTGTTATGAGTACATTAGTGAGGATTTGGAGTGATAGGGGAGGGGGTGAGGGTGGGGTGTGTGATAGCATGCAGGTAGGGTGGGGGATATGAAAGTTATGAATTGACTTACCAATGTCCATTCCTCCACCGACTCCTCCGAGGCCCTCTGGATGCATGATGGTCAAGACTTGCTCCTCCCATGTTGTTAGTTGTGGGGGAGGACGTGGGGGTCCGCCCGATGTTGTGCCTGGAGACCGCTGAACGCACCTTCCCCCGTAGGTCGTTCCACCTCTTCCTGATGTCCTCCCTATTTCTTGGGTGCTGTCCCACAGCGTTGACCCTGTCGACTATTCTGTGCCATAGCTCCCTCTTCCTGGCTATGGATGTGTGCTGCACCTGTGAGTCAAATAGCTGTGGCTCTACCTGTAGGATTTCCTCCACCATGACCCTGAGCTCCTCCTCGGAAAAGCGGGGGTGTCTTTGGCGTGACATGGGGTGGTGTGGGTGATGTGTGGGGTGGTGTATGTGTTGATGAGTGTGGTGATGTGTAGTGGTGTGTGGTGTTTTGTGCGTGGATGTTGTGTTGGTGATGGTGTTGTGTGCCTCTGTGTGGTGGGATTGTCTAATCTGTGCTGTCTCTCTGGCCTTTGTGACTAATTTTTGGTCGTAGGGGTTTGTGGGTGATGTGGGTGTGTGTTTTATATTGCGTTGGGTGTGTGGGAGTGGTGTTTGTATGTGTATCAGGTGTGTGTATTTTGAATTGTCCAATGTGGCGGTGTTTTGGAGATGTGTGTGTATTTTGAGCGCGGCGATGTGTACCGCCAATGGAATACCGCGGTTGAAAGACCACCGTGTGGATTCGTGGGTCGTAATAGCATGGGCGGGTTTCTGTTGCCGTGCAGGTGGAGGTTTTGTTTTCGCCAGTTTAACACTGACCTTTGGTGTGGCGGTCTTGTGTGGGTGTCTGAATTTCGGCGGATTCCGAGATGTGTGTCATAATAGCTGTGGCGGAATTCCGCGGCGGTGTTTTGGCAGTCTTCTGCACGGCGGTAAGTGCCTTTTACCGCCAATGTTGTAATGACCCCCTAGGTCTTTGGGTATACAGACTCTCACCTCTCCAGTAGACACTGCTGACTCACTGCCACCATTGCTGCTGGACTCCACTTGCTAGGATTTTAAACCCAGCTCCTTCAGGCTCAGTTAATGAACCAGCACGATCTTTTTCACCTCCATCCTTAGTTTGGCCAGCTCCAACGTGAGCTTCTTCTCCTCCCTCCTGTCCTCCAACTCTATTTGTGATAGGCCTCTGGAAGATACACTGCTCCCTGTCCCATCCTGGGAGCAGGGGTGTTTCTCCTTCAGCTCTGTGTCCTCCTCTGGGTCAGGGTTCTCTTCCTCATCTGGTCCCAGGTCCCCTTCAGGATCATCCTCCTCTGTTGCTGCCTGCATCCTCTTGACATACTCATAGGCCAGGAGTGCTATCTGTAGGTCCACTTTGGAAGCCTTCTTGCTCACGTTCAACCCTCTCTCCGTGCAGAGATTTTGCAGCTCAGCCCTGGTGAGGTGGTCTACATTGGTCAGCTCCATCTCCATGGTAGTAGAGGAAGGCAGGGTTAATTACATTTGGAAAAATAAATATGGACAATGGAAAATAAGGATAAATAGAGAAAAATCAGTTCTGACTCCAAATTATTTATCTGGGATTTTTATGTAACACAAATCGCTGTATGGGACTGCACAAACACAAGTCCTGATCCAAACCGCTGACTACTAATGTGAGAAATTGGGTTGTGGAATGACTGGGTTGTGAGCCCTAGTCAAACAGCAGCCGCAATACCTCGCAGGGTGAACCACAAAAAGCCTTTACCTGTGATTAACCCTTGGAGGCTTGGCAAAACAGTCAGCCTAAACTTAAAGGCAATTTGTTAAGTATTTATGCAGTATGCAAACAGAAACATGGTGAAAATACAACACAATAAAGATCACAAATCGAATTAGAAAAATAGAGAACATTATAATAAATTACTTGACACTAAAACAATGCAAATCCAATTAGGAGAACCAGAGTTCTAAAATGTTAAAGTTTAAGGTTCAAAATAGTCTTCAGTTTTGGAAAATCGTCACTTGGGCATGTTTAGCACCACAACCAATGGTCCAAGAATAGATGGAGACCTCTTGGTGGTTCGAGACTCACTCAGGCTGGGTCCAGGTGCAAGTTTAAGATGGTGAAAGCCTGTTATATCCCAGTGGGTCAGAACAGGAGACCAGCTAAACTAGCCTTTGGGGGCACTTCTGGAGTCCAGGGTGTAGGTGGTGATACAGGGCTCTACTGCAGGGATGGCCTCAGAAAATTATAAGCAGGTTCCAGGCAGCAAAGTAGTCCTTCCATGTACAGCAGCAGTCTGGCAGAGTGCTCAGCAGGTCACAGCAGTAGTCAGTCCTCTTAGAGTCCTTTCATAAGTCCAGTAGTGAACTGAGGAGCAGGTCGGAGTGCTCTATTTTTATACCCTGGCGCCCTGCTTCTAGACGTTAGGAGAAGTTTCCAGAAGGGTTCTCAGAAGTTCCAGGAATTTCTTGCTTCCCCTGCATGGCTCCGAGCTGGCTGCACTGACAATACAGGGTCGTTAAGCCTATTGTGTGGTGGCAGAGCCCAGCCTGTTCATTTGCAAGTAGGGCTTTGCATAGCTCCACACACTCCCTTCAAGTCAGTTACTGGCCCATTCACCACCACCTTTTTGTGGTGCCCTCTCAGTACACCTTGTGAAGTCTTGGTTGCCTTTACGCCACACCCATAATACAGCTTGGGGGCAGAGGTGGCCCTATGCATCTGAGGGAATGCCCTCTTGAGATAGTGCTGGAGCTACAGGTCCACCAGCGCTATCTGTATCACACAAGGGGCTGCATAAGCTTCTGCAGCCCCTTCTGTAATAACAAGATCCCCCAAGGGCACACAAAGCAGGTGCATATGCCCATTGTGCCCCCAGGGCACTTTTGTAATACGGCCAAAGAATGTGACTTGACAGCAGAAGAACTGACACACAGAGAGGCTTAGGCAGTTCTGCTACAAACTAAGACACATAACTTCCTGATTTCAGGAAGATTTCAGCTGTGGCGTTGCTAGTGTGTCATAGGCAGTCATGCAAGGAAGGATATAGACCTCCTGGCTGCTGTGTGAATGTGAAATGCAGCAATATTCAGGGTTCTTCGGCCCCAATGCCTCTGGGCCTTAGGAGGCCTGTTGCACCTGTTGCACAAATGGAAGCTATTCTCCAGAATTTCAGTATGGCAAACTTGCCATGTGCCTGCAGACACCTCAGGTGTATGGGAATTTTGCTCTTGAGGAGGTCTAGTAGATGGCCAATGAGAGTGTTAGCATTACACCCTTGCCTTTTACAAAGTGTTGTACGTCTGCATACCTGATATGCATATATAAGATCTCACAGAGAACCTGATTACAATGGATATGTTTTCAAAATGAAAGCTAGGGGCAAGATGCATGAAAACCCCTTTCAAAAGTGGTCCCCAACCCTCCTCACTGACATTTTGCAAAAGGAATAGAATTTTGCACACAGACCTATGTAACAATATGTCAGGTCAACAATATCCATTTCGTAGTGGGTCGTATTCAAACCTACCTCCTTACTATTTATGAAGTAAGTTACAAATTGTTACTCACTTTGCTTGGTGGCCATCATGGCTGGCCTGCTGGCCAGTACGTGCTGTCTGTTATTGCTGTGTGTGTGTGAGAGTATGTGTGTGTGTGTGTTTGTGTGGGTGTGTGTGAGTGTATTTTTTTAATGCAGCTCATTTTCCTTAAAGGATTTGGCACAGTGTCACACTCCGTCATTTTTTGTAAATCTGGGTCCAGGTCTTTTACAAAGAACCTGTACAGGAATTGAGCCACACCCATTCGGCAATTGAGTGGTAACAGTGAGGAGATATTAGATGGTGCATTTTGGAAATATATGACTAAAGCATGGTGTGGTAGCGCAGCTCTCCTCCTCAGGGCACTTTAGCACAATGGTCACCTTGGAATGAGGCAAAACGTCAATTGTCAACACTAACATTCTGCAGAACACAATACAAGTAACTTAAAATGTTAAAAAGGAGTGTTAGTGGCTGCCTATGTTGCATGAATTATACAAAATATTTTTGAAACCACAACTTTTTTTTTAAATGACGTGTACAGCATAGGAACTTGATTTGTACGACCATTTTCAGAAAACTGTAACATGCCTCAACCGCCACCCTGTCAAAATATTATTAATGTGCAGTTTAGAGTGTCACATAAACATCTGAGAGAATTCTCATAGAGCTTATTTTTTATCTTTTCCTTACGTTCAACATACCACACATTGATATCCAGGAGTAGTACTGGGTCTGCCATTTTGGATCCAGCCCTTTCTCTTACTATGGCGAGGTGGTGAAGCCCTGCCCTCAGCATTGTGGGCCGTCTGCATCAATCCACATCTGTTTCTATCCTGCCAGATTCAGACAATGCTGCTGCTTATTAGATATCCTACCTCCATGACCTCCACCATCATTTCATTCTACTCTGGTCACATTTGAACTTCTTTACCACTGTGCTTCCCTTAGTCCTCTGGAGCCTCAAAGTATCTCTTGTTGGAATCCTTCTGGGTCTTCTAGCTAGAGATCCCCTCAAGTATTTTAAACCCTACATTAATCTCTCATGACGGTGAGTGGTGTACCTTCTCCTCTGAACCCAGTTTTATGTCCTGCACCATTAAACAGCTTGTCTTCCCCACTTACTCTTTCAATTATGTTCCTCTACCTCCCCATTCCTCCCTATTTTTCCACCTAGATCCACCTATTTTTCCTAGACCACAGAACAATATGGCAGGAAACACCCCACCAGATTTTTTTCCTCAAACAAGCCAAAGTAAAGGCTCCTCATCTACCAGCTTGAGGTACACTGTTGTCTTCTTGCAAATGTTTCTTCGCCTCCATCGTTTTTCCGGGCCTGCTCTTGAATTGTCAAAGACCAGAGGAGTCATAAAATAGTAGTCATATTCTCAAAATCCCTAAGTGTATCCTTTTACCCTAATCTCTTTGTTTACTGGAACAGAGCTAGGCACAGCATGTCGGATCTGTGACTCCTTAAGAATCCAGCGAGACGATCTTGATTGCTTCCTTTACCCGTTGCACCCTTAAGTTGAAAGACTATCGGGGATTCTGTTGTTACTTGTGCAGCTTTAAGAATTGTTTTTTATTTTGAAAGTTTCTCCACGTCTGCCTTCAATTCAGCTATGGAACAAAAATACACGTCGCTGGTCCATAATCCCATGTAGAGGTTGTACTTTTGGAAACCCGTGTATTCAACAAAGCAATAGAGCACAACACCTGGAGGAATGGAACTAGAGTGGGGGCTTTCAGTTAATGACCACCTAGTAATATTACAGGAAGCACACTTTCAACAAGGTACAGAATAGGAAATAATCCATGCAAAAGAGAAATGTGACTTTAACGTGCACCATTTTCATGCAAACACGTACAAGTGTACATGTACGCATTCCTGTGATTCGGGCATTAACACATTAGTGCTAGTCCTGGTGAACTGCTTTTTGGATATTCATTAAACGGAGGGCTGTGTTAAAGACATTCTAGCCAGCGTTATATTCGTGCGTAAAATTATTGAAAGCAGATGGCCAGGAATCCTTCAACACAATCCTGCTCTTATATCTACCTAAAAGATTGCTTTATGCATGAAATACATGTATGACAACAGGAATTATATGTGTAATGACTGGGTTTACCTTTTAGAACGTAAAATAGACCCTCATTCAATGCAGTGGAAAGCGAAGGACATAGCCAAACAACCAATCACATGAGTTGAAATATGTCCTCAGGGATGGAGATATATTAATCACACTCAATTATTATCTTAAGGTATTGGCAAAAGAGGATCACTGACACAATATTGAGACACACAAAATCGTTGACAAAAATATTGTGTTAAAAATATAATTTACCACCATATAGTCCTCCTATACTTATAATGGCAAGTAGAAAAATATCAGAAAAAAATATACTGCTGACACTAATATCCTCTAAAAATATACAAAACTATAAACTTTTTAATATAGAGTTTATAGTAGTAAATGCTGAATATATAAATTTAATATAATGTCAATTAAATACATTTCAGTAATATTTTATATTACATATATAAATATATACTTATATAAACAAACACATATGTGTTTGGGTATGTGTACATACGCACATAATATACAGTGTAACATAATAAAAATATGTATTTTACATTATTTATTTTTTAAACTATTTTACATGTATTATTATGAATAAATACACCGAAAAAAGGGTATGCAGAATGGCTAAATTGCTGGCTTTGGGACCAGGGGACCCTAGTTTTCATATTTACTTCTCAATTGGACTAGTGTGACGCTAGAAATCACAGTACTTCAGATCATTATCTGCAACAATTGTGAATACTCAGAAGCGAACATGGTAATGCATTAAAAACACACAAAACATGAAACAAATACTAATGATGACGGTGTTGCAGACTCATGCCATGTTGTCAAGGTGTTCCACTGCACTTATTCTGCAAAGGACAAGAGCTTGTGGACGCACATACACAGAAAGGCACGCACTCATACATGTACACAAATACCCGACTGCTTTCTGATAGGCTTTACGTAGCTCAAAACCATTCCTGAAAGTGGATGTAGGATTTTTCACCCTAGCAACAGCCTACTCTGAAAGAGACTATGAACCAGAACGAACAGGGCAAGGGAGATAATTAGAGCCTTCTAGTAGATGAAAGCTCTTAATGAGAGTGCAGTGACAGTCGCTGGGTCCCTCAGGAGGTGGTGTCCACATACATAAGATTTCAGCTCTTCCGCGCTGCTCAAGCGGTCTCTCCTTCCTTACTGAATTTTAACACACAGAAACTAGGGGCAAAAGCAACTTTTCATGACAGACTCATATTGCTTCGAGTGAGTAAGGGCAGAGAGAAATCTGGTCGTCTAGTAGGAAGCTTTTTTTGGGTGGACTCCCAACTTGCAAAATTGTTAAAACTTTCTTACTATCTGAAAGGAGGAGACAGGGCTTTTTTTTTGGGGGGGGGGGGGGGGGGGGCGGGGGACGTGTGCCACGCACAGCCTGATACACTTTTACCCGACCACCAAGTAAAAATACACACTTCTGAGGCGGCAGCCTATGCCCTCGGCGGGGGAAGGGTGGTGTTGCCCTATAATTAACTTCGGCTGAGCAGAGCCTCCGAACATAAGCTGGGAACACATTCTGTGCAGGAATTTCGAGCTCGCCGTGTGCTATATCTTCTCTGAGCCCAGAGACCATGTGAAGGGAGGCGGTAATTCTTGACACCGGGAGGCAACGTGTGAGTTGGCCGGTCTGGAGCTCAAGGATAGTGGCAGTTCTCTTAAGATGTTATTTTTTTGCAAAATTGGGTCCAAACGCTACGTTTTATTGTTGCAGTTTCCATAATTCATGGGATCAAAAGCCACCCATTTTTCTAAGTTTTAATTTATGAAAAAAATCACTGAATGGTACGGTGAAGTTTACCTGAGCATCCCCTCTCTGCAGTGGAAAAAACGTGTACGTGCCATTAACAAAATGTGTTCTGCCCTCTCTCATGACTGTTCTGAAAATAGCCCATGGGAGTTGGCTTCTGTTATGAGAAATTTGAAATGTGTTGCGAATGTGCCAAATCCTCAAACAGAGCTGTCAATTTATTCCAGGTCCATGCAAGAGTAGTCAATCCAGTACACGTTTTTGTTTTGTGTTCTAGGACTTCCAATCCTGTTTTCAGAATGGGATCCACAGGAATACAAGTTCCAGAATGCAAAGCTAAAATCTTAACTGGATGAACTACTCATGCATGAACCTTGGAGACTTTGGAGCTCTGGGCAAAACAGAGGAAAACACATCAAGTAATGTTTCACAAAGGAACAACCCATCTAGAAACACTGTGATAAGAGGGTCTATATCATCAACTTAAGGTCGCACTCAAGTTCATAAAAAGAAAAGTATGGCTTATTCGATTATCTTAGAAATTAATCACACGTCCCTCGGGTACACACACACATAGGCCGAAATGAAGATCACAGATAAACAACACGAGACAAGTCATTTAAAAGGCACCGAACCTTGCACTAGGACTCTCACATGTGGGGCCTTTTAGCCAGATCTTCGTGTTATGATCCCCAACAGCAACATCTTACATCTTACATTCAGAACCCTATATTCAGAAACTTACGTTTATAACACTGAATTCAGGACTTTGCACCTTAAATCATCAACCCAGCACCGTACAATCCTAACATCTACCCATAACATTGCCTTAAGAACCATGCATTAAAACCTCAAATTTATACTAAAGTTATTTGCTACCTTCCAGGCAGTGTATACGTTTATTGCTCTATTTGTATTTTTTGTGTTTTTCTTTAGCAGAAGCCAGGCTCTGGGGGGCATTGGAGCGCTGTACAGAGATGTTAAAGAGCATACACATAGGTAATGCATATCGACCACAGACAGGATCAATACAATTCATTGATTGACAAAAGCCATCTTAATGTACCTCGAGGGGCGCAACCATTCGAATGCATGCAGTCAACTGAGTATCTTTAACTCAGATTATTTACTGACAAGAAAATGCTCTTTCTTCTCGAGGCAATTTTTAATTAGTGCTGCTGTTGGTAGTTTTATACGTAGTCTATGAACATTTTTCTTGCCTTGCATATTAATTTTACTCACATGTTCTCTGCTTTTCTATTTCACATTAAAATTGCCACTCGTATTCTACTCTTTCGTATGCCATACTACCCTGACCATTCTCTTGAGGGTCCAAGCAATTCGGACGTTTTCATGGGACCGTGGCCCGTGGCCAAAAACTTTGTTCAGACGCCTCTTCAGTGTCCATACAGGGGTCAACTTATTCTATGAATAAAATACTTTTCTGGGTAAATAGTTGACCAGACAACTGACAGTATGTGTCGCCATCTAGTGGTGCAGCTGCTATGCTACGTAATATTTTTTATTTTTTTCTCTAAACATGTTTCATAGCATGCCCATGGGCAATTAAAAGCACTGGGCGTGGGGCAAAGAACTCCAGCTTCCTCTCTTTTCTGGCAAACCTGCTCCTGTCCCGGTGAGAGTTACAGCTGAAAGAGCTTAAGTTGGCTGTGCCATTATGCATTGAGGAAGTGCAATCAGCTACAGATAAATGGTGGAGTGAAGATGGGTGGCCAAGGATGTGAAGCAGTAACCAGGAGCTGTAAGAACAAACTCCCCTTTCATATTCCTGACCATGAGAGTAATCCAAGGTCGTGCAGATGTGCCCTTAACAGAATGAAGGCTAATTGGATATTGTAATTGTAATTGTATTTATATAGCGCTTGCTACCCCAGAAGAGGTGTCAAAGCACCTTTTGTAAAGTAGCACGCCGCTCTGACACCCAAAAGGATTAGTGGTGAATTAGTATAGGGAAATATGAATTAATTGGAGCAGTCGACCTGCAAGTATGTTAATTGAATTGAATAGAATAATGAAGTGATAAAAGAGAGAGGAGTCTAGAAAGTGCTAATTAGGCGATCATAGTCGTAAAATGAGGCTTGGGATGAGTAAAAGGAGAGGTGGAGGAGGGAGGAGTCTGTAGAAAAAGATTAGGGAGATCATAGTAGTAAAGTTAGGTTTGGGATGAGTCAAAGGAGAGATACATGAGTGAAAGAAGTCAGAAGGGTTTTTAAACACACATGCACCCAATCTTTGTGATAGCCTGTTGTAGGTGGCCCAGCCCCTATGGGGCACCCCATTAAAAAACACGTCTAGAGATGCCTTTATGGCTACCTTTCAAAGGAGCTCTGTAAGCAAAGCCTCAAAAGTAGGAAGACAGAAAGATAACTGAATTTGCCCACGTGGGCACTCAGAAATGAGGAAGACATCAACACAGAAACTCATCTTAAGTAGGAGCTAGAAAGACACTGGACTCCATCCTGTATGATCTGCAACCTTGGTTCAGGGAGTAAAGCAAGCTTGGTGGTTCCAAGACAGTCAAAATATATCATTCCCCTGACATAGGAACATTCATATTTGCACTAATGACAGCACAATGTAACAAGTAGACTCGGTCTTTGATGGAAACCCCAGAACAGTTTGTTAAGTCACACCGAATGCACTCCCAAGACAAAACAATGGCAGATTGTACACTATACAAATGGAAATAACATAATACAGAACACAAATTAAAAAATAAATCATAGGGTGAATGATGGAACAGAAACCAAGAAGTGGGACTTTCACAAGAAATCCCAGGCTAGTCAGGAGAACTCCAGAGGCCTTCACAGTCAGCATGCAGAGTAATGAAAACACTGGGGACTAGCAGGGAAGTCAGGTCACATTGTTTTCATTGCAGTGTATATCCTGGTAGAAACATGAGAAGCCCTCTTGCTTAACACCTCCTGGATAAGAGGAGAGGCTGGGCAGGCATGAGAAGGGAACAGGAGTCTGTCTCCACTCCTTGAGACAGGTCTGAGCCCACCCCTGGAGACACGTGAAAGAAAATTTCACCATCCTCTGCCAAGGCAGAAAGGTGACCACAGGGACATTTAAGCCACCTACACACTACACAAAAGATGATAGACTATTACAACCTCTTCACACTCTAAGGATAACAGGAACAATTGAGGTTCTCGGGAACTGAAACCAGGCAAAACGCCAAGATCAGACAAGCACGGGTTAAACAAGCTTTAGCAAAGCCAACAGGTCTGGCCTTGGTAAGCTGGTGCAACGGTTATAGAACAACGGGAAATGTAAGAAGGAAAGAGCATTGAGAAAGACAGAAAAATAAACAGGGAAGAGAGTGGAGTGGTTATGCCAAGTATGAGTGAGTGAGAGAGGGAGGGCAGTGAGGGGTAAACAGTAGTAGGGAGCAAATAGAGATGAGGAAACAGAGGGTGTGGAGGAGGGAATGGATGCAGAAACAGTCTAAGACTGGAACAGGAGAGGGGTTTATGGGGCAGATCTGGCAGGACGGGGAGATATATGAGATAAGGAGAAGGAAAGAACAAGCTTACATGCAGAAAACAAACACAGAACCAGGGGATGGGGCGGAGAAGGCAGGGATAGGGGAAATATAAAGACACAAATCAAACAGACTGTAAGAGTGAAAGGGGGACACTGGAGAGAAGGAGTTTGGGGGTATGAGGGCAAGGTAGGATGAACAAAAACGAACAGCAGTGTTTAATTTATGAAATAAAGACTAGCGGTGCCCTGAGCTCTCTTCAGAAGCCGGCAGCAGGTGCAATTAAATGTCAGTGCACAAAATGCAGAGGCTGATAGTCTTTATTCGAATGCTAGGCCCTCCCATGCATACCCAGGCGTGGCTGAGGAGTCACCCATAAAAATGGGTGATACAGGGGCAGCGCAAGGCACTAAACCTGTGCACCGATCTCATAGCTGCCAAGTTTTCTAGATCAATGCATGATGCGCAGCTCCAGTCCAGAGTCCCTCCCATGAACCTTGGACCTGCAGTCCCATCCATAATGGAATAAACAAGCCCACAATTCCCAGAATTCAAATAAAAAACAAGGACTGGAGCAGCAAATCACGTATGGGCCAAGGAAGCCTGGCAGTGCTGCAAATTTATCAGATTACAAACAAGTAACGGAGATGGGTTCTGGCTCTAGGCCTTAGTTCTCCCAAACAGGAAAGTTGCCACGTGAAGCCCCCTCTTAACATTGCCACCCTTTATCTGGACACCCTGGGAGAAGATGTTCACAAGGCTTTGAGATAGAATAGCCAGAAGGAGGGGCTGGGGAGGGACAATCAGGTCACAGGGACTATGCCAGGCAAATAGAGAAAGGCCAGGGGCACAGACACACACAGCCTGCAAGGGTGGGTTGCACCTTCAGTAAAAACTGAGGAACTTGTAGTAAGCAAAACCAGGAACAAGCCCAGCTTTACACACCGGAAACCACTTTAAACACATTTGTCAAGATTCTTGGTATAATAGCCATTACACCATATTTTTTTCTACAGGTGGTACATCAAAAGACCGATATTAGTGTGGTTATGCTGTGTGCTCTCAGGTGCCTTGTGCATGCTTTAAGCTTCAATAAGTGTGATACTCAGTCTCTTGCGTTCCTCTAACTAGCGTCATCTCTTTACTCAAGCAACACAGAGACCAAAGAAGGAGTAAGTAAAGCAATAAGGCCCAGAAGGAGAGGGGAGGTGGAATGATGGAGCAGGGGGGATGCATGGTGATTGCAAACATAGCTCCCAAGAGACCCCTGTGTTGTGCACCATTGGTCAGTTCAGATTTTTTTCTAGTCACCAGTACTTTCCATTCTGGAACTGCCCTGCTTTTTCTCTTGGTGAAAGGGCCCTTAGAGAAGACTCTGAGTGTTCAAAATCCCACTACTGTCTTTGAGCCAGATTTACAAGGCCCTAGCGCCTCTTAGTGCCACACTAGTGTCATTTTGTTTATACTAATGAGGCATTAGGAGGCCATTCTCCTTCGCCATATTTACAAAGTGGCAAATGCTAGCATTGCACCACTTTGTAACCCCTTGCACCACATTATACCTGTGCCAGGTATAATGTATGTAAGAGGAGGAGTTCCAATGCAGGAAGGCCACAAAATATGGCGCAGTGAAATCTACAAGATTTTGCTGTGACATTTTTTCCGTCGTTTTTAAATGCCTGCTTGGGGCAGGCGTTAAAGTGATGGTCCTATAGTACTCTGTGGGACTCCCTAGTGCTTTGCTGCAGTAGTACCATACTTTATGGAGCTAATCCAGCAAAGTGCCACAACAGTGTCATAAATTATGACGCTATTGTGGAAACGAGCGCCATATTGTAAATATGGTGCAACCATGATGTGGGGGGGGGGGCACAAGAAAAGTGGGGTGCGCGCAAGAAAAGTGGCACATTGTGACCAATGTGCCACTTTCTTGTAGATCTGCCTCTTTGCTCAAATCTTGGAAGGAATCAGTGCTTAATTTGAAAAAAAAAAAATAAGTGACAGGGCCCTTGTCAGAGGTCCACTTCCATTGTCCATTGCGCTGTCGGTATCAACACAGATACTAACCATCACACTCTTACAAGGGCAACAATTCTGCAGTCCCTTAAATTTATAAAAACGCCTGTGGCGGCAGGTATTAGTCATTTTTAATGTGTATTGAATTAATAAACAGTTGTTTTTGGTGGTAGTCTCTAAATTAGGCAAACAGCACCACCATGTGGCAGACTGTCATAAGTGGTGGTGCTGAGCACCAGAAACCACTGGCTAAAATTAAGCACTGGTAGGCACCCAGCTGAATTAATGCCAGACCTGGCCTCAAGCTGCAGGGACCCCCAGTGCCTCTGGCACCCTCACAGTGCTCCTCTTCTGAGGTTAGCCCAAGACACTAACTACTGAGTGGGCGACTTCTGGAATCGAACTTCCCCAAGACTGAGATCCATAAGGTAGTTGTGCCCCCTGACCATAAGCACTCACCAACCATGGGCCATGATGTCAAACAGGATGCTCTACTCTGCTCAACCCTGATACAAATGTTGCCATTTGGCAGACACAGGCTTTCTTGTTCCATTGGGTGTGATCACTCTCATTGAATGTTCAATCCATGCTCAAGAGTCTGAATCCGTCTGGCAAACCTGCATCTCCCAGAAACCAGCAAACTGATCGTTGGTTATTAGAATAGTAAGGAATTTAGATTCAATGATTAGGCAGGAAAATCGGAGTTTGAATTCAAAGCATTATGCGCCTTTTCTTAATTACTGCATTATTGCCAATGAGTTATTCGTTTTTTATATGCCGGGCGAAATTTGACTTTGTTCAGCACTTTAGTTCTCCTTTGGGTATTCTTTACATATATAGTATGTTTTTGAGACTCATTTATGTAAGTCTGACTCTGAGTCTGTAGATTTAACGTGTGACTAAATGTTTACACTCTCATTTTATTTAGTGAGTGAATGTCTTTTCTCCTTGCTCCTCGGGACTCCTAAAAAGATTCGCCTAACTCAGAAAAAAAGGCATATCGGGATCAGTCACTTTGTAGGTTTCATTTACAAGCACCTTGAAGATCTAGGACAGCCTTGAATTTTTACAGGGGCTACCATAGGTGATTGTGGAAGGAAGCCAGGTCCAAAAAAGAGTGTGTTGGAATGGAATGCAGCATTATTGATCTGGGTGACTGTATGACTTTGATGTTAGAATGGCACGTTGGATGTACATGATGGAAGTGAGTGATGTCAGTTGGAGTGTAGCTTTGGAAGCTGCCTGAGCCAGGTCTTTGAAGCAGGTCAGTGGGTGAAACAACAGGACGAAGATGAGTTTTCGCATCTCTTTCTCCCGAGACCACACAATAATGCGAAATGCTCAAGCAAAACTCAAGGAGGTGCCCAGACAACGCCAATACTTGGGGGGAGGGGGCACTTCAATATTTTAGTGGAGCACCAGGGTTTCCATTATCCCTCTAGGGTTCAGTGAGGACCGACTGAAGTCTGGAAATGCAGGATTGGCCAAAGTCGGTTAGAAGGACAATGTCCCTTTCGAGAAAACCAGAGGAGTATAAGTGAAACCAGTAGCTTTTTACCTCTCCAGAGATCCAAGTATTCAAACTCCAGCTCAGTAGCATGAGAAAGAAAGAGGAAAATTGGAAAGAGAATATTTTCAGCAGAAATGTGTCCTTCTCTGACACTGGTGTTTTTCAGTTGTAGAGGAGTTTTAGGCAAGTGCCTCACTTCTTTAAAAAAAAATATACTGAGGCGGCGTGTACTTTTCCCTTGGTTTGGAAAATGTGTATAGAAGTGTGTCCATTTCCTTTGGTTTACTTCAGTTCAGGTTAACCTTTTTGCTTTTATAGCTTACACAGCACACAGTCTGGAGGTTTTTACAATAACTGGGTTCTTTACTTGTCACCCTGACGGTTAAATCATCAGGGTATTGTGGTACTAATGAAATGAGTAATATATATACACAGAAATTAAGTAAAACTAATTTGAGAGCGATTCACGTATTTCTCATCACACATTATACATAGACGTGTGCACCGCATGGATCACAACGGAAGAAGTTAGGTTAATAAGAATATGCAAAAAGCTTCCTATCTGAGGGAGAATTTGCTAGACATACATGTAGGGGTGTGTGAAAGTTCGCGTGATTATCTTTTGCGTAATTAGACAACATTTTCGGAACAATTATGCAATGTTATCAAAGTTATGGAAAAATGCCAATATGGCATTTAGCACTAACACCTCCCCCCACCCCAAAGCTACACCTCTGCCAAAGAAGAACCACATCCCAATCCAAGGAGCTAGTTATAGAGACATTTTTAGACAGCCTCTTAGCTGTAAAAACTGTCACGTCAGCGGTTTGAATGCAGGTACAGACACAGACATAAATGGAACAGTGCTTAATTTGTGCTTGTTGTTTCCGGTGCTGAGCACCGGCACTTATTTTTGAGGGCCGGGGCTTAGTCTTCTGCCTCAAGCATTTGCTGTGAGCAAAAGACACACATGGGAAAGACGGAGGAAGAGAAAAACCAAAAAGCGTCACAATGGAAGAAAGCAGAACTCTGCAAGAGTGAGCTGAAGCGCTGGGAGTGGCTTTATATGGATTAAAGAGGCCCGAGATGGCTTCAGGATTACGCTGCCTCAGTATTCGGTGCTCACACATTTAACTCCGTGTTTCAGAGGAGAGCTCTGAGCGCCGGCACTTTTCTATTTACAAATTAAGCACTGAAATGGAACATTCATTTGGGGCATAAGTTGTCTGTCGCTCCACTATATATCCCCACCAGACCTTGCCCTGGTAAAGCGCTATGTTGTTAACCAGTTGGGTTTGCTCATTAGGCCCGTATTTATACGCAGTTTTGCGTAAAAAAATTTACCGCCGGCTAACGCCATTTCGATGCGCCATGCGGGCGTCAAATTTATACTTTGACGCACGGCGGCGCAATCAACAGGTGGGAGTAATTTTTTTTTACGCACATCGCGGCGTCAACTCGTAAAGGAAAACGATGTTAACGCAACGTAAATGACTGTGGGTCAATTTACGACAGCGCAACCCGGAAAGCGCCGTTTTTTTTTGACGCAATAGCGTCAAAAATACCCGCGAACACTGCCCTTTCAGCAGAGGAGAGCCAAAATGGATCCCAGATGCCACTACAGACCCCAGGAAGATGACAGCAGACCAGGAACCAGCCAGGATGATCCATACAAGAACCAGGACATATATAGAAAAAAAAGAAAGTGTCGCTTCAGTGCAGAGGAGCAGGAAATCCTGGTTAAAGAGGTGACGGAACACCAGCACCAACTGTTCATCACCTCTAAGTTGCCAATCAGTAGGAGAGAGGCCATATGGCAACAAATTGTTGACAAGATCAACAGTGTGGCTGAAGTACGCAGGACAGTCACCGAGTGTAAGAAACGCTGGCATGACTGCAAACGTAGGACAAAGGAAAAAATGGCCAGGAACAGGAAGGCAGCACTGCAGACTGGAGGGGGGAGTCCAGCACACCAGGAGGCCCTGGACCACATGGAGGAGATGGTCGCAGCCGTCATCCCTGAGGAGATCGTCACAGGGATTCAAGGACAGGACAGTGCAGACTACCACGAGACAACGCACATGCAGGGTAAGTCGCATGGGGAATTATAATGCAATAATGTTGACCGTAAGCAGGGGGGGAAATACCTACTACACATTGCATGTAAGTCAGCATATACATGGAGTGGCATGGATAAAGGGGCACGGCAGGGGGGCATGCCCTGCACATACAGAAGCTGGGGCACAACATAACACAACACCAACAACAGTCCCATGGGGGCATCCTGTCATGACAACAATGGAGCTAAGGGAAAGCCTCGTCAGGAGGGAAGGCCACTACGTCAAACTTACATCCTGGCACTCGTCAGCCAAAATATCTCCTACATTAACTAGGGCCCTATCAGCAATCCACTAGCCAAAACAACAACTGCAATGTAACTGCAACAACAGTTGACACTAACACCTCTGATCTCTGTGCAGCTATAGTAGCCAATGGCAGTAACCTCCCCATGGAACATACATACCTAAATTAGGGGGTGAGGATGACATCTGCAACAATCTCCTGAAACAAGACAAAGGCCCCAGTACACTCATATGTCAATGCCCATAGTTGTCACATACATCAGCCAAAGTAAACAGCAACAGGAGCGACACAGCACTAAGGACACACACATGCTGCATGTGTCAGGGTCCTTCACGTGGCTGGCTAACAAGGCAACATCACAAATGTCATACTCCACAGACAACAGCATTGAGGAGGGGACACATGCAACTGGTCACTGAAATACACCTGCACAGTCAGAGGACCAAATAGGACATTGATACGATAAACAGGGCAATCCAATTAAACACACATTACCCAACATCAGCAGGACACATTAACAATGTCTACATCCATATCACATCATAACATTGCCATGCATAGGATATGCCACATGTCAATTACAATTAAGTCAATGTGAACAATCAGGGATTGGGGCAGGTCCTGAGAGGCAAGTGTGCTGCCAGGGCAATCAGAGCACCCACAGCCAGTGAAAGGTCTCACCATAAGAATAGATATACACGGAGGGTCGAGTAGGACAAAAAGATGGCTATTCCCTATTTGGTACAAAGCAACACCTAGAGGCGATTAGGCAGACAAGTCTGATAACTCTATATCATACATGTGACACACAGGTGGGCCATAGGCCTATAACAATGCCCATATGAAGGACAGCAGATACCAATACCAAACAAGATCACAAAGTAAATTCATCAAAAGGCTGGCATGTTACGTAAAAATTGTCACAACATAGACACACTAATTGTACCCTGTTTCATTGCAGAGGAACGTGGATCTCCTGCCGATATGCCTGTCCCAGAGTTCCCTGATGACATGGATGACGAGCCCATAAACATTCCCCAGGAGACATCCAAAAGGTCCTTGAAACCCTCCAGACCCCACCTTCAGTCACAAGGATGAGCACAGCCATCACAGAAGCCATCACAGAAGAACCACCCACCACCCCAATTGCAAGACCTGCCAGCTCCTACACAGCTGAGGACTCTGACGACACTGGCACCAGCTTTGAAAGAACTGTAGTTGGAGTACAGCGGGAGCTGGCCAAGGAGGTGCGGGTGGGGATGCAAAATATGGCAGCCACCCTTGAGGGGGTGCGCTCGTGCATGATGTCATCTGCAGATCAGGCAGCAGCTATGCAAGCCCTAACATCCATACTGCAAGGACTACAAGAAACTATAAAGGAATTCACCACTGCAGTAAGGGAGTTGCCACAACACCTTGCACCCCAAACTTTCCACTGCATGCACGAATGCAATCATGACTCCCTCAGGGCCGACCTGGCTGCCTACCATCGTGATGTAGCTGCTATTCTCAAAAACCAGCAGGCCCTCCTTGCTGCAGTACTGCCCTTAAGACCTTCACAGGGAGCAGCCACCGGGATGTCTGACTCCACGTCTTCTAACACTGAGGTGTGTGTTGCCCCTTCACAACCAACAACAACAAGGACAAAGCAGGCAACACACACATCAGAAGAAGAAGACATGGAACAGATCACATTCACACGGAAGAGTACCCGGAAGCACTAGTCCCTGCACCATGGCCTACTTTGACCAAGGTCCTATGTTTTGTCAAATGCCAGTCTCACTACAACTATACTCAATGACTGTTCTGCTAACCACTGTATGACTTGTCAGCATTGCCAGTGAATGTCTCTCTCCTACTAATCGGCAAATCCTGTCCTTCTGCACTGTCTGTAACATCACCCCAGCATGTCAGGAGCATCATCCACACCCCTTCTGTAGGATCACCATGTAAGAATGCACTAGAACGGACTCAGCAAACATGGACAATGTACATTTTGCACTACAGCACCTATCAATAAATAGCACTTGCACACCTAATATGTCTCTGTGTAATTTGACACATCAACTGTGCAGTAGATAACTCAAAAGTGCCTGTGTGACAACCATGTAGCTTGTCAATACAACTGTCCTGACATCATGTAGTCTGATACATCTGTGCAGTGGCCAGGATTGCATCATAGCCTGACCATCCTGAGGAGAATAACTGATGAAGGGACAAACCACACACAATCATGCTGTGTTGGACAGAATAATGCTCCATCAATAGCAATCAAAGTCAACTAATGGTGGCTGATAAATGTGGGCACCATGCAATACTAAAACATTAAAGTCTAATCTAAGCAAACACAACTAAACACAGCATCAATCACCCTTTCTGAGTATACTTCCAAGAAGGGAAGTCATGCTGAATTTTTGCACACATGATCTATGTCAGTAATGAAGACAAGAAGACAAGAGTGTTAACAACACCTCATCTACAAAGATGTCCCTGAACATCACACTGCGGTCCGACCTAATAAATTACCCACAATACCAAGTCTGGAAGCACACTTTGTGATGTAGAAAACATACTCATCAACACAAATCCTTTGTGATCCATGTAAACTCCAAATGGTGGTTCTATCAAATGGTGGATGCTTACCAAGTTAGCACAGGGGTAGCTGCCATTTTAAACCTCTTTTTTCTTCGGTGTGTAGCATAGGACACAAATGTCATAGAACAACAATCACCTACACTGATGGCAAGGCCATGATCAAGTAGCAGTTAACACATAATGCAAAGGGTTAACTATATATTTATTCATAAGTATTCACACCAGAGGCAACTAAGGGAAAAGTCATACCTACACTAATCTAATCTGACTACTCCTAACCCACAACTGTCCCTAACTAGCCTAAGCTAAACTTACTCTACACATATAACGAATCGATCTAAACATCAACCCCCCACCCACCATTATGAGACAGGACACATGCAGGACAACACATACTAACCTACACACATCCTATACTATCCTAAACAATCATATATTTTTTATATTTTTTTGTATAATTTTTTTTTTTTTTTTTTTTCTAAACAGACAGGAATCCCAACATTGACCCCCACCCACCCATCCACACACTCAAAAATGAAAAATAGAAAGAATAAGGACCCCCACCCTCCTCCCTAACACTAACTAAACTAACAACCTATACTAACCTAACACTAATCCCCAAAACCCACCTATCATGATAAAAAGGAAAGAGGAGAGAGGAGAGAGGGGAGGGATAAATTAAAATAGACCATATAAGTCCTAGAGGTTGGCCCTCCGTAGGGTCCGCCTGATGGACCTGACCCGCTTCTTTATGTACGCCACATCCTGGCTCAGCTTGTCCACCTTCCGAATGAACTTGTCCATTTTGCGGTCTAAACCCTGGAATGCCACAGGGTCAATTGGAGGTGCTGCTGCTGTCTGTGTGCTGGCAGAGGTGTTGTAGTGCTTTCCTCTTATCTAGTTTTTAAGCACTAACATAACACAACAGAAATGCACTTCTGAGGTCAAAGAAGACTTTTATTGTTGTTAATTCTTCCCCAACCCCAATTTTTATGTATGACGAATTAGTAGCTTTCAAGTCCGCGTTAATCAAACAAAATATATCAGTTTGCAATATACACAGCAGGTTATATTTATAAGATATTGAATGCAAAGCAAAACAAATACTTCACCGTGTGGGAAACTATCTACAGCTTCATCTTTCTAAGGTCTGCAAGCTGATGACCCCTGTCAGCCGCGAGAAAGAGATTCATCTACCCACACAGAATTGCTGGCAGCTGGCGCCAAGCTCCAGCACGAGGTCCGGCAGATTCGAATCTGACTCTCTGCAGCCTGTTACTTTCGTTACAAAGGTGTGCCCCCTCCTCTCAGACCTGGGAAACTGAGCAAGCCTTTTGGAGACTGGCCAGGTCTCCAAGACTACTCCTGTTCCCAAGCTCAAGCAGAGAGAACAACACCATGTACTCTCTCTTATCATGTCTAGTCTACTGTGAGAAAAACATCTTGGTTCTCTGGTGCAAAAACACAGCTTGGAAAAATACAGCTTGGATTCTCAACTGCAATGTCTAACTCCACGTTAAAGGCAATAGGCAGCTAACCTAAGTATCAAATGCAATGTCATGTTAAAGGCAATAGGCAGCTAACCTAAATATCAAATGCAATGTCTAGTGTCATGTCAAAGCCAATAAGCATCTAAGCTGAATACAAAATGCAATGTCTTATATCATGTCAAAGCCCATAGGCAGCTGAGCTGAATACAAAATGCAATGTATAATATCATGTCAAAGCCAATAGGCAGCGGAGCTGAATACAAAATGCAATATATAATATCATGTCAAAGCCCATAGGCAGAATATCTAATAGCATGTCAAAGTCAATAGGCAGCTAAATTGAATACATCATGTCAAAGCCAATAGGAATGCAATGTCAAAGCCAATAGGCGGCTAGACTGGATACAGCATGTCAAAGCCAATAGGCAGAATACAGAATGTAATGACTAATGCAATGTCAAAGCCCATAGGCGGCTAAACTGAATACAGAAAGCAATGGCTAATGCCATGTCAAAGCCCATAGGCGGCTAAACTGAACAAAACATACCATGTGCTACTGGTGAACATTGAGCAACTAATATGCGCAGTGGTGAAACACAAAGTCATTGGTCAAAACAAACTTTATCAAATGGCAGTACATTCTGCCCTTTGACCAATGAATTTTTGTTTCACATATCTCTTGTTTCAAACAAAAACAAAAAACAAAAAACATCAGCACAAAAAAAAAAACCATTATCAGCAAGTCACATTTGAATGATCAAAACAATCCCTGTAAAGCAATATAAGTGGATTAACACATTGATTTCATAACCTTTCACATCAGATACATCTATACAGAAAAGACTGAGCAATTTTACTCTGAATGAGTCTCTAATTCAACAGTGTTAGCAATTTGATGTAGCATGAGTTCTGCTCATGTAAAGGTGCACGGTCCACCTGAAAGGTTTGCTGGAAGATAAGCAAAAGTCAGAGTTCCATACGAGAAGGAAAAAAAAAAAAAAAACACAGCTTAGTTCCAGTGGAAGAATGCAATCAAACAAGTTGAACTTGAACTGAAGGCGCAGTTTGCGCAAAATGGATCCATGGTGCTGGCACTTTACTCAGCCAGGTTCCGGTTGGGGATTCGGTCCCTTCCCCGACCCCACACGCACACACCGGAAGGGGGACCACACAGCACACTCAGGGACAGTGGCGAAACGTGGTAGGGTCTGCAAAAGAAACAAGTATGACTTTTCTTGCAAATAACATTTTTCATTTAAAATGTACCCTTCCTCTTTCTTTCCCTGTTTTATAATCAGCAGGACGTTTTTGGGGCCCTTTGTTATAATTTCTGCAGGTTCTGGAGGATCACTTGGGGCTTCAGCCCACACATCAGCACTGAGGTTTTTATCTGCTGCGCCACAGCTTCCCTTTTCTTGCACTGTCAGAAGGGCTGGGGCAGACTCCTTCTTTAACAAACCTTCATTCACTGCACTTTTGTCAATTTGGGCCATTCTGTCTCCAATTTGTATGAATGAATCAAATTCTTTTCTAGGTATCAGCATAATTTTGATTTTTCCTTGGTAATTTGCAGCAATCACTCTCCCTAAAACCTGATCAATTTGCCATTTCTGTTCTGGTAACTTTCCTCTCCCCAACTGCTCTGTGACTGCTTGCATGACAAATTGCTTTTGTGCGTGCTGCACAGTTTTTATCAAAACTAGGGGAATGTGCATCTCTCTCATCTCTGCCCACCTGTAAGTGGCTTTTTCTCTCAGCTGTTCACATTTCTGGGGCACCCACTTAGCCATCCCCACTAAGGCAGAATTCTGGGTGAACACTTCTCTCTCTGAATTTTTCTCATTAACATCTGCAAGGTAATTGAACCAGTTAGGTGCTAAAACATTAGCAATGGACCAAAAATCTGCGTAAAAATGACACATCTCACGTAGCTCTTGCTTTAAAATCTGACACACATTATACAACTCCATTCCTTCTCCTGTGCCAGAAAACAACATTTCAGTCAATGAATCATTAGTAAAACAAACATGCTTTTTATCTTCAGTAGACACGAATTCAAATGGTGCACACAACTTCATTGATAACTTTTTTACCTGTGGTACTCTAGCCCTGTCTTGCAAGTACCAGATCCATTGTATGATTCTAGCTAGGGGCACTATTTTCTTTCCTTGTTCTTGAGTTACATGTACATAAGTATTTCCTTCTTGCACTGCGCAGAAACCTAAAGTCTGCATTATTTCATTTGCCAAATCACAAGCGCGCAGCTGCATATAATTTTTCAAGGTGACCATATACAAAAGTGTTAGGATTTCTCTCAAATGAGGGCTATTCTTTTTCCAAAAATCAAACAAGCTAATGAAAGTCGGCTCTTGCTCTAAAATCTTTCGTTTTACTTGTGCATTTTGCAACGGTAACTCGTAAATCACATTCTGGTCTCTCTCGTCCCTGTTATCAGTAAAGGAATGCATTTTGTCTGCCAAAAACCCTGGCTCACACAAAAACTCAGTGCAGCTCGGAGCTGTCTTAACCCCCTCATTACTGGAATGGGACAAGAAAGATTCACCTACAACAGCATTTTTATAACTTTCAGTCGGGCTAATTTGCTCACGTAAATTCCTATTTTCATGTTCCAACTTCCTACATTTCTCCTGCATTTCTCTGTAAGCAGATAAAGGTATCCAGACCTTTCTGTCATCATTACTTCCAAAAGACACTTTTTCTACATATGTACAACAGAAATTATTTCTCAAATCACTATCAGGCATTTTAGCTACACATGCATTTTCAAAAATGGTCTGCTGTGCTTCTGTAATTCTCCAAACAGAAAACAATTCACAGTTTTTCTTAGCACCATCGGGCAGTTTATCAACACATGCATTCTCAGACATGGTCTGCCGTGCTACTGTGATTCTCCAAACAAAAAACAATTTCTGTAATTCTCCAAACAACAAAAACAATTACACTTTTAAAGTGTGCACTTAGAAATCTACCAACTCGTCAACACCCTCTTAATCACCTCTTAATGACCGACCCCACGCCTTCTGGTACCAATTGTAGTGCTTTCCTCTTATCTAGTTTTTAAGCACTAACATAACACAACAGAAATGCACTTCTGAGGTCAAAGAAGACTTTTATTGTTGTTAATTCTTCCCCAACCCCAATTTTTATGTATGACGAATTAGTAGCTTTCAAGTCCGCGTTAATCAAACAAAATATATCAGTTTGCAATATACACAGCAGGTTATATTTATAAGATATTGAATGCAAAGCAAAACAAATACTTCACCGTGTGGGAAACTATCTACAGCTTCATCTTTCTAAGGTCTGCAAGCTGATGACCCCTGTCAGCCGCGAGAAAGAGATTCATCTACCCACACGGGATTGCTGGCAGCTGGCGCCAAGCTCCAGCACGAGGTCTGGCAGATTCGAATCTGACTCTCTGCAGCCTGTTACTTTCGTTACAAAGGTGTGCCCCCTCCTCTCAGACCTGGGAAACTGAGCAAGCCTTTTGGAGACTGGCCAGGTCTCCAAGACTACTCCTGTTCCCAAGCTCAAGCAGAGAGAACAACACCATGTACTCTCTCTTATCATGTCTAGTCTACTGTGAGAAAAACATCTTGGTTCTCTGGTGCAAAAACACAGCTTTGAAAAATACAGCTTGGATTCTCAACTGCAATGTCTAACTCCACGTTAAAGGCAATAGGCAGCTAACCTAAGTATCAAATGCAATGTCATGTTAAAGGCAATAGGCAGCTAACCTAAATATCAAATGCAATGTCTAGTGTCATGTCAAAGCCAATAAGCATCTAAGCTGAATACAAAATGCAATGTCTTATATCATGTCAAAGCCCATAGGCAGCTGAGCTGAATACAAAATGCAATGTATAATATCATGTCAAAGCCAATAGGCAGCGGAGCTGAATACAAAATGCAATATATAATATCATGTCAAAGCCCATAGGCAGAATATCTAATAGCATGTCAAAGTCAATAGGCAGCTAAATTGAATACATCATGTCAAAGCCAATAGGAATGCAATGTCAAAGCCAATAGGCGGCTAGACTGGATACAGCATGTCAAAGCCAATAGGCAGAATACAGAATGTAATGACTAATGCAATGTCAAAGCCCATAGGTGGCTAAACTGAATACAGAAAGCAATGGCTAATGCCATGTCAAAGCCCATAGGCGGCTAAACTGAACAAAACATACCAAATGCTACTGGTGAACATTGAGCAACTAAAATGCGCAGTGGTGAAACACAAAGTCATTGGTCAAAACAAACTTTATCAAATGGCAGTACAGGTGTTCTGTGTGGGAGTTGTTTGTAGCCCACTGGACTGTCCTGCAGCTCTGATTTTGCTGGGTCCAGGTCGTGCTGCAGAGGCAGGGACAACTGTCCCCGCCGTTGCTGGGGCCACTTGGGGAGAACTGGTGGTTGTGGTGGTGTTGGCTGTAGTGGGCAACATTGGGCCACCCTGTGGTGAGGCCCACCATGCTCCGGAGGCCCGATCCGCCTGGTATTTTCGGGCCATCCGTCGGAACCCCGACTGCACCTGCAGGATGTGCCGGTATCTCATGGCCCGCCTTTCAAAATCATGCCTCTGTGCGGCACTCATGTTTGCAGCTGTGAAGAGAAAGGGCAACTATTTACCATAGGAAATGCATTGGGTGGAATAGCACAATGGGTCAATTGGAAATTACTTTTACTGTAGTTGTAACAGCTCATATCACCACATAGATCATTGAAAGTCTCAGAGGAAGTACATGGGAAGCCTGCATACAAAGGGCATCTCACACCTAGCATATACATGTCTATACATGATGGGTGACATCAGCCTAAACTTCTCATCAAAATAATTAGTAATGCAGCTGACATTATGGCTGCACCTCCTCCACCTATTGCCTTGACTACATATGTCAGTGTATGTGATAACAATCACAACCCTCAATATCTGTGATTTGTAATTGGATTTGCTAGTATAGAACCCATGTGCCATAACCGAGTGTGTACACTAGGTTCAAAACAAAGTTTCAAATGGTCACAAGTATGTGTAACATACTGGTTGCTACAGTCCTAGGTACCCTATTCCCAAACACATGGCAGTCTTTGAGGGGGGGGTGGGAAGAACATCCAACAATCCCATAATCAATGCACACCCAGGAGTGTATAGAAAGCTCAACAAGTTTTTGCTTCCACACACACAACACCAGTGAAGGGCTAGCAACAAATCGGAGTCAGCTAAACCTTGTCCTATCCAAGGTCCACACATGTCAAAATGTACTGACTTAGGCCAACATCATATACTACCAGTGAGGCATATTTTTCTACAGACACAGAGGAGCAAGAACACCCATGATCATGAGTAGAATGTACACCTAGGCCATTGCACTCTAATCCCACACACTTCTAGTACAACTTGTGGAAGTACATGCCCCCGGAAGATCCAACCTACAGTGTACTCAGTCCATCGTTAACTAGGGAAGCAGCAGATTTCAGACAAGCCATTTGCAGAAGCTATCTGGGAGAATGTCAGTCTGAAATGCAGACTCAGTCCAAGACAAGTCCCAGAGCAACTCTTACATTAACCAGTGTATTCCACATGACTCACCCCATTCCCCATAGCGGGCCCTACTGGAATGGCCTACAGACCCAAAATCTGAGAAATGGATAAGCAAAGGTCAACTCAAAATGAAGTGATAACTGAAATCCCACTAATGGAACAATACTAATGAATGGGCAGCGAATCAAACCTTGAATTCTGTTGAACACACAGTAGTCCATCATGCATCACCAGCAAACATTAAAAATAGCACACATGCAACACTCACTGTAGGTGTCGGGGTCCTCAAAATGAGCCACCTCTCCCACTGTGTACGGTGCAGGTCCACCTGTAAAGCATGGAAGGAAGAATATACTCAGAATCCGTGCACTGACAAACAATTGCAATTACAAAGACAATGTGAGAATATGACATGAGTAATGAAACACTTTCACACATGCTCATACTGCATAGAATTAATCATGAGCAACATTTACATTGGATGAGTCTCCTGCTACAGTTACACACCCTACTACACACATGCAGTGGCCTGGACAGTCATGTGGTGGCAAAGATGCACCTCCATTAGTATGCACCAACAATATAGGGGTGCATTCATCTCATCATGTGCATCCAAGAGAGACATCAAAAAGCTGGTTACTTGAGGACTGCATGACCTCTCTAACTCAAACAGCCTATGTGGTCATTTTCCATACACACCAACCAGACACACATGTGACATATGTGTGGACAACATTGCTAACTTCAATTGACGTGAAGGCAGCACTCATTTATAGCATCATGTAGGGTTTACAAATGTCAGTCTAGCTATGCCGTCTACATATGTAGGTATGATGTTTCAACATCCATTTTTCACTGGCTATTGTGACCTGTAGAGTCCTAATTGCGTCATTAATGTGTCGCTTGTCTGACACAAAGGCAGCACTACATTACATACTGCTAGAGGCAACCGGTATGTGTAGAAAACATGAGCTACCTGACTGCTAGCATTTGTCTTCCTTCACATTGTGCATCAATTACCCAGTAGGTTTCCCTAGCATTACACACAGTCAGCTACTTATCTGGCAGATTGGGTAACAATCATCACATGTCGCCTCACAGCTTTAAATTGTGCACATGTAATTGATCTGTACTCACCAACATGGCCACCAATCCTGATTCCCAGGTGGTCCAGCAGATCTTGCTCCCTGGATATCAGATCAGCCCAGCGGTGCTTCAGTTGATGGTCATTCCTTAGGCTACCATATACACGGACCAAGTGATGGCGCACCTTCCCCCACCGGACTTTACGGGCCTCTGTGTGATACCCCTGTATCACCCTACCCCCAGCCTCCAGCATGAGTGGGAGGAAATGGCAAACAAGCCATATAAATCCCCCCAATTCCTCCTCACCCATCCTGGAAAGCCGTGGCCTACCAGACATGTCAGCACTAACAAAGGGGAAAAAGTTGTAGAAAAAGGAAAAGGGGGAAATGGGGAAAGGTAGAGTGGTGAAATACAAAGAAAACTTAAGAAGAAGAGCCTATATTACAGTACCCACAACAGACTCCCACAGACAATAAATAAAACACTGGACTTGACAAAATAATACAACACAGACTCAGACAGTATTCAACAACAAGACAATGATGAGAAAAGCACAATTGAGATGGTACACTGGACACAAAAGCACTAATACACAGGACAACACTTTCCACACAGCCACACAGTCTAGAATAACCTGAGACTGCAAAGTGAAAGTGAAAGTACACCCACCGTACAGATTCTGTAAACAGGATATCCTATTACATCACATCCTGCATAAAATGGCCGCCCTTTTTTCCCGCTATGCGTCCTTTTTTTACGCATACAGCTTGTGCGTCATATTTTTTGACGCATAGGAGTGCACATAATGCAGAGTCAATTTTTTTTTCTTCATTGGTCTATTATATTTGTTTGAGGCTTATTTTACAGTTCTAGAGTTGAAAATTAAGGCACTGGAAAATATGATATCTAAATATGAAAAATATTTTTGACTCTGCATTATCTGCACTCCTGTGCGTCAAAAAGTATGACGCACAAGCTGTATGCGTGGAAATATGACGCATTATGGAAAAAAATGGAGGCCATGTTATGCAGGATATTATGATATCTATTTTTTAAATCATTTTTTGACTCTGCATTATCTGCACTCCTGTGCGTCAAACATTATGACGCACAAGCTGTATGCGTGAAAATATGACGCATTATGACAAATATGTCTTTCATTTGTCAAATTGAGAAATGAATTTTGTCATGACCAAACGGTGCTAAGTGATACACATTTGGGGTTAGCTATGGCAAATGTCCCTTATAGGATGTATAGAAGGTATTCACAGTGCAATAGTAATGATTGGTCAGAATGGATATTACTCATAATTGTACATATATGTGGGTAATTGCTGATGGCTATTTTCAAAATATGAATGGGATACCAGGATGTATTCCTTAGCAAAAATGTGTCCACATTTATCACGGTAATCAAAATTATATAAAGGCCAAATAGGTAGTGCAATTGTCGCCTACACTTTTTAAGGGGGTAACCATGTCCTAATTACGAGATAATGTATCTTAAATGTGTTTTACTTTTGACATGTAGGGCACACATGCGCCTTATGCATGTGTGTGCTTCACATGTGCATAAATAATGTATATTTGGGGGGCAGTAGATGTGGACTTAGGCCCCCAGCACCCTAGGGTTTGCTCTTCCAGACTTGCAAATTTATCCAAGGATTTCCAAAATTCGGTAATGCTAAACCTTCAGCAGCAGGCTCATGGAAGCAAATAGGGTATGATTCACTGTTTGCCATTCTGTAATCCCATTTGCCCATTTTACGTTTTCCCTATTGATTCTTTGGAGAAATCTGACATACCATTTTGCACTGATATTTTTTGCAAAATCTCAACGTTCCTCATGTCATGATAGCAAATAGGTTGTTGATGTATGTGGACCTTTATGCATTACCTGGTTTAGTGGCATGTTTCATTCTTCCTGCTAGGTTACAACTGGGACACTACTGTGATCGGCTGCTTGCAAATATTTTGTTGATTGGATGGTACATGTACATGTGTGTGGTCCAATATTGATCCAGTATCAACTGTCAGGGTGTATGTTGTCACTGTAACTTCCAGGTCTCCTCATGAGTTAGTGGCAGCTAATCTTGTTTCTATTGGGTATTGTCTGTAGCAAAATTTGAGAGAAGCCATTGAGGACATGGTCACCTACACATGGATGGTCCCACCCTGTCACTGAAAACGTGTAATGAGACTTTCAACTGGGCAACCTTGGTGTGCTGAGTGAGAGAATGTCTCAGGTGTCTGGAAGCGGCATGTGTCATTGCAACATTTGTACTCCAGTTGGCCTCTGTGGATGGTAATGTATCAGGAAACATCATAGCCTCTGTGCAGAAGTAAATGGCTGGTATTCAACACACACGACTCATCTTTATCATTTGAACAATGTTACTCAGCGTTTGAACAGTCAGGGTCCTCATATGTGTTGACTTTTCATGGACATTATCTGAGGTTGCTGGTTTTGATGGAGGCCATTTACACCATCATACACTATGGTCCTGGTCCACTGTCACACTTTGTAGTTTAGGCATTAATGAGGGCCAGACAACGGAAGGGCCAAGATTTGGCTATTCAAGGGCACTGTCACAAATCGGATGCAAATAACAGTCAGATGATGCAATACTATGTATTTGAGTATGCATTGATGAGGCTAATGACAAATTAGTGTCTGAGGTACAAGAGGTTTTGGACAGCACGTGTGGTCCATAGGTGGACCCCAGGTATCTGTAGAGTGACCCACGGACAGGTGCCAGTCAGGCTGACAGGATGCTGGGTCAATCAGGAGCAAGTTCTTTCAGTAATTACATGATCGAGTGTTCTGACTAGGACTGGTCAGAGGGAGCAGTAGACAGTTGAGATGTCACACTGTGTATGTCCTGTGTTGTTTTGAAGGTGACACATGAACCCTGATAACGTTTTCTACGGCAACATTAGTGTCAAAGCTTAATGATGTAATAGCTCAAATTCAAACATGTATGCAGTAGGAGGCATCAGCAGGGACGGGGCATGTACATTTGGGTGGTGTGCATGGAAGGGATCACTGGTGTGGCCTCCATCAGTGTCTCACTAGTCCTGTCAGATGGGATTTGCTGATAAATAGCCTACAGTACCTTTCACAGAAGAATCAATCTACAGGTGATACCAGGCCTTATAAACTCAAAGCCAGTGTATTATATGAGCTGAGTTCCATGCAGTGAGATGGTACTATGACAATGGTAGGCATAGGAAAGGGTGTGGCACACTGGATGACTCTTGTGAGTGTGTGTGTGTAGATGAGGGAATCTCAGTGTACACAAATCGGCATTCCAGGGACCTCTTCAGACAGGTGGGGTGTGAGCAGCTGCAAGTGTGTGTAATGTTTTTAGAAAAGGGCTGACATGTAGATGGGATGTGATGTGCTGGATGCTTGTCATAGGTGTAGCACTTGTGCTGTGTATGTTCTGCTTATGTGTAACTCTAGTGACAGATAGTCATTGCAATGATAGTAAGTAGTTGGAATTACTGTGGCAAGAGTCTAGTACTACATTCCTGTTCCTGAAGCATTAGCATGTGAACTGCCTGATGTATGAGGCCTGTTTTCCCCTAGTTGAGTGATGGTGTTTTAGTTGTGTGCCATCTGCTTCGATGATCCATGTTTACTACATGTATGTGAGTCATATGTGTGGTCCTCAGCTATTGCCCTTCAAAGGTGAACTGTACGGGATGTCTGTCATTTACATTGTGTGTGTATTTGACCATTGTATGGTGGCCATTACATTTGTGGTGTATTTTTTTGTGTCATGATTGTTATATCATTATTGCACAATGAGGCAACATTCTTCTTCAGATATTTCAAGCTAAAGGTGGGCAGAAATGAATAGGCCAAACCATGATGTGGTGTTTATTATCAGTGTTTATTTACAATAGTGCATTAAGTGGTGATGGTGATAATTATGAAAAGAAATTATTTACAATGTGTTGGCGCCTACGCACTCCAGCAGCCGTGTTTGGTTGTTCCCCCTCCTGTTGCAGGCCAGCATCCTCCTCTTCTTCGTCTTCAGGCATGTATGGGTCTGGTTCGAGGAGGGGAATGTTCTTTTTTACACAAATGTTGTGCAATATTGCACATGTGAGTATGATCCTACAGACCATCTCGGGGGAATATAGTAGGCTACCGCCAGTGATGTCAAGGCAGCGGAACCTTGACTTGAGGATCCCAAAGGTCCGCTTGACAATGCTGCGTGTCTTCTTATGGGCGTCATTGTATGCCCGGTCTGCAGCAGTACTCGGGTTCCCAAATGGTGTTATTAGCCATGGCTGGATGCCATACCCCTGATCAGCTGAAAGAAAAACACAGAATGGGATCATGTAGATGTAGCTGGAACTATTGAAAAGACCTTTAATGGCAGTAGTTGTCTTGTGTTGTCTGTGACTCTTTTGTGTACTAATGTGACATCCTATACTAGTAGGCTATACCATCTGCATTGTGTTGTTTCCTTGGCTGAGCAAGTGTTTGTCTGCTAACCTTTTGTCAGCAGTATGTTTTGGGATTTGCAGTACAGTGTGCCCTCCCTAGCATTGTGACTTGTGATACAGGTGTCCGTGTGTCTTCACTGAGGGTGAGATGATAGTTCCATGCACATTTACATTTGGAAGTGTTGTTAACACGTTCATATCAAAGTACCCTGTACATCCCATACCTTGAAACTTATGCAATGTATTAATGTAAAGGTCATTGTGACACTTACAATTTGCAAGGTGACATTTAGGCAACCACACTCATTAATGTCTTCACATTAGGCTGTACAGTAAATTCCAATGTGTGACAGGTTCAATGGTGAGTTAAGAAACGTGGCTAGTGATGTCAGGACCTCAGTATGTTCCTGTCTAGATGTTGCTGTTGTGGTGTATGTGTTGTGTGTCCTAGAGGGTTGCTGTGCAGTGTGTATATAAGTAGGTTTCTGTACTTACCAACAAGTAGTCCATTGCCATACCGTCCATCCTGGAAGTGTTGGTTGATGGTGCTGTGACGGAAGATGAATGAGTCGTGTACACTCCCAGGATATTTTGCCACAATGTTGGTGATCAATCCCTGGTGATCGACTATGGCCTGCAAGTTGATTGAATGTGTGTGCTTCCTGTTGCGGTAGAGGTGTTCTGTTGCAGCAGGTGGCACAAGGCGTACGTGTGTGCAGTCGATTGCACCAAGGACGTGTGGGAAGCCACTGATAAGGTAGAACCCCTGTTTTGTTTCCTGCTGCTTCTGCAGTATGTTAGGGAAGCAGATGTGGAGGGGTGTCAGGCGAATGATGGCATCCAGTACTTTTGGCAGAAATGCGGAAAATGATGGTTGTGATATTCCGCCAACCAGGGCACCAGTTGTTTGAAATGAGCCACTTGCCAGCAGGTGAAGTACGGCAAGCAGCTTTGTTTCTGTTGGGATGGTGCGGGTGTCACTAAAGTGGGGGCCAACTGCGGTTCAATTTTGCGCAGCAGCTGCTGAATGGCCTGCCAGTTCAACCGGTACCTCTGTATGATGTCGTGTTCCCAGAGGCCATGCAGGGTTGTTCTTGGGCGGAATATCCTCTCCTGCCTTCTGCGCTGCCTTTGGGGTCCCTGCTGGTGTTGTTGTAGCTGCTGTTGTTGCTGCTGGGCTCTGCGTCTACGTGCACGCTGGATAAAAATCACCTCCATGTCTCCCTGTTGCCCCTCTGCTGCTCTGCTGTTTGTTCTGTGTGTTCTGATTAAATATAGGTGTGTTTGCCCCATTTTAACGCCTGCCCTGACCCAGGCGTTACATTTTTACGCACATCGGGCTGTGCGTCATTAATTTGCTCCGCCTCCCGGCCGAGAGTCATTTTTGCCCGGAAGCATAAATACGACGCACGGCCGGTTGCGTCGTTTTTTGGACGGGAACGCCTACCCTGCATATCATTAACGCAGGGCGGGTTGCCGCATCCAAGAAATGACGCACACGGCGGAATTTTGTCGTCCGTGGGCTCGGGCGTCAGAGTTTAAATATGGGGCAACGTTTGCGCTGATTGTGCGTCAAATTTTTTGACGCACAATCGGCGCAAACAGAGTATAAATATGCCCCAATGTATTTTGCAAGTTTGCGCCGCTTTTGGGTAAAAAAATGACGCAAATGTGGCACTAAAAAGTATAAATATGGGCCTACGTGTGTGGGTATTTATGCCTCACATAGTGAAAGAGTTGTATAAACTAAAATCTACTGATTCATTGTAGCCCTGGACTAGACACCTTGGTTAGCACTGGACAAGTAACAGCTGTGTTTGCTGGACAGCTACAATGGGAGGTGCATTAGGCAGATCAGCCAAGGGACCTCATGTTATTGTGCGAGACATCTTCACCCAGATGTAGGCCCATATTTGAACTTTTTTGCGCTGCATTTGCATAATTTTTTTATGCAAAAACGCCGCAAACTTTCAAAATATACTTGCTTTTCGTACGTTTGTGCCCCTTATGTGTCAAAAAAAAATGTGGGCCTTATTTTTTATCCAAGAAAACTTTGCCTGCCCACTTTTGTTATGAGAAATGTAAAAAGCTTTTGGCTGAAAGACCAGGAATCAGGACTGGTCCATGGTATCGTACACCACCTGGTGGTACTTGGAAGGTAGATTCATGGGGGCATATTTATGAGCCCCTTTCGCTACATAAGTGTCATTTTTTTACGCTAATGCAGCGTTAAGTTGACAAAAACGCAGCACCATATTCACAAAGTGGCGCAATAAACGCGTTGCCCAACTTTGTCAACCCTTGCACTACATATGCCTGCGCCAGGTATAATGCATGCAAAGGCGGGGGCGATCCTGCATTAGGAGGCCCACAAAAATGGCGCATTTTTAAAATCATTGTTCACCCCTGCCTAAGGCAGGCGTTAAAATGAGCCTCCCATTGTTTTGATTGGGCCTCCTTTTACTTAGCAGGATTAGCGTCAACATTTTTGGCGCTAATCCTGAAACGTGCCAAACTAGCGTCAACATTTTTTACGCTAGTTCCCTAACGTGCACCGTATCATAAATAAAGCACACACATGGTGGCGTTAGAGGGGCGAAATGGGGTGCAAGAAAAGTGATGCACACTTTTCATGAATCTGGCCCATGGTTTCTGACGACACCACGAAGAGAGCAGCAACCTCACCACACAGTGGACTTTCCACAAGGAAGTACCAGTCACACCTGTTTTGTCTTAAGGGTTTACAAGAAGCAGTTGAGGGTACATATATGATGTCATTCTCGGTTCTTCCCCAACCTTTAAATTAAGCCCCATGTCTTTTTAAAAGACATGCCTCTTTCTAGATACTGAGCTTACCCAGTTTGATTACTGTGTCATTCTGACCCTGATCTTTTTGCAGTGTATGTTATAGTGACACAACTTCTTGTGATCCCAATCAATTTCAAGTATAAGTTTTTTACACGTAGCACTTATGGGAAGAATAACCATGAAATGCCTAATTAGGGCCAACCTTGAAAGAACATGATTGGATGTAAGTAGTTTGCTTTTTATAGAGACGTGCCATTGCCTTTTTCTTTTTACTGGTCTTTTTTACCGCAGCATAAAGCTAAGGGCCCTCTGAAAAAGAGCTGCCAGCATGAAATGAGCTGGGGATCATTTGAAATATGTCAGCAATTGATAACTTTGTTTCATAAAGTGGTTTGAAAGATTAAAACTTTTAATAGATCAGACTGTACTATTTTGTTTAATAATCAGTAAATATGCATGTTTCAACTGCTACTATGCTAATAGTTGATTCATGAATGAAGAAGACTGAATGCAAGGAAACACTGTACGGTATTGACCTACTTTATGGTTTGCCAAGTGAAGGATTAACCTGCAACCTATAGTCTAGCAGAAGGACCAGAAATGCCTTGTGGGAAGCCCGAGACAACTCATGGAGCACTCATAGTCCATGTGTGAGATTGATCTCCTCTTGGGATACCGTCGGTGTATTCAATCACTCTACCACTATCTGCAGTTACTCCTGATTATATTCACCACAGATCCTTTAAGGTAACTACCTCCTGCCTAAGGACACAGTCTAAAAGCCTCAGAATCTGCTTATGTCTTTATTCTACTCTGCAAACATCGGGGGTGCTTAGAAACAAGCACAATTCAGTTCGTGGGTTCTTTTACCAAAACATCAACAGGATTCCCAACAAGGTAGGCAATTCACTGGGTTAGGAAGTGCACACCAGACCAAGCACTAGATGTGGTCCATTTGGACAGTTTAGCCACATAACTCAGATATTTGATATCTAATCCTGGGTTTACCGTTGTACCAAAATATGTGTGTAATAAAGGCTCTCTTAATATCTGGGAAGGGCAATAAACATAAGGCATTTCCATGGCAATAGCAGTTCCCAGGCCTTGCCATCAAACCCAGCCCCACGCAAATTGTGATATAGTGAACCATTTGGAAGCTGTGGGTCCATGAGATGTTTTGTAACACTAGCCACCTCATGCAAGAAAAACGTGTGCTCTTAGGCGATACCATTTTCAACTTTCTCTGCTCTGTTTTTTTTTTATCAAGAGTTGCCCAGTGTTGTGGTCTATTCAATCACATTTGGAAAATTATGGGTTTTGGAATAGACAGGGCTCAATTTCAGTCTTGATTCTCCTGCTTCACCAAATTGTTTGATATTGGAAAAACCAGATTCACCTTACGCGTCTATGCTTTTATCTGCCATTGTGTGTTAACCTCAAAAAAGCCCAGGTAGGACCAATAGTGGTATTAGTTCAATCATGACTATGCTTTTTTAATCTTTTGCATAACTAAATTAGCAAGGGTCACAGATAATGACTACCTGCTTCTTCATTGTCCCAGATTGATGAAATAATATAACACATTATTTAGCTGTATGTTCTGTCTTTGCTCTCATTACTACTACAATAAAGGTATGGAAAAACATCAAACTTCCACCACGTGTTCGGCTTGTTATGGGGTTGACATTTCAAGAGGACCTCGCGCGCAGCCAGAGCCAGGCTTCAGGCTCGAGCCTGGCGCGCGCTTTTAGTGGCTCGCCCATCTCCAGCTATCATGATGGGCTTTACTGGCGCAGCGACAAGCACCCGTTTTATGTGCCTCCACAGCATAAAGTGAAATCATTTTATCCCATATTTCTTTGAGTTAGTGATTTATTTCCAGATATTAGAGCTCGAGAACAGTACTGCCTCGTCCTGTGTCTTAGGTGCGATGCCTGAAAATAAAAAGCCAACTCGGAGGAAACGTTGGTTTAAATGAATTCACTTTATGCCCTGCAGAAGGCCGCCGGCATGTATCCTGAGAAAATAGTTTACCTGAATTCTTGCCCTCTGCACCTGTGTACCGTCTGCTCCTTTCTCCTCTGAACAAACGGTGCTATGCAGGCAGACCTGTTCGACACTCTGGGAAAAAAAGCCCACAGGGTCACCAGTGGCACCCAGTAGTGTGCTGTCAGTATCTGTTTTCTTGGTTGCAGGCAGCTTTGTGGCCCCGTAGCATAGGCAGTGTGTCAGGGAGTTTGTGCAAGGAGGGACCCTCCCTCCCCCTCACCCCCACAGCTTCTGAGTAATAATCAGAGTTCAGTGGGACCAACAGACCTCTGGGACCCGGTGCAACTGCACCTGCTGCACTAATGGAAGACACGCCCTTGGTGGCCCTGGGAGACTATACCTCCAGAGGAAGCCTGTGACCGAGATGTGTGTGAGTGTGCCTTTAATGCTGTCAGGCCTTCTTCGTTGCTGGGGAGCAGAGAGACGTTTTTCGAGGGACAGGGCTCTAACGGACTCCAACCCTCTGTGGTTGGTGACCTTGCTCGTAAGGCCAGATATACAACCCCTTGGGAGGTGTCAAAGTCGGTGCACAGCTTTGGTCTGTCCTTGACCCAGCCATCGTTCTTAACGAGCCACCGGTGCTGTCATTCCCAGAAGAGACTTAGGCCCGTATTTATACTTTTTGACGCTAAACTGCGCCAACGCAGTTTAGCGTAAAAAAAATTAGCGGCGGCTAACGCCATTCTGAAGCGCCATGCGGGCGCCGTATTTATTGAATGACGTTAGCCGGCGTTAGCCGACCGGCGCTGCCTGGTGTGCGTGAAAAAAAACCACGTACACCAGGCAGCGCCGGCGTTGGGGAAAATGGCGTATGGGCGTCTTAAAATGGGGCAAGTCAGGTTGAGTCAAAAAAATCGACTTAACCTGATTTGCGCCATTTTTTTACGACGCCCATCCCCCATTAACATGACTCCTGTCTTAGTAAAGACAGGAGTCATGCCCCCTTGCCCAATGGCCATGCCCAGGGGACTTATGTCCCCTGGGCATGGTCATTGGGCATTGTGGCATGTAGGGGGGCACAAATCAGGCCCCCCTATGCCAAAAAAAAAAATAAAAAAAAAAATATATACTTACCTGAACTTACCTGAATGTCCCTGGGATGGGTCCCTCCATCCTTGGGTGTCCTCCTGGGGTGGGCAAGGGTGGCAGGGGGGGTCCCTGGGGGCATGGGGGGGCACCTCTGGGCCCACAGGTCCCTTAACGCCTACCCTGACCCAGGCGTTAATATCCGGCGCTAAAGCGGGTTTTTTAGACTTGCCCACTCCCGGGCGTGATTTTTGCCCGGGAGTATAAATCCCACGCACCTGCCTCGGAGTCGATTTTTTAGACGGGAACGCCTCCCTTGCATCTCATTAACGCAAGGAAGGTGTTCACGCCAAAAAATGACGCTAACTCCATGAACTTTGGCGCTAGATGCGTCTAACGCCAAAGTATAAATATGGAGTTAGTTTTGCGTCGAAATTGCGTTGAAAAAAACGACGCAATTTCGGCGCAAACGGAGTATAAATATGCCCCTTACTTGCACTCGTTTTGTTCCCCTGAAGAAGCACAGAATCTTTCTTTGTTGATGACGTCATTGACAACACAGAATGTAAACACGGTGGTCAATTAAAGGTAACTAGGTGTACACACTTCTACCTGTAGCTTGCCCTTGGAAGCCTTTGGCATTGCCCTCTGCTGTCCTTGGCCGGAAAGCAGAGACTAGAACAGAAAAGTAAGTGCAGGGGACCAAAGTTTTTCTTAGGGACCCATCGAAAATGCTGCCAAATACCAGTGATGCCAAATACCGATTTGCCTCGTCTTAATCCAGCTTCATGCCTCTTTCTTCTACCATCTACGCTTTTTGACTCTTTTTCTTAGTCTTACATCTTTGTCGCTGCTTTCCATCTTTCTCTTCATTCGTTTTCCTTTTCCTTCCTTTCCTTCTCTTGTTCTGGATATAAGTGTAAGGATGATAAATAACTTCAGCTTCACCAAAATTAAGGCCCATGTTTATAATTTTTTAGCGCCGCATTTGCATAATTTTTTTACGCAAAGCGGCGCAAACTTGCAGAATACAATTGTATTTTGTAAGTTTGCGCTGTTTTTGCATCAAAAAGCGGCGCTAACAAAGTATAAATATGGGCCTAAGTGCGTAGAGTCCACCTGCCCCAAACACGTGCAACGTTTGAGCGTGAGACAGCTGGTCAATGACTCCTAAAAATTAGAGCCGCACCTGCCTTCATAGAAACCTCCAGGCGCCACACAAAGGTCTTAGCCCTTCCTACATACTTGGACAACCTGCAGATGAGGTCAATACTCTCTTACACTGATCAGGGTCATCTTCAGTAGTAGTAGTCTTCAATATTTAGTCTGGAATTTCCAGATAATAGGTCAACGTAGCCAAAATATCGAGGGTCAAAATATGTGCAAAGAGGTGAGCACATAGAGGTAGCTATGGATTAACTATTCTTGTCTACACATCTCTGTACGTTGAAGGCATACACATACCATCAAGGTACATATATGTGGAATTAAGTATAGTAAACCTATAAATAATACCTGTCGATATTTTGATCCTCAATGTTTTGGCTAAGATATCCTGGAACCTCAATATTCCCTACTCCATATTCTGTTCCATTCTCTGCAGTGAAGATTCAGAGGGAACTTTGCTGCAGACTTTCATACATAATACCGTGCCTCGTCAGGGGTATGGAACAATATATAACTCCAACTATCATATAATACACTTCTTCCAATGTGTCTGCTGGTCTACTTGTTTTTATGATTCTTTATTCTGGGCCACAGTTGACGGTCATCTGTGTTTGAGAGGAAAGGGAGATGCAAGGGTATGTGCTTGAAGCAGATTTACATAATATTAACTATTTTACAACTTTGTATAGTACACTTTCACACACTTAGCACACCCTGCAAAAAGAGAAAAACAGACATTTCTCGGGACCAACAGAGGGAAAACAAACAAAACGAAATGATGGAGTAAAATAAATACAGACAATCCGTCACGAAGGGAGAAAGCAGAAACCTGCAAGAGTGAGATAACGGGACAGGGAGTGGCTTGCAGAGAAAAAGATTCCTTAGGCTGATTCAGGACTGGGCTCACCGTAGGTATTCATACTCTGACATTTTATAGCGCCAGCGGGTGTCTGAGCAATGCTTTGGGCTCCTACACTTATTATTTTACAAATAAAGCACTGGTCAGAATTAGCTGACCCCCTTGTAATTGATAGAGCGGTCCGTACTAGTAATTTTACCTGTATTCGGACGCTCTTTAGGCCGATGAATCTTTTGACTAAGTGGGACTCTCCGTACTCTTAATCGGTCACTTTCATTAAAATCAATAATCAATATCGAACATAAGCAATACCTTGATCAACATAACACTTAACAATTAATCCAGAATACATTTCGGCGAGCCCTGACCTTTCAGTCAGGAATAACCACACCAGTTTATTGCAAAGTTAGTGAATTTATTTCCCTATATTAACAAAGCTAGCACAATATAAATGTGTCTCAACACCAAATGATAAACGTAAATGAACATTAATAGCTGTCCATAGCGGCGAAACAAGTGCAATCTATTCAGCATTTGAATCACAAGGCATTCGATAATAGCAATGCAAATCACTAATACGATAATCTGTAATGAACTAATTGCATACATTTAGTCAGCATAACAAGGTCTCAAATTGCATCGTGCGACAGAAGGAATCCTCATCTAACCTCAAATTAGCATCGGCATGTGGGACTTCATGCGAAAACAATTTAGCAACATTAATTTAGGAAAACTCCTAGCTAGGGATCTTATCAAAATCAGCAGTTGGTTACCTAAAAGAAACACAATGCAATTTTACAATTTCCTTTCATATTTACCAATTACGATCAGCATACAAGGAAGTCTTCGTCTCACAGGTACCGTTTCTCGATCAGCATGGGTACCGTTTCGATCGGCATGGGACGGGGCAAAGGGGCAGGGGTGGACGGGGCAATTGCCTCACGGCGGCAAGGTGGAACTATTACTTCATGCAAAGGGATCAAAGTTAAAGTCTCTAGGGCAAGAATCATTTAAAGTCTCTTTCTCTCGATTAGAGAAAGCCTCAAAGTCTCTTTCAAAATGGCGTCGCAGCAAAGTGGGCCATAATAGCTACGAAATCTACAAAATGGCGGGATGTCCGATAATGGCCACTTTCCTCTCGTGCACCTGGTTTAAATAGACAACAGTTCAAATCCAGTAGGGTCTTCCATTGGAGGGTTCATAGGTTAGCTTCAAATTGTCCAATCAAAAACAACAGTTCTCAAGCTTTTACTTAAGCATACATTATCCTTGGAGATGGGTACGCAAGTTGCAACATTTTATACCAATTAGCTCACTTTCAGAGCTTCCATTGTCCGCACCTGCAGATCGACCTTGTAGTAAAGAGAAAATATGCCAGGCTGGCACGAAACTTTAAGATAAGCATGTGAACGATCTCAGTGGAAAAGTACAGCTTCAAGCAAAAATACACGTTTAATAGCACATTGGAAAAATACGAGCATCTAAACCGTGAGACCAGGCAACTAGGCCAAAGCCTCCACTAAAGTTATGCTAAGCTAAAACATTTCAAACAAGCAAATCGTAGCACACGTTTATGATTATGTCGGATTAGTGCAATTCTAGTACATCACGTTATATAAAGCACGCTTATAAATGTTGGCAAACTACTCTGAGGGCACATTTTGTCCCCGTACAATCTTTATTAGTTCGGTTAAAGTCACACATGATTATTGCAGTACTACGTTTAAGCGCTAATAAATGTAAAACCTTCATTTCTGCTTCATCAATCCCTCCTCTGATGACTACTTGTCATCACACCAAACCATGCCCACAAATTTTATTCCATTAAAATTCTGTCAGTTCTCTTTTCCTTTTAGTTCCCCTAGTTTTCGCTTTGTATTCTTCTGCCATTCTTTTCATTATTTTCTCTTCCTTTCTTCTTTTAATTCTTTCCATAATCATTATTATTCCCCTTTTTATTCCCCAAATTCCAAATATACAAATTATAACTATTAAAATTCCCTCTATTATTTTTAACAATATTCCATTCCAAATTCCCCCAATCCAATGTCCCACTGAAGCAAGTCCTTTTCCAACCTTCTCCCACACTCCTGGTTCTTTCAATTCCTTCAAATCTGCACTTTCTTTTGTTAGATTAGCAAGCATAGTTTTAATCTTCACACTATTGTCGGGAATATATGTACAACAGTGTTGTGCACCAAGCATTTTGCAAACGCCACCATCCTTTGCTAAAAGAATGTCTAAAGCAAGCCTATTTTGAAGAGTCATAGCTCTTTCCGCTGCAAGTTCAGCATCTATCAGGATTATAGCACCTGAAAACTTTGTCAACATGTTATCCACTATAGTAGACAACTTTCTTATTTTGATGGAATTCAGCACAACTCCCAATGAAGGAATCATGGCTCCAAATATATCTCCTACCACAGCAGCTGCGGTCTCTCTTTTCTGGATACGATGGGATCCAGATGTCTTTTGAATCATCGATAGGTCATCCAGTTGATAAACCTTTGGGAATACTATACCCAAATAACATCTCCCCCACCATCCCTTTGGAAGACGATAATAGGCATTATACCCACAAATGTAATATACACCTGGAATGACAGGGTCAAGTCCGTTCATCATGAATGTCCATTTGGCCTTAAAGATAAACGTATGTTTACCCTCACTCGCTCCTACGAAAATGTTGTCATAATAAGATTCACCTCGATATATACAAAATTTCCCTACATGCCAAGCATCTAAAGCTATTCTCCCTTGTGTTTTTATTGCGGCAAAATCATAATTATCTACTGAAGTCCTCTTATGTAGCTCTTTTTCTAATTTCGCATTCATTTGTGCCCTTCTATCATCTGTACGATCTAAAAAGCTTATTTCTACTGCAGAGAGCGAGCAGGTAAGATTTTCCCTATGAGCGTGAGCCGTTTCAAAAGGTAGCATTGGCTCGAAAAATTCCCTCATTATTTTAGCATCCCAATCCTTAGCAATCTGGCTTAGCTGCGCTATTATAGGAACATATGCAAAGGTAACATCATAATTCGAGTAAAAATACTGTATGTTAGTTTGACCATAAAATCTAGACATTACTATACTACATGTAATCCCGTATGTGAGAGGCATGTGGTGATAAGTCACCCCTTCCTTTACTGATGTCGGTATCTGTGTACATACATAACAATCTTTCGCATCCATAGTCTCAACATATTCTGTTAGCAAGCAATAGAAAACATTATATGAAAGCTCTTTCTTATCGTGCAAGAGTCTCTCATCCAATTCTAGTCTTTTCAATGCGGTTAGTTCAGTGACAGTAACAGGAGCAAAAGTAGAAGCGTCAAATTTCTCATTCTCACCCTTTCCATGCATTGCAAGCACTATTGCCATTATTATTAGTACACATGCAATTACCAAGCCTATACACACATATTTACAATATTTCTTTCTACTGTTTTGCGTCATGATCTGTATAGAATCAGAGAGCTAGAAGCACCTATAAATGAACTATTTAGCAATTCAGTTACAAAGCTGAACGAGCGCAATGTTCACACCGTTTTCTTCAAGAGGCCAGTCACTTATCGGTTAGCAGCATTTGTCTCAATTCGGCAATAACTCAGTCTTTATCAGTTTAGCAAATGTCTCATCCGGTTTAGCAATGTCTCAGCTGGGTTTATCACTTTAGATTGTAGCAGGCAACGTCATTTATCACCCTTTCAATCAACACTGTCCATAAAACTTTTCTTTTCTATTGGTATCTCTTCTTCTTCGTTCTCGATGCTTAGAGATACAAATTCGTCAGTCCAATCGTCATTGACTGCATATGCCCATTCAGGACCGGAATATCTTCTGTTCGGTATCCTTTTCCTTTTCAATTTTGCTTCTCTTTTCGATTCTGCCTCGCTGGTACTTTCCTCTTTTGTCAAGTCTTTTTCGTCACTTGAGGTTGGTACCACGACAGACACTTCCTTTCTTTTCTCTTTCACTTTTGGCCTTTCTCCGTCGTTCAAACCTTCTTCAGTCCTTTGTTCAACTGGTGATATACTTAGTCTCCTCTTTGCACCATGTCCATTTGATGGACCTGCGACCTTTTCTGTGGAAGCTTGAACTTTTTCGTTCTGTTCTGCCTTGTCCCCTCCTTCTGGGGAATCAATCACGTTCTCCTTTTCTTTTTCTGTATCGCCTGCTTCTGGGAATGCCCTCCTCTGATCAGGCTCTCCTGCTTTTTCACCCTTTTCGAGCCCTTCGTCACCGTTACTTTCGTCAGGCTCTGTATCACTTTCAGCTGCTTCAGGTTCTTTGTCACCCTCAGCTGCTTCAGGCTCTTTGCTACCCTCAGCTGCTTCAGGTTCTTTGTCACCTTCAGCTTCTTCGTCGCTGTCTGAACTTTCTCCTTGGTCTTCCCCAAGTGAGTTGGTCTCTTCGTCCTCCAATAATATCTCTCTCTCTCCTGCTTCTGCCTGTTCGCTTTCAGTTCGGTTTTGCTCTGTCTCAGCACTCAGCACTGTTTTATCAGGCACTGGCAGTTTTAGCGCTTCAACTTCCTCATCTGTGGGACACAACACTTTCTTTGTGTGACTGGCGTGAATCCAGTTGGGAACCCCCGCACACTTCACAGCGGTAGTTGTCGTCAGGATCACTTGGAAAGGGCCTTTCCAACGGGGTTCCAGACACGACTTCCTCACGTGCTTCTTTACCACGACCCAGTCACCTGCTTTCAGTGCGTGTCCTGGACCTTGGATCGGTGGTAAGGTGGTTGCTTCCACCTGGTGAGAGAAAGAGCGAACCACGTCAGCCAGACCCTTGCAGTAGTCTAACACCATATCATCTGTAATATTCAAAAGCGCGTTTGCGGGAACTGCAGGAAGTCTCATAGCCCTGCCCATGAGAATTTCGTGCGGAGAGAATCCAGTCTTTCTATCAGGGGTGTTTCTCATTGACATTAGCGCTAAGGGCAATGCGTCAGGCCATTTCAAATTTGTCGATGCACATATTTTCGCCATTCTTGATTTCAGTGTACCATTCATCTGCTCCACCAGTCCTGATGCTTCAGGGCGATAGCTACAATGCAGTTTTTGCTCAATGTTCAGCGCTTCGCAAAGTAACTTTATCACCTCGTTATTGAAGTGACTTCCCCTATCTGATTCTAAAGAGATCGGGAATCCGAAACGTGGTATCAACTCTCTCAACAATAGTTTCGCAACTGTAAGGCTGTCATTTCTACGTGTGGGGTATGCCTCAATCCAGTGACTAAAAATGCACACAATCACCAACACATACTTCAGACCTCCATGCATAGGCATCTCAATGAAATCTATCTGCATTCTACTAAATGGGCCACTGGCCCTGCCAATGTGGCTGGCGTTCACAACCGTTCCCTTTCCTGGGTTCATCTGCTGGCAAGTGACACATCGATGGCAAACTGCTACGGCAGCTTGACGAAATCTGGGGTTAAACCAATCAGTTTTGAACAATCTTATCATGGCATCTCTCCCTAGGTGAGCTTGCCCATGATAGAACCGCGCAAGCTGTGATAAGAGACTATTTGGCAAAACAAATTTCCCCTCATTTGAAACCCATAACTCGTCTGGTCTCTTTATACATTGTGATTTAATCCAGGAGTCTTTTTCATCTTCTCTGACGCTATTCTGTAATGCTTTTAATTCATCTATTGTATCTACGACCTTCAAGGCAAATGCTTCAGCTGGTTCGAGTTCTGGTTCACTTATCGAATTCCATTCATCCCTGAGTAATATACAGTTCAAGGCACAAAATCTTGCAACTTGATCCGCATATGCATTTCCCAGAGAAACATAGTCCTGTCCTTTTGTATGAGCACTGCACTTTACCACTGCAACTTCGGCTGGCATTTGAATGGCGTGTAACAATTCCCTTATTCTCTCCCCGTTTTTCACTGGGGATCCTGAAGAAGTCAGGAAACCTCTCTGTGACCATAGTTGTCCAAAGTCGTGCACAATTCCAAACCCGTACTGACTATCAGTGTAAATGGTGACTTTCATCAATGCAGACAGTTGACATGCTCTTGTAAGGGCTACAAGTTCTGCTACTTGTGCAGAATAGACTCCTTGAAGCCATCCCGCTTCCAAGACACCTGTTACAGTACATACAGCATATCCTGCTTTTAAAATTCCCATCCCATCTCTTAGACATGAACCATCAACGAAAACAATTTGGTCATTTTCATCAAGCTTGGTATCCTTAATGTCAGGTCGAGGTTTTGTGCAAAATTCAGTCACCTGAAGGCAGTCATGCTCGACGTCTTCAGCGTTCTCAATTTCAGCATTTTCTCCAGGGAGCAAGGTTGCTGGATTCAACGTAGTGCACCTTTTCAGCTGCACATTCGGTGAGCCCAAAATTATTGTTTCATACCTTGTGAGTCTTGCTCCGGTCATGTGTTGCGTTTGGGAGCGGGTCAAAAGTATCTCAACTGAGTGAGGGACCATGACTGTTACTGGGTGTCCCATCACTATTCCTTCACTCTGAGTGAGGCTGATACCAACTGCTGCTACGGCGCGCAAACACCCTGGGAGTGCTGCTGCGACCGGATCCAAAGTAGCTGAAAAATACGCTACTGGTCTGTTTACGCCACCATGGGCTTGAGTCAAGACAGACAAAGAACATGCATCACGTTCATGGCACAACAATGTGAAAGGCTTTGTGTAGTCAGGCATACCTAAAGCTGGAGCCCTGCACATGCACTCTTTCAATTCAACAAAAGCATCCATCTCATCTCCCTTCAGTTCGATTTGATCCAAGGCATCCTTCTGGGTCAGTTTCAGTAAAGGCTTTGCTAGAGTTGAGAAGTTGGGAATCCACTGGCGACAATAGCCCACCATTCCCAAAAACTTCCTCACCTCCCTCCTTGTCTTTGGTGGACTCATTTGAAGTACACTTGTTATTCTTTCCTTCATTATTTTCCTTGACCCTTTCTCTATCTGGTGACCCAAGTATTTCACTTTCTTCTGACAGAACTGCAATTTGGAAGGAGACACCTTGTGTCCATTCCTTCCCAAATGGTTGAACAGAGCAATGGTATCGGCTGTGCAGCCACTTTCTGTCTTTGACGCGACCAGTAGATCATCAATGTACTGTACTAGGGTTGACTCAAACGGCAATTCTAATGCTTCCAAATCTTTCTTTAGAATCTGATTGAAGATTGACGGTGACTCAGAAAACCCTTGAGGAATTCGACACCAACTGTATACTCTGTCTAGGTATTTGAAACAAAAGAGGAATTGGCTGTCCTCATGAAGGGGCACAGAAAAGAATGCTTGTGACAAGTCGATGACTGAGAACCATTCGGCATCGCAAGGGACTTGAAACATTATCACAGCTGGATTTGGTACGACAGGGCAACACTTGACTATGATGTCATTTATTTTCCTCAAGTCCTGCACAAGTCGGACCTTTCCACTTGGCTTTATTAGTCCCATTATTGGTGAATTACATGGACTGCTTAACACTTCTTTCAGTACCCCCTGTTTTACAAATTCGTCAATAAGTTGGGCAACTTTCATGAGGGTATCTTGTGCCATGTGGTATTGTGGAGTCTGGGGAAAGATTGCATTGGGCTTTACAGTCACTTTCACTGGTTCCACTCCTTTCATCAATCCCACCTCTTTCCCTGTCATATCCCACACTTCCTTTCCGACTGTTTCCCGTAATTCGGCTGGAATATCTTCTTCAGTTATCATCGGGAAAAGACAAATCAGGGGATATTCTTCATCGACAGCTTCCATCTCATCCCCCTCTACACTGTCCTCTTCTTCCCCATCACTGCTCGTCTGGATTGTTATTCCCTCGTTCGAACACATGATCGAACAACCCAATTTGCACAATAGGTCCCTTCCTAACAGTGCTATCGGGCTCGAGTCACATACCACAAACTGATGTACCCCTTGATAGTTACCGATGCTGACTGGTACCGGATCTGTAATTGGGTTCGTCAGGTGCCTGTTTGCTACTCCCACCACTTGAACTGTCCTCCCTGAGAGTGGCAAATTTGGTACTTCACTGCTCTTAACAGTTGAACGTGTGGCTCCTGTGTCAACCAAGAATGAGACACGATGACCCATTACTCTTCCCTCTACGTACGGACCCTTTTGATCAACTTCCAAGGATGCTGCAAGCACACAATCTCCTTCCTCTTCTGAGCTTTCACTCCCCCATACATTGTTTATTCCATTCTCACTGTGTAGTGGGAACTGCTGTACGGTGCCTTTTGTACTCATTACCTGACCCGAGACCTGTGGAGGAACCATCACTTGCTGCTGACTCATTGGTGCCAAAGGTATTTGCATTTGCTGATTAGGTACCGTGGGTAACTGCTGTTGCATTGGCTGCATTTGCGTCATCTGCATACGAGGCATCTGCATCTGCTGCGGCTGCATAGGTTGTAATCCCTGCAACTGATTTACGGTCTGAAAATTTGGGTTTGGACCTCTCATTTTCGGTCCCCTCATTGTCTGAAATGCATTGACATCATTGTTTTGCTGACCAACACCTGCACCTGCACCTTCCTGCACCACCATCGGGCACTCGCGTTTCCAATGACCGACAATTCCGCACACGTGACACGGCATCACCTTCTTCATTGCCTGCACACCAGTCACAACAGTGTTCAAATCCGGACCATTATTCGCGAAACCTCCTCTGCCTCTGCCTCTGGCCTGTGGCTGAAACATCATATTACCCTGCAACTGCGGCTGCGATTGCGGTACCTGCTGTTGGAACCCTTGCATCCCTTGCAAACCTTGCAGACCTGTCTGAGCTGCTTTAAGTTGCATCATCATCACCTTCTCTTTCAACCTTTTCTGTTTCACTTCAATTTCGTCGCTACAGTATTTCGCATAATTCAACACCTCATCAATCGGTTTCGACTGCCAACAAATCAAATGCGACTTTATCATCTGACTTATCTCTGGTCTCAGCCCTTCCACAAATCTAAATACAAAATGAAGCATGTCCTTCGCCTCTATTGTTTCTGTGCCACTGTAGTTCTTAAACGCCTTTAACAACCTCTCATAGTAACTATGAATCGACTCTTTAGCCTCTTGGGCCGTTTGATCGATCTTCTGCCAATCCACATTTTTTGCGGCAACTTTCGTCTTCAAATGCTCAATCACCTTGTAGTACAAGCCCATCACCATAGGTGATGGTGCACCCGTATCCCTGTCTCTTTCTGGTTCACTTGTCGGCCAACCTACAGCTCTTTTGCAATCTTCCCACAAATCTGCTGGAACCACAATCTCAAAGAGAGTGTTCAGGTCTTCCCAAAGACATTTTGCAAGCTTCACAAACCTGTCAGTCTGTTGATACCACTCAATCGGCTTCTCTCTCAGTTTGGGAAAATCATCCGTAAAAGACTGAATGTCGCTTCTGTGCCATGGTACATGTATTAATTTTCCCCCTGCTGTCTCCCTCATTGGTAACATGGTTACTGCCTCGCTACTCTGTGGTCTTTTCTCATTGAGCTCTGTAGCACTGTCCCTCCTCTTTTCCTTTCTCTTTACCCATCTGCTTTCCCACTTGTCTAAGCACCTCCACACTTGTGCACTCTGCAGCAGTTCTCTAAGGTGCGCCTTCATGCCTGCTGACCTCATGTGCTCAAAGTCTGTGGTCCCAAAATCCAATCTGTAGCTTCTGCTCAAGTGTTTTGTCTTGTCTATATCAATCCCGTTTTTGTCAGCTACCTCCTGCAAACTTTTGTGTACCTTGTTCAATTCTTTTGTTATCCTGGGACATAGATAACTCAGCTCTTCTTCCGAGTAGGACTCTAACCTATTCACACCCATAGTCCCTTCCACCAATTCTTGTGCTTCCATGTTCAACCTCATCCTATTCACATAATCTTCTCCCTTCCCACTGTCCGAGCTTTGTGTGGAATTTAGACTGTTGAACCACTGTGACAGCTGTTGCGCATTCAGCCCCATCAGTGTAGCATTCACATCGACTGCCATTGATGGTTGCGGCAACTTTTCAGTGTTCGATGACAGAGGTATTATCAGTGGGGGACTCGACCTCACCAGTGTCGACTGAGCACATATGGGACTAAACTCCATCAAGGTCCCAGATCCTGTTGGCTGAGCGGCTATCGGAGTTATCCCTGGAGTGTTTTCTATGCACCTCCTCTCTGTCACATTCTGCAGCATTGATCCCTGACCGCTCATACCTAGATTAGGCTGACTGTACAAAGGTACCGGTGGACCTACAGTAATGGGTAGCGATATCGCATCTGGGTTTTGTCCATTTCCCATGTTCTGAGACATGTTCATTCCCACACTATGGGTCATCATTGCCGGCATGCCCATCTGACTCCCCGTCATCTGAGCATGTGCATTTCCCCCCTGCATCTGCTTTTGAGGCATCAGAAACTGAGTTGCTTCAGCTTGTGCCAATGTCGGGTTGTGACCATTCTGTACTCCCCTTACGGTTGGATCTAGAATCATTCCTGCACTGTTGTCACTGCTGTAGTACCCTGGCATCTGCGGCTGATAATTTTCTGCTGGTTTCAACATGGGCACATCTGGATATATTCTCCTAACCTGCGGTATTTGCGGGGTGAACAGCAAACTCGGGTCCTTAGATCCCGATGAAGCCCCTGAACTCTGAGTTTCACTGTTCTGTACCGGTGCCGGAGGGGCAGAACTGGTACTTAGACCTTGTCCACTCTCTGCATAAGGTGGTGGACGGTCGTTCAGCAACTGCATGATTAACTCCTCATCCTCTAACTCCTCTTCTCTTCTCAACTTTTCCTCGTCCTCTCTATCCTTGGAACACCTCCTGTTTGTCTTACAGGTAGCTTTCTTACCTGTCTCCTCTTCTTCCTTAGTAATTGCCGGGAACAATTTTATCCCCTGCAATACATCTGACCTCCACACCTTCTGTGCATTATCCCACCTAGCGTCCGCTAGTGTCTTTTCTACCTTCCTTATCCTGTTCTCGAACTTATTTTGCTGCTGCTGTCTAGCCATCAGTTCCCAAATTGCTAGAGCCTCAAACTGGGCTGGCCTTGGAGGCACCTTCATGTCGTACATCGTGAATCTCAAATTTTCTAGAATCCTTATATTGAACGTCCCATGAATCGGGAACGCTACGCTCCCATGTTTCTCTGTCAGTTTGTGCCATTGCTTTAGCCAAAGGCACGGAGCTACCCCTTTTTCCTCCATTACAATGTAAGCTGGTGTACCTTCGGGTGGCCTCTCCTCTCCTACGCTCGCTTTAATGTAAGACTCCCCCTTCATCGCACTCCTTAATGCTTTAAAGAATTTCATTTTCTCGTCTTTTATTTCACAAAATTTGTAATCAATAGGTGACTTTAATTCCCGGAATACTCTTCGCCTGCCTTTTCCCTTCCAATCGAGCCCCACGGACTGCGTCCAATCCGTGCGCGACCCTTCTCTCCAACCAACCTATCCCAGCGCGGCTCCTAGTGACGTCACACTCACACACACTGAGGCTGACAAAGCCTCGCGGCTAGTCCTCCTTCACTCAGCTCCTCTCGTAACAACTTCTTGCATGTATCGCGAGCTACCAAAAATAAAACAGATCTGTTGGTTTACTACAGGAAGGGTAACACAGTTGCTTCAGGACCTTAGGGACTTTTCACTAGCCTCGGCAGTTATTCCGTCTTTCTCGGTCCCCACGTTCGCAAGCAAATCTGACCCGCAGACCTACTCTCAACTTGTCAATGATCTATTCTAGTGCACTTAGAATCTTGTCAAAGCCCGAAGTCGAAGTTTCTTTCACTCCCTTACACACGTACCGACTCGTTGACCACGCCCGATCAACCTACTAAACCTCCCAGACCACAACATAGATCAACATACTCCGGAGTCTCTTGACCTCGCAGGGCCCGTCTCAACAACAACAACCACGGGGACCTTTTTATGCACAAAGCGCCACACGCACATGAAGTTCGACGACTTCCCTACTCTCATACTCGGAGTCGCACCTCCGCTATTTCTATGAAGTTCGACGACTTCCCTACTTCTACACTCGGAGTCGGACCTCCGCTATCCTCTAAAAAGAAAAATCCTCGCAACCTTTTCACACACCCTGCGGCAATAAGCTGTGCAAGCGCAAAACCCTAACTTCACTCATACCATCACTAGTACCGCCAACGCTGATTCCATACCTCCATTCTCTTCATTCGCAAGCTCCGAGATCCCGGGAAAGTCGCGGTGGACCAAGCCCATCATCATTCTGTCAATCAGTTTTATCCAAGAAAAATCTAATTCAACTTCTCGAGTGGGGTCTCAAAGGGTGTAACCGTTAATTCAACACCATGTACTTTAATAGTACGGGGTCCCAAAAGACGAAACCGTCCTCTGCTACCATCTACTGATAGAGCGGTCCGTACTAGTAATTTTACCTGTATTCGGACGCTCTTTAGGCCGATGAATCTTTTGACTAAGTGGGACTCTCCGTACTCTTAATCGGTCACTTTCATTAAAATCAATAATCAATATCGAACATAAGCAATACCTTGATCAACATAACACTTAACAATTAATCCAGAATACATTTCGGCGAGCCCTGACCTTTCAGTCAGGAATAACCACACCAGTTTATTGCAAAGTTAGTGAATTTATTTCCCTATATTAACAAAGCTAGCACAATATAAATGTGTCTCAACACCAAATGATAAACGTAAATGAACATTAATAGCTGTCCATAGCGGCGAAACAAGTGCAATCTATTCAGCATTTGAATCACAAGGCATTCGATAATAGCAATGCAAATCACTAATACGATAATCTGTAATGAACTAATTGCATACATTTAGTCAGCATAACAAGGTCTCAAATTGCATCGTGCGACAGAAGGAATCCTCATCTAACCTCAAATTAGCATCGGCATGTGGGACTTCATGCGAAAACAATTTAGCAACATTAATTTAGGAAAACTCCTAGCTAGGGATCTTATCAAAATCAGCAGTTGGTTACCTAAAAGAAACACAATGCAATTTTACAATTTCCTTTCATATTTACCAATTACGATCAGCATACAAGGAAGTCTTCGTCTCACAGGTACCGTTTCTCGATCAGCATGGGTACCGTTTCGATCGGCATGGGACGGGGCAAAGGGGCAGGGGTGGACGGGGCAATTGCCTCACGGCGGCAAGGTGGAACTATTACTTCATGCAAAGGGATCAAAGTTAAAGTCTCTAGGGCAAGAATCATTTAAAGTCTCTTTCTCTCGATTAGAGAAAGCCTCAAAGTCTCTTTCAAAATGGCGTCGCAGCAAAGTGGGCCATAATAGCTACGAAATCTACAAAATGGCGGGATGTCCGATAATGGCCACTTTCCTCTCGTGCACCTGGTTTAAATAGACAACAGTTCAAATCCAGTAGGGTCTTCCATTGGAGGGTTCATAGGTTAGCTTCAAATTGTCCAATCAAAAACAACAGTTCTCAAGCTTTTACTTAAGCATACATTATCCTTGGAGATGGGTACGCAAGTTGCAACATTTTATACCAATTAGCTCACTTTCAGAGCTTCCATTGTCCGCACCTGCAGATCGACCTTGTAGTAAAGAGAAAATATGCCAGGCTGGCACGAAACTTTAAGATAAGCATGTGAACGATCTCAGTGGAAAAGTACAGCTTCAAGCAAAAATACACGTTTAATAGCACATTGGAAAAATACGAGCATCTAAACCGTGAGACCAGGCAACTAGGCCAAAGCCTCCACTAAAGTTATGCTAAGCTAAAACATTTCAAACAAGCAAATCGTAGCACACGTTTATGATTATGTCGGATTAGTGCAATTCTAGTACATCACGTTATATAAAGCACGCTTATAAATGTTGGCAAACTACTCTGAGGGCACATTTTGTCCCCGTACAATCTTTATTAGTTAGGTTAAAGTCACACATGATTATTGCAGTACTACGTTTAAGCGCTAATAAATGTAAAACCTTCATTTCTGCTTCATCATAATCAGGCCCAAAGGGTAATTTATTAGGATGGTGACTGCGGTCATCCTCCTGTATTTCCACTTGTTGAAAAGTTGTTTTTGCCAATGTTCTTCTAATTTCTTCTACCTAGCATGTGTGAAAGGGGCATTCCCGTGTAAGGAAAAGCTCTCTTCGCTCAGTTCTACGTTACTAACAATCACCATCCGTAAGCATCACAGAATGTTCCTTTGCATGACGTTAGCTTGAGTCAACTTGTGTTTTGAGACATACTATGACATTATTCACTGGATGGACCCTTTGACATCTTGGTATGGCGGACATGGCCATACAAATGCACTAATGTAGCGTCTATGCTTGCTTGTGTGTGGGCATGTACTTTTCAAAGTAATTTATCATTCTGCCAGTCAAGTGCTCCCTGCTGCATGATCAATCATCAGGACACTGCATGCAAGTAGACACACACTGGCACATCAGAATGACTGTTAAGGAACGAGAGAGATTATGAATCACGGAGCACATTTTTGAGGTGGAATTTTCATGACTGCCTTCTCATAAACAGGCCCTTATGAAAGATATCATTCAACCAGAATGAATTATGTCACAGATCTGCATAGCATATACTTGGATCCTTTGCGTTAAAGCGCCGTACAGTATAGATACAGCAAAACATATGACTTAAAGTTAAAAAAATAGGTATTTTTCCAAAGGCAATCACATTGTATGTAGGGTAAATTGCTAAGGAAAACAATGTGTCTATGTCTCCTACTCTCCCTATATGCCCCCTCTCCTTAACAACAAAATGGTACCCTCGATCTATGATTTAGTGTGGAAAATTACTCATGCAAAAATGTAGAAGGGAAATTGTTGCTCTTAGAAAATACTTATTGAATAACAGGAATAGATCAGCCATGTAATTGGAAATTGTTCACAAATTTTCTTTCAAGGTTTGTTAGTTGACGGTGCAGCCATTGACTGCAACAACATTTCTATCGTTCAACTTGTTTTAGTTCAATTGCTTCCATTAACTGACAGTTTTCCATGCTGCCTTATCAAAAATCCAACAATATTATTTTTCTATACATGCTGGTAAGTCAAAGATTTTTTTTTTTTTATGCAAGTGTATCCAAATCTGTATCTCGGGGTCCCTGAGAAAGTACAATTTTGCATGTTTGCTCCTATTTTAATCATTAAATTAGCCCAATTACAAATAATTATTTGCTCACTGAGGTAATGTTATATACAGACCAAACAGCAAAATTCTATTAGTTGTGCATCTATTACTTAAATAATCTTGTGTGTCCTGCTCAGGTGTGTGTCCGTCAAAGTGTCCTTTTTGCTATGAAAGTTTGTCCTGAATTTTACTCGTTTATGCTGAATTTGTACACTCACTGCCCAGAATTTGTCTCCATTAGGTGGTCACCATACTTCCACAGCGAGTGCCTAGTGCTATCCTTTTTTTATAATCCCATTGATAACCCGACATACTTCTACAATTAATCTGTTTAAGTCCATTTGGTTTTGAATACATCCAATTTTTAGTTAAAACAGATATCCGACTGGCATTACCTCGCCTGTGAACAAGTAGTGAAACTCTATTCTAGCGAATTCATCAGACAAAATACATTTCTTGAAACCGATGGTCGGGAAGCCTCGCAATAAATAAACCTTGGCTTATCGAGAATCTCCAGCCCCAGGCAAATATGGCCAATGGCATTGGTGAACGGGATTGCATGAAAGGTCAGCAATTGTTTCCTATGTGTAGCCAGAGGAGCTCCTGTCTGAGGCGTAGTGGGACCTTTTGAGTTCGACTGAACCGAGGGACGTGGATAAAGAAGTAATTCCCGCTTCGATAAGTTCTTTGGCTGGAGGCGAGGCCTGCCTTCGGTGACTTCTCATCATATTAACAGCCTGACATTTCATGACATTTGTTGCTGTTTCCAGCATTCTGTGGAAATAAAGTATGAGCTGCACAAGCGCCCGAGGTGTACTTGCCCATGAGTAGGCATAAGGTGTACGTCACTGTGTCGGCCCACGTTAAGTGTGAGTGTGCTACAGTGTTTCCCAATCTGTGGTCCGGGGACCCCGGGGGTCCGCGAACCCTCTTCAGAGGGTCCACAACTGCTTAGAAAATTAAATAATATTAGATTAGGTGCCCAGCTTTCAGTAATGATTCAGCATCTCTGGATTCCAATAATGATTCGGTGGAGGTCCCCGGGTTACAGTAATGATAAAGCGGTGGTACATAGAGGTCAAAAAGGTGGGAACCACTGTGCTAAAGTATGCATTGATGGGCAGCTCAGGGGCTTTCCAATCCATTAGTTTCTTGTCAGGATTCATATGAAATGTTTTGTGCCACCGCAATGGGAAGAAGCATAGTAATCTATTTGAATAGAATTGAATGTCTATCTGTACCAAGCCATATTCAAGTGCCCGATTCAGACCCATATTTATACTTTTCTAGCACCGCATTTGCACCGCTTTTTGACGCAAAAGTGGCGCAAACGTACAAAATACATCTGTGGCCCATATTTATACATTTTTAGCACTGCATTTGCATCATTTTTTGATGCAAAAGCGGCGCAAACTTACAAAATACAATTGTATTTTGTAACTTTGAGCCGCTTTTGCGTCAAAAAGCAGTGCAAAAGCGGCAGTAAAAAAGTAAAAATATGGGCCTGTATTTTGTAACTTTGCGCCGCTTTTGAGTCAAAAAGCGGCACAAATGCGGTGCTAAAAAGTATAAATATGGCCCTCAGAGTGTTATAGCTTTGAGTTTGTGTTTCTTTCTTTACATGCTTGTGTGTGGGGTGGGCAGAAGGCTGTACTAGTGGTAAATATTTCAGATATTTAAGTTTCTGTGTTTCCTTGACACTTTAAAGGTTATTTACTACATTTTCATGCAATGCAGTGCAGCAGCCACATTTTCCGTGCTGCACCAGGGTGAAAACACATGGCAGAGCATATCTGCAAAGAATGGCCTGTTTGGATATCACCCCCTTGCTGATGCTCTAATTAATCTGCCTTGCACAAAGCAGAACCCGACACCACAGCACAAAGGTGAGTGTGTGCGAATTTCTACTGAATGCATACTCTTCAGTACAAACTCATACAGTATGTCTACACAACCTCAGAAGAATCTAATTCAATGTGTGCGTGCGCTGTGCACTTCAACACATATGCAATGCATTTTTTTTGTTAAAAAATGAAAACATTTCCCCTAGCTAACATCTGTTTCAAGCAGATATTTTTTATTAAAAGCCTGGTTTGGCTAATTTAGTAGATTTTTGTCAAAATCTGAGGATGATTGTGAAGATCTGCCTGAGTAATGCTCCAGTAACATTCCCATGACACAAAACAGTAAGAAGTTCTTTTTGTGCTGAGAAATGTGCACCTTCCAGCACAAAAGAGCTTTATGGGAGTGTAAAACCAATTGTCATACATTTTGCTTTCGATTTGCGTTTGCAGACAGACTGGGAGCCTGCTCCTGCTGTCTCCAGCCAGCAACCCAGCTTGGGTTAGAGACAGCACAGTGCGCATGTTGGTTTGGCTGTCCTTAGATGGCCGGCCAAACTCACATGTGCACTTGATAACAGTGCACACCACTCCCCCTTATAGCTTTCATCTCCCATAGCTCCGCCCCATACAACAAGAAAACGATAATAAACACGTTTTTTTATCATTTCATTTTTCAAGTTTTGCACCTGCTTGCGCTGGCGGAGGGGGCAATGATCTTTCGCCATAGCGGAGGAGCCGCTGCTGTTTGTTTGGCAATGGAGTTTTATGTGAGCATATCTAGCAGTGAATATCAGCCTGAATGTGTGCCTTAGAATGTGCAACAATGTGTCTAATTAACGTTGAGAGGCTGCCTGTTATTGGAAATCTTTTTCCTTCGAAGAGTGCCTCCTTATGGTTTTCCAAGTTTATTTACTTATTTTCCTTATCTTAACTTGTCTCTGCGGTTGGGATTTTATTAACGAAGGTAGCTTTTTCTGGGCTGTTTCAGAAATTTTTCTGTCTGACTGTAACATACATCTGTTAATAACTTATATATATATATCTTTTCTACGGTTTCTAAACATTGTAAATTACAGATATTACCATTACCCAATCACAGTACTCAAGTTGCCCACCTTCAATAGGAAAGAAGACTGAGCAAGTCTCAAACTCATGACCTTCCTATCACAGCTTAGTTGCATCTCAAACTAATGACCTTCTCAATACAACTTTGTTGCATCTCAAACATCACAGTTTATAGCACCAGTGAAAGATCACTTCAGTTGGATCCCTTCATTGTTTTTTTCCTGTCTGTTAGACCTGGCAGCCTTAGGGTGGTCTTCCCCCAAACATTTTGTCTTCCTCCTCCATTTTTGCTGACCTAGTTTTTGCTGGTGTAAGGACTCTGCACACTTTACCACTACTAAAGTGCAAATGGTCACTCCTTAAATCACAGTAACATTGGGGGCGTGGCCGGGCCACGAAAGAAGATGGCCCCCTAAGTTTCGAGCTCTGTGCCGTGGCGATCCTGGGGAGGTGGCAGGGGCCCAGCAGCCGCCGGAACAAACACTTTACCTGGCGTTGGCCCCTTCTGCCATCATCGAGCTCCTGATCTGTGCTGAATGGGTCCGCCATCGTGAGCCTGAAGATCTACGGCATGCCTCGGTGGTGGGGGCCTGCCTGAGGGACGGAGTCGCGCTGTTCTAGCCCCGCGGCCGGCCGGCTTGCCGACAACAAAGAAAACTGATGTGGAGGGCCTTGGAGACCCTCCCAGCGCCCCGGACTCCCAGCCCCCGGTGAAGGGACTCGCTGGAGCACTAGAGGACCCGCAGTGCGCCTCGGCGACAGAGGCCCTGCCAAGAGGGAGGAGCTGCACCCTCGGAATACGAGTCGGAGCGGCTTTGCCGATACTACAGTAGCCAGCTCCACAGGTACGGCCCCCCTGAGCCCCAACATCAGCGGGAGACGCCGTGCCACCCTGCCAGCACTCCCCCACTGGATCATTGCGCTTTCCCCCCCTTCCCCCCTCTGTGGGAGAAAAAGGAACAGAACAGGAGGAGAAAGGGGAGGGGGAGAATGAGAGAATGAAATAGAATGAAAGAAGAATGAGGGAGGAATAAAGGACAGCCAGCATCCGGGGAGAGACAGACACCCTGCATCTCCCTCCCATAGGACCAGAGGGAAGAAGACGAGGAAGGGGAAAAAGAGGGGAAAATAACAAGAAAAACAAGAAAAAATAACAAGAAAATAAATAAGCAATAAAGGAAAAAAGAGAAGAGAAGAAAAGAAAAAAAAGGGGAAGAAGAACCAACCAAGAACAAAGAGGCAAGCTCCACTACCATCTACCTCCCCCCCCCCCAGGACACCCAGACACTGGAACAGAGACAAGCGCACCCGCCGTAGCCCACGGGTATCAGTGGGGCCCCAGCAACAACGGGGAAGGAGTCCAGGAACATATGCAGTCAGCCATGACGGATTGGTGCCAAAATGACATGAAGAAGGACTTGCTTGCCCACCCTTTCAATGCCCCCCCACAACTCACCCTAACTGGAGGAGTGCCCAGCAATGACACCTACCAACGACGGCAAGTAGTGGACCCGGTTTCATCAACGCTCCAGACTACGACGTGCCCCACACCCGTTTCATCATATCGGTGCCCCCATCGCCATAACCGTCCTGCCTGATGACAACGGTAGATCGCCACATTCCGCAGCAGCCACTGGGCTGGTACAAATAAAGGGGGGAAAAGAAGAAAAGAGGAGAAAAGAAACCAGAAGCAAAACAAACACAAAAAAGGAGACGGAACGGAGATGAGGATCGGCCGATTCGTAAACCCCTACCCCCATCGGACCCCAAAGAAGGCCTGGGATCCAACTGGGTAGTCCCCCCAGACTGGCAAGGCAATGCCCGGTAGCAAGCCGAACCATAAACCCACTAGCAAGCCGGCGTGACAACTACTATTTTCGAAGGTGCTCCACCATAAACGCCCAACTTCTATAACGGCAGGCCCTCTCACATCACCACTCCCAACCGAGCCCATCGCGATGTCTGACAAGGAACAGCCCACAACCATGGAACGGATACTACAGGAGATCACCACTGTCAGCCGTCAAATAGAGGGAATGAACGCTCCTATAACCTCACTGACTCTAGAGACCAAATCCATGCGATCAGACATTGCAGGCTTCCAATCCAGGGTGACAGGACTAGAACAACGCATGGGATCATTGGAAACACAGGCAGCCGCGTCCCAGGACAGAGACCAGGATCCCCTCTATCTCAGGAGTAAACTAACGGATATGGAGGACAGAAGTCGAAGAGACATCATTCGCCTACTCGGGCTCCCGGAAAATGAAGAAGGCACAGATATGCAGGCCTTTCTGGGCTCTACCCTTCCTAAACTGACCTCACTGGACTTCGACCCACGATTGGAATTCCAACGAGCGCAGAGAGTAGGCCCGAAACACTCTGACAAATCCTCAAGGCCTCGACCAATTATTGCATGCCTACTACGTCACAACCAGACCCGTCAAATACTTCAAGCGGCAGGTAGCCAGGGACCTTTCCGGATAGGCCAGCATGACATCCGAATAACTGCTGACTATTCCAAAGATACCAACAAACGCAGAAAGGCCTTTCTAGCTCTAAGACCCGGACTTCACCAACTGGAGATGAAATATGGCCTTTTCGACCCCGCAAGAATGTGGGTCACCAAAAACAGAGTATCCAAGGATTTTTACAACCCCGAAGAACTGAGACTTTTTCTTGACTCTTTTCAACACCAGTCCATGGAATTTACCAGCACAAGCCGTCCGCAAGATACTTCAGGGGATGACAAAGGCAACGGAACCTCACCCCCAAGAATGGAGAAAGCAAGTACGGCCCCATATGACGCCGACACCTGTCAAAGTGGAAGGGATATGGAGAGACTAGCTAGATCGCACGATGACAGGGGTCAGGTCCTACACGCTGTGGCAGTCCACACGCAGTTATCGGAAAGGGACAAATCCCGCTCCCCTCTAAAACCAACGACTGTATCCCCCTGAGACGGCGACTTGATACAGTGCATATGTGAGGCAATTGCAAGAACACTGAAGCGTGACCGCCGATGACCCCATGGACGGATGAGTACATATTCGGATCTTACATCTGTGCCTTCTTATTAGCTGTTGATGCCATTATTAATAATGGACGGTTAATATACCTATACACTCCACAAAGTAATATAAGGTCTTATAATGTGACAATGCAATGTAAAGTGCTTCTAGCATAAGACAGGGTACACAAATTAGTGTCCAGACTCGACTACACCGACTCCCACAGGCTACATAAGAGTCAGGGCCTAGCTGTGCAATGGCGTTACCAAACACTTAATAAACAAACTGGCATTCCCTTACCGCCCTGCAGAACATCCTGCAGCAAAAATACAACACAAGCTAAACCTGACCTAACACAAAATCCATACTGTTAACACTTATGCCAGAACCTGTTGACCCCCACTACTCACCCAGGGGCCAAAACTAAACTAAACTATACTCCACGATGCATAACCTAATACACGACAGTATGGCAGCATGGTACGAAACCCTGCCATAGGGGATATCATGTCATAGAGACACCCTGTTATACATCACAATGATATCATACAAGGCCGGGAGCATAGAATAAAAGACAACACACGTAAGTGCACCTTAAAGCCTCCCTCCGGGTCAACATTGTCTTATCATACACGACTGTAACCAACCACCTGGACAGATAGACAAACAATTACCCGGACCTAACATTTGCGCTCCCCTCATAACTGTCTACATCTTTTCCAACAAACGACTAACACATGCGTGCCCTCTATATTGTACTGCTGCAAACCACGGTATTATAATATAAATTATCAATAGCTTATACCGAGCACACGTACACGTATCCAGACTAGTTACAGCCGACATCTGCAGCTCCCACACGGGACAGGGCTCCGCCCGACTATGATTGTACCATATGTCTAGCTAACAAACTGGTAGCCCCTGAACGTACTTTACTTTATAGTGTTATGATGTAACAATACAATATAAGGTATATACAGAGTAGTAGGAAATTTACACTCTTTACATATAGATCAGGACTCATTAACTACCACCATTTACTCCACGACAAGTCTTATGACACAGTTTAATAGATGATAATGTGATAGTATGACGAGGAATTATGTTATAATATGTTATCAGAATTAACAGGTTACAGTGATATTGTGTTACGTGTTACAGTGATATTATATAAGTATGGAAGTATTCAAAATGTTATACGCCTGTACCTCTCCAAACCTTCACTCGACCCAGTACCACATTGTTCCATACCCCCTCACCAACCTTCCCTCCCTCCCTCTCCTTTCACCTCCCCTGCCCTCTCCCCTCCACTCCCATAAAATACCCCCCTCTCCACAAACATTAACCCCTACTCTTTCCTTCCCTACCAAATCACCCCTATAACGCAGGATTCTACAGGACAGCACTAACTGAACCTGACATCTGTCCACTATCCCAAACCTGTGAGTGCGCGAACCGCACAAGACACCGCACCAGTCACCAGTCGCCACCAGATAGACCTCCTCCCATATACAATCACGAACCTCCCCCCTTACCATCATACTAACACGATGCTACACCTCCAGAAAAACAAGGATACTCTGTAGACCAAGTCCTCCCCATTGGCCACATGTCGGCACCCCTCCCTCCATCCCCATCCCCATCCAGGAAAACAAACCCCGATCATCATTATTATCATGGTCAATGTCCCCCCTCAATTTCCCTTTACAACGCACCCGTGGTTCTCTCCCCCCCCCCGGAACTTGCGCATTCCTTTGTCATAAACCAGTATCGGCTACCCTCTGTCCCCCCCTCGCCTCCCCGGCAGAGATCGCCCAGACGGCAACGGGAGTTCCGATAGGAATCGGACCCGCCGTTTACAGATCTATCCTTAGGGGACATCGGACCCCAAGCCTTTCCCACTCCCTCCCTTCTTCTTCCTTTCTCAGCATTTTCTTTTTGTTATTTTATTTTACTTCATTCCATATATCAACGTTAACACCCCTCCTTTTCTCCTTTATATCACTTCTTGCCCTCTCCTCTTTTCTTCCCTCCTCCTTTTCTCTCTCTTTTCTAATCTCCTACGTCCCTGCTCCCCCCTCCTCCTTTAGTAGAAACACCCGGTCCCCACCAGCTGCCCCTCCCCTCTCCAAGCCACCACATTATAACAAGCATAGCCTCCACCCCAACAGCTGAAGTAGCCCCCCCTCTACTATTACCGCCCTCGGGACTGCTGAGACCTCATCCTACCGCTTAGAATGTCAGGGAACGCTCCCCATGCGACGCACCCACTACAAATCCTCTCCTGGAACGTACACGGCATGACAAGCTATATTAAACGGAAAAAGATACTGTCCTATCTCCAATCTAAAAGAGCTGACATTGCCCTGATCCAAGAGACACACCTTGATAACCTGGAGTCCAGTAAACTTAAACGGGACTGGGTAGGAAAGGTTCCCTTTAGCTGTTGCCCAACAGACCAGGAGACCGGGAGTGGCACGCCTCGCAAATAGCGGAGTAGCGATACTAATGCGTAAGTCCCTCCTGATTACAATCATTAAAACATGGAACGATGCGGAAGGAAGATATATATTCGCTAAATTAAAACTAGGAAACCACTTTCCTATGTGTGGGCTCCGTTTACGCCCCAACCGGCACAAAATGCCCCTTTTTCCTACAATTAAATCGTCTTCTGACCGAAATTGGAACCACCTGTTACATTATCGGGGGAGACTGGAACCTCGCCCGAGATGCCATACTGGACAGGACAGGCCCCATTTATGCAGGTAATAATCATGACAGGGCATTACTGACGGACCTAACCACGGACACAGGTTTAATTGATTGTTTCACATACATATTAGGCATGCTCCTTCTACAGGTGCCTCTCTCCTCACTCCGAATGATCGATGCCTCAATAAGGACCTTTGTCTGGGGCCTCACACACTCCAGGTTGAAACCTGCAACAATGTTGGCACGACGATCCTATGGAGGCTTAAGCCTACCCTCAGTAGAACAATACTCACTAGCCTTACAACTATCACAGCTAGCCTACACATTCCCAGATACTCCTACGGGGTCAGCATGCAGAGATAAGAGGGATATACACTGACTACCCCCACTTGTCCAACCCCATCCTTATGGCCACAAACACAGCCTGGCACAGAGCTCACCGCCCATTATGCATACACCCTTTCTTGCACGTCCAGGCCCCCATAGCAGGAAACAAAAGCATAAAAATAGGAGGAAACATCCTTAGTTGGCTCCAATGGAACAACGCTGGTATCCACAATATATCCCAAATCATAGATGGCGATCGCTTTCGAACCTTCGCCTCCCTACAGGAAGAGTTCGGCATCTACAATAACCAAGAGTGGCAATACACACAGCTTAAGCATTGCATGCGCAGAGCCCTAGGAACCCCCCCATAGACGCTCAACGCCTCGCCCATTGTCACTTACCTACAGAAGTGGGGCCGACACAGAGGCCTTATGGCCGGTCTATACACAGAGCTAACAAATCATCTTTACTCATAGCCCCTTCTCGAACGACTGCGCTTAAGTGGCAGGATCGACTCAAGGTCACCTACACTGAAGAGGAATGGTCGGACATAGTAGAAGCCCTTGACAGGGGTGTCCGCGACACCTGCCTGAAATTCTGCTTATTTAAAATCCTCCAAGAATGGTATTGGACCCCCATAAAACTCTTCAGGGCAGGCCTGATGCCACACGCAAAGTGCTGGCGATGTGCAGACCTCCATTGTGACCTCCTTCACATTCTATGTCTTTGTCCGACGATACAACCCTTATGGGAAGCTGTACGCCATACTCTGGCAGACTCCATACAGATACCAAACCCGACACTGCCATCACTCATTTTTCTACATGACATGCGCCCGTACCCCTCCTTATCACGACCCCACAAACGGTTACTTCATACGGCACTTGCCACAGCCAACATTTGCATACTCCGACACTGGAGGTCCAGCATTGCCCCAACAGAATGGATGACAGCCATGTTTCAAACCGCCACCCACGAGCGAGTAATCTACAACTTGCAGGATCAAGCAGCACTATTCACAGAAGTTTGGAGCCCCTTCCTGACAAGACCATGAGGCACCTGGTGGATGGTCGGCGGATGGCAGTCGTTACCCTAGAACCCCCCTCTCTCTCTCTCCCCCCTGTCTTCCCCTCCCTTTCTTTCTCTCCCTTTCCCTTCATCCCCTAGGCTACCCGCCTTGGTAAACGTCCTACACCCGGACCGTTTAAACATATATTCACTGACTTCCTCCCTCTCTTCCTACCCGACCAGTGTCTGACCATCTAATGCATACAGGAAGGACCCGCCCCCCCTAAAACAAAATATTCCAACATATATCTCCATGGATATTACCCTGACCATCCCCCCTCTCAGCATTATCCTCCCCCAAGCACTGGAACCTCTACCTCATATTACAACTATCTAGGCACACACACCATACTAGTCAACCCTACACATCAACCCACACCATACAGGGAATAATCGGACTACTCACTCAACAGCCTTGACATTCTGACCCCAAGATCCTCTGCCCCCTCACTCACCCCTCGCAACCTCCCTCTTCCCCTTTTGCCCGCCCTATCTCCCTCTCTCTTTCCCTTCCCCATGACTAATTTTCTCTCCCGTTTTCCACCCTCTCTTTCAATTCCCCCCAACCATCCACCCATAACCCCATAACCTATTATTCAGAATATTTATTAGATTGCATATGTCTATATACCTACTGTAAAATTATCTGTTGTAAAGTAATGCTCTGAAGATATATTCCTGTATACTCTGTACCACCATATATTCTTTAATAAATAATAAAAAAAAAAAAATCACAGTAACGTTGGCTTATCCCCAATTGGCATATTTATGTACCAGGGCCTGTAAATGAAATGCTACTAGTGAGCCTGCAGCACTAATTGTGCCACACCCTTAAGTAGCCCTTTAAACATGTCTCAGGCCTGCAACTGCAGTCTGTGTGTGCAGTTTTAAAAGTCCATTTCAACCTGGCAAAATAAACCTTTTTGCCAGGCCCAAACCTTCCTTCCAAAGGTAGGCCCTGGAAAACTCAAATGGCAGTGCATTTAAAAAGGCAGAGATGTACCTAAAAGTCGTTATGTCCTGGCAGTGAAAAACTATTAAAATTGTATTTCACTATGGCAAGGCCTGCCTCTCTCATAGTGTAACCTGGGAGTTACCTTATTACATTTACTAAGCTGCAATTTCCAAATGGGCGCAGGTAGCTAGTTCATGTTTGGTATCTTTGGAATTCTAATGAAACCTTCTAAGTTATTGTAACAACAGATTTTGAATTCCAACTTTGAAAATGTCACTTTTAGAAAGTTTCCATTTTCCTGCCTTAGCCTTTTGTTGACTGTAGCCTGTCTCTAGGTCACAGAACTGCGTGTAGCTAACAGCTGGGCTTTGTGTATGCCTCGTAGACAGCCACAAACAATAGAACGCTTAGGTGTGCCTGGATGGGCCATCACTGGCAGGATAGAAGGGTAGAGTTGGGCACAGCCCTACTTACACTTGAATAGTCTGTGTCTTGCCTCCATGCAAGAGATTACATACCTACTGTAGTTAATCTGGAGCCAGGGCAGGGAAGGCAGGAAGCCTGTGGACTTCAAAGGGAAACCTCTAGAAGCTTCTCCCACTTCAAAGGAACAACCACATATACCTATTGGACCTCAGACATCAACTCTTCAGTAGGGGTGGGCGGTGAACTCCGCTCACGGAGTGTGGAGAGTTTTTCCCACTCCACACTCAGCTTAGAGTGTGGAGTTGCAAAAACTCTGCAAAGTGGAGTTGTTTTCCTCATTCGCCCTGGCCAGCGTTAAGTTGACGACCGTGAGCGCAGAAAATCTTACTCCGGACCTCCTCCCAGCAAGATTTCTCAACTCGGGACGGTTGCGGATGGTGGCTACCACTTGCGTTGAGAAACCTTCTGTTCGCGTTAAGGAAGCTGCCGCTCAGTAGAAAACCTACTCGAGTGGCAGAAAAGAAGAGGCAGCCTTTTGCACTGTGCAGGGTGCCAATCGACTTGATTTTACACTGCAGGAACAATACCCGGCACTAAAAATCAGCGTGAAATGTGCAACCTAACGCATTCTACCGCTTATGGAACTCCGCGTATCACGGTGGAGTTTTTTGGTCACTTTGCGGAGTTCCGTGAAGCAGAACTCTGCAAACTCCACCCATGCCTCCGCTTCAGTACACTTCTGAACCAATGGAGAATCTGCCAGGAAGAAGGACTGCTTTGCTGCTGAAAGGGCTGCCACTTTATTGGACTGCTGCTCTGCTGCACAACTGCCTTGCTGGACTGCTGCCTTCCTGAATTGATGCCTTGCGCTGCTCTCCTACCTGAGGCAGAGGGATTTTGACCTGTGCCTGAACTCAGGACTCCCAATGTGACCGTAAAGACTAGTCTGTTGGCCTCATCTTGAGAACCACAGGGACATAACACACTCCCAACCACCTAAACCAGCGTTCAGATCCACCTGGAACAAACCCCTAACCCCAAGTTGTGCCCCTCAGGTCTTGGACCCTAGGTGTGTCTTTAGAGAGGTTGAATTAAAGATTTTGGGCTCTTAGTCACGGCAGACGGGCCAACTGTTACTGATACCTTTTCACCTGCACAACCTGCCAACGTGAAATTCCAGGCCCGACCCTTCATGCTACAGCACTGACCGCTTGCCGAGAGCACCAACGCGAACCACTGGCTCGACCATTCACTGCGACACACAGGATCTTCATGCTACAGCGATGCTCGTGTGTGACACCAAGCCTGCTCTTCGAGCTACATCGACAACTGTTCACACCGCTTCCCTGCTCCCCTGAGCTCCCTCCACCAGGAACGGGACACTTTGTGCTGGACTGAGAAGGTAACTTAACCGCATTCCATTGCAGTTGGCCTGAACTTGTCACTTTTTTCCCAGTCTCATCCAACCAGATAGTCATGAGTGGCATATATCTGGGTTACTGATTAGATTTTTGCTGTTTTGATTTTTTTTATTTATTACATTTTGCTCAGTTTTTCTCAATTTGGGGTGGGATTTTTCTTGTATAGTGTTTTCACTTTATTGTGGTTTGAAAAGCTGCATACATACTTTACACATTGCCTTTAAGTTAAGTCTGACTGCTTTGTGCTAAGCTACCAGAGGGTTAAGCACGGGTTCATTTGGGGTTTACTTGTGGCTACATCCTTACAAGAACTGTCTTTTCTCCTTTAGTAGGGTTTCACCCCCCTTACGAGTAACCCAGTTTCTTACACCATCCCTGATTGCCCACTTGTTTATAGAGAAATGAACCTTTGCCTGTTCGTTTTCTGCCTATGATAGTGTCTACACATATGTGAGGGTAATTTTTTAGCATCTGTAAAGCATTACACACTGGTGCTATTCACCCCAGAGCTCTTTGTAGAGGAGTGCCATGGGAATCCAGTAGGTGCAAAAGGGGATCCAAACAGTGAGATACTGTTATTTTGAATTATTCATGAAATCGCCAAACGTGGGAAATAAAGAGCTGCCTGGGTAAATTTGAGGTAAAACTGACTTATGCCCTTTCTTTTGTTAGAACATTGGGTATTAATGATGAAAAGATAAAGGGCCTGATTTAGCGATGGGGGTATAGACAATTCTCAAGGAAGAGCTATATATTGAGAATAGAGGTAGATGAAAAATTTGTTAAATTGTGAAACACACAAAATTAGCTTATTTTGCAATCTGATTGTTTTGCGAAATGTGGCTTTTATAAACTGACCAATTCACTCTGCAGACGAACCAAATGAACTGGTTGATTTCAGCCATTTCTGGGCAGTTCATTAGGTTCTTCTTTATCAGCAAAACATGCTCCGGAGAGAAGCAAGTACAATGCACAAACAACCAACTCATCCAATGAAGTAAATTGGTTTGCAGCATGATACGTTTTTGCTTAATTTGCTAACCCTGAGAGAGGAAACTAAGGCCCTCATTATGACATTGGTGGTAAGTGCTACTTACCGCCATGCTGACTGCCGCCAACATACTGCGACCGCGGCGGTATACTGCTACGCGTATTATGACCCACACATAGAAATCCGCCACTATACAGACACACACACAAGTCCGCCAGCCCAAAGGTCAGTGATAAACTGGCGGTACCAAAAACCCACACCATTATGCCAACAGAAATACGGCCACAGCATTATGACCCATAAATCACTGTGGCGGACATTCAACCGCGGTAAACCATTGGCGGTACATACCTCAACGCACAAAATACACACAACCTAACAAAACAACACCACATTGGACAATTCAAACTACACACACCTGACACACATACACACACCACACCCACACCCACAAACCACTATAAAATACACACCCACATTACCCACAACCCTTTACCACTACAAACAATTTACAACAGAGAGAGAGACACACACCAGGAGCATCCGCAGAACCAGAGCCACAGAACACCATCACCCATACACCATCCACACACCTCAGCAGCACACACACCAACACATCACCCCACACACCCTCACACACACCACTCACACTACACCCATGGCACCACAAAGACACCCCAGGTTCTCAGAGGAGGAGCTAAGGGTCATGGTGGAGGAAATCATCCGGGTAGAGCCACAGCTATTCGGATCACAGGTGCAGCAGAAATCCATTACAAGGAAGATGGAGTTATGGCGGAGAGTCATGGACAGGGTCAACGCCGTGGGACAGCACCCCAGAACAAGGGATGACATCAGGAAGAGGTGGAACGACCTACAGGGGAAGATGAATTCCGTGGTTGCAAGACACCAGATAGCTGTACAGAGGACTGGCGGTGGACCCCTACCTCCTCCCCCACAACTAACAACATGGGAGGAGCAAGACTTGGCAATCATGCATCCTGAGGGCCTGGCAGGAGTAGCAGGAGGGCTGGACGCTGGTAAGTCAAATCTTTATTACTTTCACCATGCCATCGCATACCCTCACCACTATCCTCACCCTTGAATGTCACCCTTGTGTCCCACTATGTCACCCTGTCCTCCTTGAACTGCCATTGCTCCCCTTCCTATGTCCCCTTGGACAATGGGCCTGTGATACCAATAGACTGGACTCTATTCTGGACTTTTCTCCATCAGCAACACAGCCCATTGCAACACCCCTCCACTTATTAGCATAAATAAACACCCTTGGAACAAATACAAGTATGGAGTCTGTCAATTGCTTGAAATATGTATTTGTTTAACAAGCTGTAAACATTGCAATTCAACTGTACAGTTATGTATACATAGGTATGACCTGTAGTGGGCAGCAGTAAACACACCAGGAGCCAGAGTGGGACACAGATATCTGAAAATAGAAATGCCAAAGGGTAAAGTAAGTGGGCATAGAATTTGGAAAATCAGGCTGCCATGTACAATGTCCAACACAAAACTGCAATGGAAGGTGAAGTTACAGTGTTATACCTGTGTGTCACTGGAAGTACTGTTGAATTATAGTTGTTCTGTTGTCAACATCCTCTTCCTCTGCCTCCTCTTCATCACTGTCCACAGGCTCCTCCGCTGCCACATGACCATCTCCAGCCTCGTCCTCCTGCAGAAAAGACACCTGCCGTCTCAAGGCCAGGTTGTGCAACATGCAATATGCAACGATGATCTGCCACACCTTCTTGGGTGAGTAGCACAGGGATCCACCTGTCAGATGGAGGCACCGGAATCTGGCCTTCAGGAGGCCAAAGGTGAACTCAATGATCCTCCTTGTTTGCCCATGTGCCTCATAGTAACTTTCCTCTGCCCTTCTCCTGGCATTCCTCACTGAGGTCAGTAGCCGTGAGAGGTTAGGGTAACCTGAGTCACCTGTAAATATCGAGGGATACCTGTTAGCCAGACACTCACCCTTAGGGCCAAGCCCACACCCACATACCAACAGACACTGGGTGGGGAGCATGGGCTCACCTATTAGCCACACCCTGTGCCTCTGGAGTTGAGACATCACATATGGAAAGCTGCTATTCCTCAAGATAAAGGCATCATGCACAGACCCAGGATATTTGCATTGACATGGGAGATGTACTGGTCCACCAGGCACACTATCTGCAAATTCAGAAAGTGAAAGCTCTTTCGATTTCTGAACACCTGTTCATTTCTCCTGGGGGGGGACAAAGGCAATATGTGTACCACCAATAGCACCAATGATGTTGGAGATGTGTCCCAGTGCATAGAAGTCAGCCTTCACTGTGGCCAAATCCTCCACCTGGGGTAATATGATGTAGCTGCGCATGTGTTTCATTAGGGCTGACAACACTCTGGTCAGCATGTTTGAGAACATAGGCTGTGACATTCCTGCTGCCATGGCCACTGTCGCTTGGAATCACCCACTTGCCAAGAAATGGAGCACTGACAGGACCTGCACAAGAGGGGGGATACCAGTGGGGTGGTGGATAGCTGAGATCAGGTCGGGCTCCAATTGGGCACACAGCTCTTGGATCAAGTCTGTAGGTTAGGATAATGTGCCTGTCCTCCATTGTCGCCAGGTCCACCAGGGGTCTGTACACGAGGGTATGTCTCCATCTCCTAGTCCTCTGGGGTGAAAAACGGTGAGCAGATGGTCATATTCAAAAATATCCCCTGAATAAAATGCCTTGCGTTTTGTTACAGAAACAGTATGTGAACGTGTAGGTCCATTGATGTGCCTATGTCTGCTGTGACGCAGTTAGGTGCCATGGCCTGTCCCCCCCCCCCCGAAATGGCGGCCGCCTGACCCGTGAGGAGGGACAAGTGGAAATGAGGTAATTCCGCTGCCGTTGTGCGCCGTTGTGGGAGGCGGTCGATGACCGCCGTGCAACACCTCATTGGTTATCATTGGGGCCTACGAGTTCCAGGAGCCAATGGTGATGTACGCCGGCGGTGACGATATGCACCACCGTGGGCATGACTGCCATTTTCTATCTGTTCACTCACTTGCTACCTGACCTTCAACAGGAGAGGACCTACACTGCAAGTGCTGCTGTGACCTGTGTATGGAAGCGACCATGGCTCGAGTGTCTGGGGAAAGGGCCCCTGCCTTCAAGTCTGAGGAGTTGGAGAGACTAGTGGATGGGGTCCTACCCCAGTACTGTTTACTTTATGGTCCTCCAGACCAACAGGTGAGTACACTGTGAGCATGATGCATGGTGCATGAATGTATGGAGTGCTGTGTGTGTAAGCCTCGTGTAGGGGAGGCAGAGGCTGAGGGGTCCTGGGCAAAGTGCTGCATGTATGGTGGGCAATGTCTGTGCGTAAGGGGATGGGAGGGATATGGTGGGCCATGAGTGTAACAGGCCAGACAGTATGACTAATACCTTCTCTTATGTATCTTTTTTCTGCAGGTCAGAGCCCATCAGAAATAGGGTATTTAGCGTGCCATTGCCAAGGAGGTGCGGACCCTGGGTATCTTTGACAGGCGGAGCACTTACTGTCGCAAATAGTGGGAGGACCTGCGCCGCTGGGCAAGGAAGACGGCGGAGGCCCAGCTGGGGATGGCCTCCCAACGAGGAAGGGGTGCCCGTCATACCCTGACCCCCCTGATGTTCAGCATCCTGGCGGTGGCCTATCCGGAGTTGGATGGACGCTTGAAGGCATCAAGGCTTGAAGGCATCACAGCAGCCACAAGGAGGTGAGTACAATTTCAGAATCATGAAATTGTGCGTGTTGAGATGTTATCTGGGTGGGGGATGTGGGTCTGTGGGTGCCCCTAGGCCAGGACGAATATGGCAGGGTAGGTTCCATGAAGGGCAGGCTCAGATGCACTCCAACCCCAAAAATGCTAGTGGGCATCTAATACTGGGCTGGGTCCTGTGGGTTTCAGGTGTGCTGCTATTGGCGTTAGGCATTGTACCCCATAGCCTGTTGAATATCATTGTAACTGGTAGTGCATGGCCTAGTGCATAGGGCTGTCCCCTGTGTGTTGTGTACGCCAATAGTGGTGTTGTTGCTGGCATTGACCAAGTATATCCTCTGTCTCTTCCCCCCCTTTTTGTTTTGTCACCCTGTCCTTGTGTGCATTAGCATCATCTGGCGGAGAAGCAGAGGCACCGGCGACAGAGGGAGTTGCATCCCACATGGCCCTGGAGGCCAAATCCACTGACGGTGAGGGCACCAGTGGAACACAGGGTGAGGGGAGGACCACGGCGGAGACTGGAGGGGACAGTTTGGACACGAACCTCCTCCGATGGAAGCTCCATGGCGGTGGCGGACACCTCTGTGGCCACCCCAACTACAGGTACAACCGCCACCCCGTACTAGCACCACCCCCCCAGTAGCTCCTCAGCGTATTTCCCGTGCCCGCGCACCCAGGAGTGTGGGCATCTCCTTCGCCCCAGGCACCTCAGGCCCTGCCTCAGTCAGCCCAGCTGCCCTCAGTGAGGAGGCTATTGACCTCCTGAGATCCATCTCTGTTGGGCACTCAACCATACTGAATGCCTTCCAGGGGCTGGCAGGGCATTTGCAACAAACAAATGCATTCCTGGAGGGCATTCACTCTGGGTTGGCGGCCCAACAGAGATCATTCCAGGCGCTGACCAACTCGCTGATGGCAGCCATTGTCCCTGTCTCTAGCCTCCCCCCTCCAACGTCCTCTACCCAGTCCCAATCCCCTCAACCCCAACCTATCCCAAGCATACCTTCAGACCAGCATGCACCCAAATCAACACACAGAAGTGCCTCAGGCAAACACAAGCACCACTCTTCATCCCGCAGGCACTCACACAAGCACCATCCAGATGCAGACACACCAACATCCACTGCCTCCACTGTGTCCCCCTCCTCCTCGTTATACACCTTCCTCCCAGTAGCATCTCCACTCACACCTGCATGCACTACATCCTCATCCACTACCTCCATCACCATCACGCCTATCACTACATGCCCCTCACTGGCAGTCACCACCCCCAGATCCATGCACATGTCCCCTGTGTCCTCTCCATCTGTGTCTGTGCCCCCTTCTCCCAAAGTACAGAAACACAATCACTCAGTCACTCAACAGCCATCCACCTCACAACAGCATCCAGCCCATGCACCTGCACCCAAACACAGAAGACAGACACCTCTTACAACCCCTCCCTCTTTCTCCACTCCCAAACCTTCACCCTCTTCCAGCCCCAGTTTCCCTAAAAGGCTTTTCCTCTCCACCCTTGACCTATTCCCTGTCCCCCCAGTCCTTCACTTCAGGCCAGGGTGGGCAGAACCCAGGCCAGCACCTCAGCCACCCAGTCCACAGCCACTGTATTTTCTGTAGCTACTGCAGGTGTGAGAGGCTCCAAGGAGACACCCGTCAGCACTGCTGGTGTGCCTGCACCAGCTGCAAAGGGCAAGAAGGGTCCACCAGCTAGCAAGGGCAAGGGGGCAACACCAACTGGCAAGGGCAAGTAGGCACCACCAGCTAGCAAGGGTAAAAAGGGACCACCAGCTACCAAGGACAGGAAGGGAACACCAGCTGGCAGAAGCAAGCAGGCACCACCAGCTGTCAAGGGCAGGAAGGGAACACCAGCTGCCAAGGGCAAGGAAAAAGGTACAGACGCCGCAGGCAGGATGATCTGGTGCCTGGTGCTGGAGCAGCATCTGGGCAAACAACACCAGCCATGGCACTTCAGCTGTCCGAGGCTGCGGGGGCAGGGCTGGAGCCTCCCCCCACCACTGACAGCACCGCCACCTGTGTCACCGCCAACACCGCCACCTGCACCGCCACCTGCACTGCCACATGCACCGCCACCTGCACCACTGCCAGCAGCAGCAGCTCCAGTGGGCAGCCGCCCGAGGCTTCAGGGGAAGGGCTGGAGCCTTCCCCACCACTCACAGCACCGCCACCTGCACAGCCACCTGCACCACCACCTGCACCACTGCCAGCAGCAGGAGCCCCAGTGGGCAGTCGTCCGAGGCTGCAGGGGAAAGGCTGGAGCCTCCCCTACCACTGACAGCACCGCTACCTGCACTGCCACCAGCACCGCCACCTGCACCGCCACCTGCACCACTGCCAGCAGCGGCCCCAGTGGACAGCAGTCCGAGGCTGCAGGGGAAGGGCTGGAGCCTCCCCCCACCACTGGGCAGCCGTAGTCATGCCTACATGGGCTGTAGTGCGTCCTGGCCCTTGAAACAACTGTCCAGGATCTGCATCGCTGGGCACAAAGCCCCCTCCAGAACCAGTGGAGAAGCCATCCACTTGAGAGACTGTGGCTTTGCACTCCCCAGGACCAAGCAGTGGGCAAACCACCCACTAGAGAGACTGTGGCTTTGCCCTCCCCAGGACCAAGCAGTTGGCAGACCACCCACTAGAGAGACTGTGGCTTTGCACTCCCCAGGACATCGCAGAGGGCATGTAGCCCCATCCAGGAGCAGTGGCGTTTTACCATCTTCTGGCTTAGGTGCCCCCCCTCCCCCTTCCCTCTGAGGTGCCTGTGTATCTTCGACCTGATGCCCCAGTTGTGTTCTCTCTGTATTGAGACAGGAGTCAAGTGTGGCCTATGCCTATGTGTTTTGGCCCTGTGGGCCATGGACGTTTTGAACTGGGCATTGTCCCTTCATTTGTATATATTGTAGATACTGTTTTGTGCTTCAAAGACGTATTTATTGAAATTTATATTATTACACTGGCTTTACTCACTTCCTTTTGTCCTTATTCCTGGGGGGGTACAGGGTGGATATGTAATGTTGTTGCATCTGTTTGTGTGTATGGCGTTGGGGGTGTTGCATGTTGCGTGTGTGTGTCACTCTCTTTTTTCTCCCCCGTCCCTTGTGTGCTAGGTGCGGTACTCATCCTGGTTGTCTTTGCCGCGTTTCTGGTGTATGAGGAGGTATACCAGCATGGGGAAGATCTGCAGTTCGTGCTCCATGGCGTCGTTGTTCTTCCTTGAGTGTCGAGAGGTGAGTCGTTTTTCTTCTGTGTACTGTTTCCGCTGTGCTTTTGATGGCGTTGGTACCGCCCCGGAAAAGCTGGCGGATTGGTTTATTGTAATACTGTGGCGGTACATTGTCTTCTGCCTGTCTATTGGCAGTTACCACCGCAGTGCTTGTTGCTACCGCCATGGCGGTCGGTGTGTTAAAGTGGCTGTCTGTGTTGGCGGTTTCCACCGTGGTCAAAATTCCATTTTTTTTACCGCCGGCCTGTTGCCGGTATTACCGCCGTTTTATCACCAACCTCCAGGGTTGTAATGAGGGCCTAAATGTTGTATTTTCTTCTTAGGGATTATTTAGGGGAAGAAATTCCGAAGTGGATACTCCTCTTGATGTAACACCCTGTCAATAAATATGAAGAACGTACATTACTATTCAGTTCTAAATCAGGCTCAAAGCTTTGGACAAATAAATGAAACATAACTTTATATGCAAGCAACACAGGTTCACCAGGGACAAAGTTCAATATTAGGTAGTTGTATATCGCTTCCTCTGTGAGCCGGCATTGCTATTGCACACAGGGAGCTGCTAAGCATGCAGTTCCCTGTGTGCAACAGCAATCTTTTCATGGACAGAGAAAGAGATGAAATCTCCACTTCCAACGGGTGGGCGGAGGCTATGGGCCCCATGCATTACATATTATTTAGCCCTGGGGAGGTGGTGGTTCCTGGGGCTCAGGATGGTCTGCACGACCCCCATTACCGGCTATTTAGCCCAGGGGAAGCGATGGTCCCCAGAGCTCAAAGAGCCACAGGGTGGGGGCCCCATGCCCCTGTCCTATACTTAGGCAATGCTCCTGGGACCAGGCCCACCCTGAGGTTTTTTTCAGAACAAGTGAAGGAGCCTGCAATTGTTTTTTAATGTTTTTTTATGTTTTATTTTTGCCGGAGTCGTGGATCCACCGCTAATTTTGGTGAAAATGAAAAAATGCATTTTTGACCTGGCGGGGTCCCTCTTGGTCCCCTTTCCTTTTTTTAAACTTTTTTTCAGGGACTCGGCGAAGTCAAGCACTAAGATGGCTTCTAAAACTTCTGGGTTGAAGTTTTGGCAGCCAATCACATTTCAGCAGGGGGACTGTCAGATCCTTGTGGGATCCATATCCTTAGATATACAAATGTGTTTTTCTTTTAATAATTCCAAAACTACTGAGAGGATTCACATCAAATAACAAAAAGAGTGCATTCTGGACCAAGAGCTTCCTTTCTGCCAGATTTGGTGTAATTCTGTCCAGCAGTTTGGGCTGTAGTTGTGTTCAAAATCACTATAGGAATTAACATGGGAAAACACATTTTGGGATCACCCCAAATCTTTCCAGACAGCATCTGAAGTAAGCGTTGAATTTAAAAAAAAACTTTCATGAAGACTCATCAATGGGTGCCAAAGATATAGGCAAGTGAAAAAACACTTTTTCTGTCGAAACTAGGCTCTAACTATAACTATAACTATAACTACCTAGTGGCGACTGCCACTAGATGATAATATATCTATATCTATATATATATTCACTGAAAAACACAAATCATATATATCCATATGTATATCTATACCTCTCTCTCTCTCTATATATATATATATATATATATATATATATATATATATATATATATATATATATATATATTTTCACTTGAAAAAACAAAGGTTTCAGGTAAATTATAGTTAGGCTCATATTTTAAACGTATAAAACTATAGAAATTCAGATATTATTGTTAGAGTTATTTCAAGTAAGTATAACCCGTGCCCTAAGGTAACTATAACTCGCACCTCCGCCATGTAGTTTTCTCCACAGTGGTTATATTGCAAATCTGAGGTCCTATCTGGCTCCCAACTCCCGCGGCATTGCCGGCATTGCTCCTGCAAGCAAGGAGCTGCTTTAAATAGCACCTCCCTGATGGGGGGAGCAATGTTTACATCTATTTCCCTGCACGCATGTTTGCTGTTTGACAGCTCCTGCTTGCAGAAAGTGTTGTTTGTTTTTGCTTTGTGGGAGCCATGGGGAAGAGGCAGTCACAGGGGCAAGGAGAGCCCTCCGCACCCCCATATCCTACTGATTCCCACAGGGAGGCGGAGGTCCCCAAAGCTGTGGGGGGCCATGCGGTTTCACCCACATTAATTTGAGAACTTTGCCCCTGGTAGGTTGTGGTCCCCAGGCCCGCCTGCATACATATTTTTTATTGCCTCAGGGAGGCGGCATTCCTCAGGGCTGAGGGAGGGCCTCATGGGTCTCCACAAATTAATTTCTAAACTTTTGGCCCATGCTTGCCTTAAAAATGTGACGAAATTCGCAAATAGTTGTTATTTTTGCTGTTTTTTTTAAAGATGCTTTTTAGATTTTGGGGCTTCTTGGGGACCCCTGCACCAAGGCTAGCTGGGTAGGGTAAAGGAAGGCTCCTTCTTCTATTTTTTTATGTTTACTTTTGAGGCTCAGTTGAAGCTGGGTCTCAACATGGCTGCCAACACTTCCTGGTTAAAGTCAGTATTCACAAATGAGTTATGGCCCTAGCTATCCAAATTTGGATTTCCTTTAATTTCTCCTAAACTTCTAAACTGATTTATACCAAATAAGAAAAAGATTGATCTGCAGAGCAAGAGCTACCTTTTTGCCAAATTTAATGTAAGTGGGCAGCATTCAGGATGCAGGCGTGTCTAAAGAGTCTATGGAAATTAACATAGGAAACTCGTGTTTTTTTACCTCCTTGTTTCTCGGCCCCCACTTGACAGATCATCCCAAAACATTCCATGCACAACAAGATTCTAGGGAGCACTATTTTTGGGAAATTTCATGAAGATTTGTCAAGCTGTACTAAAGATGTTGGCAACTCAAAAAATGCTTTTTCAATGGAAACTAGGTCCTAATTATATCTACATACTATAGGCTATCTATCTATCTATCTATCTATGAAGACATAGTCAGTGACTAAAATGAAAGGTTACAGGAACGTTATAGTTAGGGAATAGAATTAAAAAAAATTTAGAAATGCAAGAAAAACTAAAGATTACAGGGATGTTATAGTTAGGTTCAGATTTTACACACGCAACACTGTGGAAATTCAGCTGTTACGAGTTATTTCAAGTAACTATAAGTTGCGCCCTCAGGTAACTATAACTCCCGCCCTCGTCATGCAGCTTTCGCATCAATAATTTTACTGCAAATGTTACAGTGATATTATCGTTGATGTCATAGAAGATGTCATGAGTGATGTAGTGTCCGGGGTAATAAGCAGTGCATGGCGAGGGCGCGAGTTATAGTTACTTTAGGGCACAAGTTATAGTTACTATATATATAGTTATAACTTACATTTAGAATTTACACACCACCTTCAAAATACTATGTCATGCACCTTTGTACGAAGTCGTCTCCTCACTCGCTACACTACATTAACTATAACTCGTCACTGTACCCTACACTTTGTTCTCACAAATCATGTCATTTGAGAGGCCATAAGTGCTGTTATGAATGCTATGATTTCACATGATGAAAGTGATGTAATATGCAGCTAGTGCAAGTACAAACGCTAAGAGTTTAAGCTAGGTTTGTATAGAAAGAACAAATTACGTTTTCCTAACTAAACAAAGGTTTGACCTTTGTTTTTTCAATGACTTTCAAAGGTTGTAAACTGTTCAGTTGAAATCCTACAGTTTACTGTCGTTGAGAGGAATGTCATTAGTAGGCTCGAGGGGAGTGAATGGACTTCGGCTTCGCGGAATTTCACAGGGTTTAAAATAAAGCCGGAGCTCTGTGCCCCCAAGAGTCATCCTGAATGCGCCCATCTCGGAAGCACTAAGCATGGTCGGGCCTGGTCAGCCAGGTCCGGCCCTGGTCAATACGTGGGGTGTGGTACAGTAGGAGTGGATGACAGTGTCATAAGGTGTACTGCCGTAGAGTATAGTGTTACAGAGAGGAGTAGTATGGAGTGGAGTAGAGTGGAATGTGGTATAGTGGAGTGGCATACAGTGGACCAGGGTACAGTAGAGTGGTGTAGATTGGAGTGGCATAGAGTGTAGTGTTGTATAGCGGAGTGTGGACAGTAGAGTGGTGAGTAGTAGAGTAGACTAGCAAATAGGAGAATGTTGTGCAGTGGAGTAGCGTAGAGTGGAGTCTAGTATAGTAGACTAGAGTACAGCGGAGCAGCAAAAAGTGAAGTGATGTGGAGTGTAGTTTGGTAAAGTGTAAAAGCGTATAGTGGAAAAGCATAATGTGCAGTGGCGTAGAGTGGAGTGAGACAGTGTAGTGGCATACAGTGCAATAGCGTAGAGTGGAGTGGCATAGAGTAGAACAGCCTAGAGTGGAGTGTCGTACAGTGTAGTGTCATAGAGTGCAATGGCACAGTGTGAAATTGCGTGGAGTGGAGTGGCATACAGTGGAGAAGTGTAGAGTAATCTAGAGGGCACTAGTGTAGGGAGTAGTGGTGTAGGCTATAGTGGCATAGAGTGGATTGACATAGAGTGGAGTGACACAGAATGGGGTGGTAAAGAGTGCAGTGTGGTAGACTAGAGTTGTATAAAGTGCAATTGTGTACATTCGAGTGTCCCACAGTGGAGTTGCCTACAGTGAAATAGTGTAGCATGGATTTACGCACAGTATAATGGTGTACAGTGCAGCGACTTACATTGGAATGTGTTAGAGTGAAGTGGCATACAGTGCAATAGTGTACCGATTACCGATGCCTGCATCAGGTACTGAGATGCATCAATCGGAAAGTACTTCGCAACATACAAATGCCCCATACACTGGCCAGAAGGCAAAGGGTAGCTAGGGATTTCTACCTCATGTTCCGCTTCACACTTGTGCTGGGTGCTATTGATTCACTTATGTGGCTCTTCAGCCACCTCACCACAATGCACATGTCTTCTGCAACAGACACCGCTGGCACTCCATCAATGTGCAAGGTGTCTGAAATGCCAGCCATAGCTTCACTGATGTGCATGCCGTGTTCCCAGGCAGTACCCATGATAGCTATGTATTCCACAGATCACCTCTTGCCCGGCAGATGGCAGCGGGAGAATTTGACAACATGTGGATAACTGGGTAAGTACCAAGCACCACACAAGTATGACATATATTATTGTTTTTTAAGCTCCACAACCATTAGATTACACAAATTCTCATGCCACATACATGGCCCCAACAGACACAGTATGTAGCATTTCATACATCATGTACTGTACTGATGCAAGAGGGGCATTTACAAATATCACTACATTTCCCTCCTCAGGTGATGCTGCATATGCACTCTCCACTCATCTCCTCACACCACACAGACATAGAAAAACCGTACCTCAGTAGAGGTACAATAGTGTAAGCAGACACACACGAGGCATCATCAAGCGCACTTTTGGTTTCCTGAAGTGAAGATTCAGATGTCTCGACAGTACAGGGGATGTGCTGTTGTACTCACCTCAAGTTGTGTGCAAGATTAGACTGTTGTGTTTTAAATAACATAGTATTAAATAATGTTTACACATACCTCTGGGCCCTCATCTGTGTCTGAATTTGGCAACTAGGCCATGTACAAAATATAGGGCTGGGTATGCAGCTGTGTGACCAGCTGATTGACACTTTCTTCGCCTGAGCAACATGTTGTGTCATGACCTTAAAGTGGTTTGTAGTCTTTTGTCAATGATGATAGTTGAACTTTTGACATTCTGTCTATATATTCTATTCTGAGACTACTTTGTAAGCCATACATGATGTCTGCAAACCACAACTGTTGCAAAGAGTCAAAAGACTGGCCATACAATATGTTATGTGCACATGTCAGGGATTAGCATAGACAACATCTCTTAGGGCTTCATTGACTCTGGAGAATAAATGTTTGCATGTGTCAGACCTCCCTGGACAGTGTAACAAAAGGTGTCTGCTTCACAAAAGGCCTCTCCCCTGGGGGTTAAAGTGCCACATCAGAGGGAGTGTCAGTGTACACCAGGAGAAATTGCTGCCATGACTGTTCACAGTGTAGTGATCCTTCTCCGAGTGTGGTGACTCACCACAACTGTGTGGACTCTGCCACAAAGGCAGAGGCCCTTTGTGGCTCAGGGCACTTATATGTGTGTGTATGGCAAATCATGTGGCAGCGCGGCCATATGTCTGACAATTGTACACCATGGAACAAGTTGACCAGTGTAGAGACATGGATAGTCCATGCTCATAGATGACATGTTTATCAGCTGCTGATAGGTTGTGCCACTCTAGGCCTGTGGTTAATCATACTGGAGATTGGGACTTTTGTTCCAGTTTCACTATGGAATGACAGAGACTACAAGACCCAGAATACATCATGATCATCTGGCCTGGATCAGCATATCAAGCATGGACCAGAGAAATTTGGAATAGCTCCATTTTCACAAATGGTCTTACTCACGAATTATCTTAAACACCTACTGGCCACATTCATAATGTGTAGCCATTTAGTATTGTGTGTAATGGTGAATGCATCACACATGCAGGTCTCATGTACCCCTATAATGGCATGTCACTGTCTCTTGTCAACTCTACAGGTACCTTGCGAGACATAAAACATGGAGTGACTGCCATGATCTGGGCAGGTATTGTTATCCTAACACACACACCCTGCTCCAAAAGTACATCTAGGCCTATTGCAGGTACAAAGACATACTACCTTGCAGCATGCAGTGAATTAACTCGATTGGCCGTATTCTACAAAGAGCCCCAGGTATGCACCACAAATGTACACCCGCTCTATGTACCTCTGAGGCACTTCTGTAGTACAGAAAGAGTAGCAGACATTTGTGCTGCCCTTCCTGCAATACGGATATTGTTGGTGTACATATAGTGCCTTCACTACCAGCAGCGGACGTTCACTCATTAGCTTGGAGACATAGCCCCATATAAATGATGGAATCCCTTTGCCATTGCAGCCACGCCACTGATTAGATGTGGTTGCAGAGGCAAAGAAGCTGTCAGGAGGTGCACTTACAGTATGCCGCATAAAAGGTGGGGCACTGTCAGTTCATACCCTGATGGGAGCCCCCCTGTGGGGGAGACAGGTGGTCCTACGGACCCCACAGACATGCCTTTGCAGGTGGGTGTAGCCACTCACTACACTTGCCTGCAAGGGCATCACTAAACCCTACTCAAATGTGTATGTGGGTTGACTTCTGCACAGTGCTATATGGAGCAGCTGCTTTAATACAGCTACTTTTTTCACTTCCAGGGCAGTGTAGGTGTGTCCCTGCCATGGGGGCAACTGCATTCAAGCTTTTGGGGCACACTTTCCCACTCAGCACCTTTTTTAAGCTCTGTCGTAGTGCAAACATAGAAAGTGTGTCTCATGTGTAATGAGGCCCCAGTTACCAGTGTGGACAGCAGCGTGCATCTGTTTCTGTGGGCCCACATCATGCTAGTACTACCTATCAATCACTCCCTCAGTGAGTATGCCCATAGACTGTGTGGGTGCCCCGTTTACAGGTCATTCAGCCATGTTGGATGAGGTGGGTTCAAAAGTACAGGAGGATGGCAGATGATCCTGCTTGGAGGTGGGGCTGACTCTGAATGACCATTAAATGGATGTCAGCCCCTCAAAATGATGAAGGGGGTTTGGAATGCTGTTGTTCTAAGAAATTCCAGACCACATATATGAGCCGGAGTCACAATGAGCCCCCGCACTTGGAAGTCTCATTGTGGACATTCTGCCTCACGTGCAATTACTGAGGGGCTTCTGTCACTAGTACATTGTCTGTAGGCAAGGCCAGACTGGCCAGGTGGGGAATTTAGCATTTACCAAGAGGCCTCAAACGAGTGGAGCCTGGTTTTCTCAGTGTGTGTTGGGTCTGAACTGGTGCCGCAATATGTGCCCCTAGTAACAAGGCAGCACTTCAGCATGATCCATGCAATTGCATTTCCTCGCTTTGTGTGGGGGCTGGTCTGGCATACTTGATTGTGCTGCTGTGGGTTTGCAGTTACGCTCTGGCCTTCTGGCCCTGTGTGAAGCTGGATGAACACCACTACCTGCACCTTCTTTGGTGATACACTACAGACTACTCTAATGTAGTAGTCATATGTGACCAAAAGTACCATAATGCAAAGGGCCAAAATGTGCTGGCCATGAATGTAGTGTAGCATGTATCTATATACTCCATTCCCCAATTTAACTTCCTACCCCTTTTTATACCAGTTCGCATATGTTACACTTGTTTGACCTTGTCTACCGCCAGAGTAAGAATTCCATGCTTCTCATGCGGAGCCTATGCTCTAAATACGTGGAATACACTCGAAGTGCAGAGAGTACGCTCTGAAAGTGGATAATTTGCACTCGGGCATAGAATCTGAAGACGGGCAGGTACCCAATTAATTTCTACAGGATATGGCACAGAGGAAATGCAAGGCAGAAAATTCATGACAGGAAGTTGTAGGCAGCCATTTTATTGTCACTCTGAGTCATCCCCACCTACAGATAGTATCCTCTGCCATCCTGCTGCTTTGTATTTTGTAACTGACCCCAACATGGCTGAGGGAGTTGACGAGCGTACACCCCCCTTCAGTGAATGCGAATTGGACATTTTAGATGGAGGGGTGCTGGACAACTACCCTCAGCTTTAGGGAGGCCCAAGGACCAGCTGAGAATGCAGCACACGCCCGACTCTGGGCCAACATTGCGCAGCGCTGCAGTGTGGTGGGTGTGTACCACCAGCAAGCCAGGAAATGCTACAAGTGCTGGCAGGACCTGAAACGCTGGGCCCGACTGAGGGCCCAGGAACTATTGGGACAGGCCTCCCAGCCCCATGTGCACTAGCCCCGCCTTATGCCACTGTACAGAAGGGTCCTGAGGACAGTCTGGTCAACCCTCCATACCCAGATGAAGAAGTTGGAGCAGGAGAGACCTGATAAGTGCATGGGCTACATCATGTGTCTGTCATTATGATGTGAGTGGTGACTGAGCTGTGCCATCATGTTGCTCATGTCACCGTGTGCACAATCTGAGCAATAGCTGCAGTAGGCATAAGGCCAATGTCTCATTGGAGCCCATTGGATGCACAAACCAGGGTGCATCCTGGAAATGGTAGTGCTCTGAACACTACTGGGGAAATGGGGCTGTCTTGTCCATTAGGAGGAATAAATGCCATTCCAACATCATGACTGGTAATCCAAGGCCCTTATCAATGCTGGGTGCAAGGGCAAAGGATGGGCCAGACAATATCCTGTTTGGGGTCAAGAGGATTTTTGGGTATTGGATGTGTTTTCATTCATGCTTTTTGTGTGTCTGTAATGTCTCCTGTCACGTAATCTCAGCAACTGCTGCAGTAATTCTAAGGCCAATGTCTCATTGGAGCCCACTGGATGCATATATTAGGGTGCATCCTGGGACTTGTAGTGTTCTGAAGACTATTAGGGAAATGTGGCTCGCTTGTGCATTCGGAGGAAGAAAGGCAATGACAACACCATGACCGGTGATCCAAGGGCCGTATCACTGCTGAGTGCAAGGACAAAGGGAGGGGTCAGACAATGTCCAGTGTGGGGTGAAGATGTTTTTGGGGTGTTGGACGCTGTATCATGTACGCTTTTTGTTTGTTTTTTTGGCATTGTAAAGTATAATTTCATGTATCTTGGAGTAAAGGCGGACTTTGGGATATTTGTCTCACACAAAATGGTACCAACATTTCCAAGGAAAACCAAAAGCACATGTCGCCACAACAGTGGCTTGTATGTCACATGTAATGTCTATCTAGTTGTACCAACTATGCACATGTGCCAACTGGTATACAGCACCTACAGGCAGTCTTGGAATGCCAAATGTGGCACCTACCATGTAGACAAGCCAATGTTGTCAGGGATCCTCCAATATATAGACCCACAGTTTAGCAACGGTCATAACCGATGCCAGGTTTGCATATGTACACCCATTCAAGCATTTGTGTGGAATCAGATCATGCCACACATCATTTGACGTGCGATAGTCAGTGCAAGCCTATCCAGTCCACACGTTACAGGATGATCACAGATCCATCCAGACTGTGTCCCACCTCCACTTGTAGACTCGCTTTGGAAGATGAATAGGTAGCAAGGACAGGAGACACAGGTCCCAATTTACAAAGGTAAACTAAGACACCTGGGACCTCATTACGACTTTGGCAGTCTTTTCACAAGACTGCCAAAGCCGCGGGCCCCAAAAGACCGCCAGTGCTGGCAGTGTTCTGACCACCATATTACGAGTACTGTCGGATTTCTGCCACATTTTGGTTGGAAATCCTGCAGTAGTCATGCTGGCGGTCGGAGGCGCATGAGCGGTTCCACCACCGGCCCCGCCAAAAGGACTCCACCAGCTGCATTACAACCTGTAATATGGCCTGGCGGGGTCCTGATGGCGGGGCGTTGCCAGCAGTGGAAGCACCCGTTTCCTGCTGGACGACCTCATCACTGGACAAGGTAAGTCGGGCGTCCGACAGGGGAGGGAGGTGGGTGGGTGGCGGGTGTTGTGTATGAGTGGGTGTTGTCTGCGTGTGTGAAAGTAAGTGTGCATGCATGTTTGTATGTGTGGTTGAATGCGTGTATGAATGTTGAAGTGAATGCGTGTATGAATGTTGAAGCGAATGTGTGTATGGATGCATGTGAATGAATGCGTGTATGAATGTTAACGTGAATGCGTGTATGAATGTTGAAGTGAATGCGTGTATGGTTGCATGCAAGTGAATGTGTATATGGATGCTTGATTGAATGCGTGTATGTCAGTGTTGGTGAATGAGTGTATGCGGGGTGGGTGAATGAGTGTATGAGGGGTGCATGTTGGTGTCTGTGTGCGTATGAGTGTATGCAGGGGGTGGTGGGAGGGGGCGCTGCCCTGGTAAGGGGGTTCTGTTCTGGTAGGAGGTGGGGTTCTGGTATGGAGGGGAGGTGTGGGGGGTATTGGGCTTACAGTGGGGGGAGGGAGTTGTCTGCCGATGACAGGAAAGAAATTTCCTGTCACCGGCAGATTTTCCGCCAGGTTTTTTGTGGCAGTGCAACCGCCACAGAAACCCTAGTGGAAAGCCAACTCCTAATACCGCCAACGGTCTTCATTGGATCGACGGGTCGGGATGCTAATCTCCAGCCTGGCGGATCCAACCGCCCTACCGGTACAGGCAGGAATGTGGTGGTTGGAAAAGGCCAACTCGCCACACTCGTAATGTGGCGGTCTTCACCAATGGCCCGACAGCAGTGAGACCACCAACGTGGCCCTGGCAGTCAGAAGACTGCCAGGATAATAATGAGGGCCTTGGTTTAAGTTTACAACAAATGTCTATGTTAACCTTTGTGAAGTGGGCCTCAGTATTGCAATACCGTTGAAGGAGAGGCTTTTTCACTACAGGAATAATGTCAGGACATTACAGTGATAGTACACATACATTTGGGGTACATTTGGGATACAAGCCACCTATAATGGGCTAGTGAGATCAAAGGAGAACAAAGTCAGCACTTGCTTCATGTAATTATGTGCTATGCCCTCATTTCTACACCAGCTACATAATGTTCTTATTTCTATTTCAGTGGACCCGACTGGTCAGGAAGACCAGGGAGAGGACCACAGACAGGGAAGAGCATCCTTGGGACGTCGGGAGGCACAGCCTCTGTCATCAAACAGAAGAGGAAGAGGAGGAGGAGGGACCTGAAACATCTTCAGGCAGGGGGAGTGTGGCCACTTGGATGGACACAACATCACCCACAGACCAGGTCGAGGCTGTGGACAATAAGGGGGGGCAAAGAACTGGATACCTCGGTCCGAGGGGGGGGGATTTGTACCCTCCATCCAAAAAAGAAGAACTCGACATGCTGGAGGTGTCCCCAGGGTGGGCTGCATCTATACCTGGGCCTGCCCATGACCACTTCCTACATCTTGAGGCCCCCAGACCATCAAGGTCACAGCTTTCCCCCCACCACTAAGCCTTACTCCAAGTGCCTGCCCCAGTGCCCTGAGGAGCATCCCTGTCCCCAACACCCACATCCCTTGTGCTCAACCCAAACCTCTCCCTGTTATGTCACCCCTGTGGCTGCATCCCAGGAATGGATGGTGTCATCCGAGGAGGAGAATGGTATTTCCTCTCAGCTCCTACAGCAGGTCAGTGAGGAACTGCGTAGGACCCGAGAGGAAAATGCCTGTGCCCTGGTTGTCCTCAATGCCACCCTCACGTCCTTGGGTGCAGTAATGATGTATATCCTCTCCCAGCATCCTTCCAATACCACCATCCATGTGTCTCCCTGTTCGTCCTCCCACTGTTTCCCCCCTTGCCCTACATGTGTCCCATTCCTGTGGAGTGTCAGAGGCCACAGAGACAGAGGAACTTGTTATGGTAGAAAAGGAGGATGACTAGAATGACATGTGACTGCACAATTTACGGCGACTGGACATTTGTATTTGCCCTTGTACATAAGCTGATTCCCCTGATGTTTCCCTGATATTGTCCAACCGCCTCCAAGTACCCTGCCCATTCTGGACATTATTTTATTTTGTTTCTCCCTTCCCAATGGATGGTATTATATTATTTACATTCAATTCATATTAAAAAAGAAAAGACACTGTGTTGTGTAGTTTATTGTATTTTCTGGAATCAAAGTATGGAAGTAAACATCTGGAGTAGTTTAGCTATGCCTTAAGCATGGTACCTTTGTACACAGATGGTTCTGCTAATGGACATGTCTTAGCAATTTTTCTCACCACATATGGCCTACAAGCACATTAGGCAACTGAACATCATCAAATATTACTCAACTCAATTTAAACATGTAATATGTCTTTTATTTACATTGTTCCATGTAAACATATTTACATTGCTCAAGGGGGATCTCGGTTGCGCCTTCTCGATTTTGGTGGTGAGGAATGTTGTGAGGTTGGGTGTTTCCTGGGGTTCGCAGTTGTAGGTGGGTTTGGTTCCTATACAGGGGGTGCATCCTGGACTGGGGTATTGATTCCTGTACAGGGGGTCATCCTGGACGGGGGGGTGGTTCCTGTACAGAGGGGGGCATCCTGGATGGGGGTTGGTGGTTCCAGTACACAGGGGCATCCTAGACACGGGGTGGTGGTTCCTGTACGGGGGGGGGGGCATCCTGGACAAGATGGGTGGGTCCTGTGTGGAGGGGCATCCTAGGCTGCCGGTGGTGGGTTCTATACTGGCCTTTTGAATAGTCATGTTTATTTATCCTTACCAGTGTCTGCCATCCCCCCAGTGTGTTGTGCCTGACCAGATGTCATACCCAAACATGATGCAGAGGTCACTGCAGGCTGGGTCTTTCTGAACATTGTCACAGGGCTACAATATGTGTGTTTTCAGTTTATATTCTAGTTGACACATGTGATACACAACATTAACTAGTTCATTTTGCATGTTTGGCACAGCTTATAGATTCCTTGTAATGTGTCTACAAGGTGACTGATCACAAAATAGGAGTTATTGCCCTCGCCTGGCCATATTTATGTACAAGTTTATGTTGATGGTGTGGGTTGATGTGCTCTGTGGCGTTGCCTCCTTTATGATGCATGGACCTCTGCTTCAGTATGTGACTGTACTCTGGCTGTATGTAGCAGCAAAAGGGAAAGGTCATCAGACTCAACCAAGTTATTTGAATATGTGCAACCTGTCATATTTGTAATCCATTGCATCTACATCCTAACAGCTGTAGTAAGTGAATGAGGGACATTCTCTCTTGACATGTCCCAGTGTTATGTGGATGAGGCAGCAGTGATGGGCCACTGTTTGGGACTGGGGCATTGGAAATTGCAATTGTCATCACAAAGGATTCTGGGACTTATAGTGGAATGGACCAGCTGAGACACATGAGGCACTAACTCACCATGCAGATCGCACATACTTAGCACAACATTCAGGGTTACATTTGTGGAGTATCACTGACATTGCTTATTTAGGGGGTGATTCTGATATTGGCGGGCGGCGGGAGCCGCCCGCCAAGCGGGAACTGCCAGCGGCGGTCATTCTGGGTTTCCCACTGGGCTGGCGGGCGACCGCCAAAAGGCCGCCCGCCAGCCCAGTGGGAAACAGCCTTCCCACGAGGACGCCGGCTCAGAATTGAGCCGGCGGAGTGGGAAGGTGCGACGGGTGCAGTGGCACCCGTCGCGTATTTCAGTGTCTGCATAGCAGACACTGAAATACTTTGTGGGGCCCTCTTACGGGGGCCCCTGCAGTGCCCATGCCATTGGCATGGGCACTGCAGGGGCCCCCAGGGGCCCCGCGGCACCCCCTACCGCCATCCTGTTCCTGGCGGGAGACCTGCCAGGAACAGGATGGCGGTAGGGGGTGTCAGAATCCCCATGGCGGCGGAGCGCGCTCCGCCGCCATGGAGGATTCTCAAGGGCAGCGGAAAGTCGGCGGTACACCGCCGACTTTCCGTTTCTGGCCGCGGCTGAACCGCCGCGGTCAGAATGCCCAGCGGTGCACCGCCAGCCTGTTGGCGGTGCTACCGGCAACCTCCGCCATGGCGGTAATTACCGCCAGGGTCAGAATGACCCCCTTAGTGTCTTTGTTAGTATCATGATATTCACCTGGCACCACACTGAGGTGATCACTCACAGGTAGCCCATGGAGCAGATAGGGGTCTATGGTTGAGAGGAAGTCCATCTCTAGTGCAGTGAGATGGAGACGGGCTCCAGTTCATACACAAGGAAGAGCTCTGGCCACCTCTATCCTGGTGTACGTCTCTTCTCATCCTGCCACTTCTTTTTTTATGTGAGTCACTGTCTGTATGTCCTCCCCCAATACAGTGACCGCTGTGGCCAAGTGCTGCCTAGGGCTGCCTTCTGTGCAGACCTGCTGCTGTAGGGTGGGAGACCATGCAGCCTCTTGTATTCCTGATGATGTATTGGAAGATCATGGTGCTCTCCTCATCCTTGTAGCTCTTCATCCTCCTTGTAGGTAGCATGGCTTCTGAGAAGCAGAGCAGGCAGGTGCAGTGTTCTTGTGGAGAAACCTGAACCTTGCTTGTGGGCTGCTTTTATCTGTTTTTTGGTGCAGGATTCCACCCTGAGTCCAGATGTAAATATACTACTGTAACATACCTTTGTGAATACAGAAAAGTTGTAAACTTAGGGGGTCATTACAACATTGGCTGTAAAAGGCGCTTACCGCCGTGCAGAAGACCGCCAATACACCGCCGCAGCCGCGGAATTCTGCCACAGCTATTATGACACACATCTCGGAATCCGCCGAAATTCAGACACCCACACAAGTCCGCCACACCAAAGGTCAGTGTTAAACTGGCGAAAACAATTCCTCCACCGTCACGCCAACAGAAACACGCCCATGCTATCACGACCCATGAATCCACGCGGCGGTCTTTCAACCGCGGTATTCCATTGGCGGTACACACAGCCGCACTCAAAATACACACACATCTCCAAAACACCGCCACATTGGACAATTCCAAATACACACTCCTGATACACATACAAACACCACTCCCACACACCCAACACAATATAAAACACACACCCACATCACCCACAAACCCCTACGACCACAAATTAGAGACGATGGCGACAGAGAGAGAGCACAGCTTAGACAACCTCACCACACAGAGGCACACAACACCATCACCCATACAACATTCCACGCACAAAACACCACACACCACTACACATCACCACACACATCAACACATACACCACCCGACACATCACCCACACCACCCCATGTCACGCCAAAGACACCCCAGGTTTTCTGAGGAGGAGCTCAGGGTCATGGTGGAGGAAATCCTACGGGTAGAGCCACAGCTATTTGGCTCACAGGTGCAGCACACCTCCATAGCCAGGAAGATGGAGCTATGGCGCAGAATCGTGGACAGGGTCAACGCTGTGGGACAGCATCCAAGAAATCTGGAGTACATCAGGAAGAGGTGGAATGACCTACGAGGGAAGGTGTGTTCAGTGGTCTCAAGGCACAACATCGCGGTACAGCGGACTGGCGGCGGACCCCCACCTCGACCCCCACAACTAACAACATGGGAGGAGCAAGTCTTGACCATCATGCATCCAGAGGGCCTCGGAGGAGTCGGTGGAGGAATGGACACTGGTAAGTCAAATCTTACCTATCATATCCCCCACCCTACCTGCATGCTATCACACACCCCCACCCTCACCCCCTCCCCTATCACTCCAACTCCTCACTAATGTACTAATAACACAAACCACCCATCCCAACACCAAGCCCTGCATGACACAAGTAAGCATGGTCACCCCTCACTAAAGCATGCCCACTGCACATACCCATAACAACCCCCTAAACCATCATCACAAAAAAACCCACACAGGAATGCTTGCACTGGGATACACGCACACCCACCCATTGCACACCATGACACACACACATGCAGTAATCATGCTCTTATACCCCTGCAGGACCACTACGGAACGCCACCACACATGAGGGTCCAGACATCTCCACTCCACCCACAGAAGAGGCCCACAGTGACGACAGCAGCTCTGGCCAACTGGATCCAGATGACCAGCCCAGACCATCGTGGGCCTCGGGACAGTCGGTTCCCCTTGCACAGGCACAGCCCAACACTGACCTTCTACCCTCTGGTAACACCAGCACAGCACCCACCCAGCGGGCCCATACCTCCGTACCCAGGACACGTCAATCAGCGGTGTGTCCACCACTACAGGGAACCCAGGATAACCCACCACCCCAACAACAACAGGGACCTGGGGCAGTGGTAGTGGGCACACGGTCCAGGGGACGGAGGCACAGGAACACAGGGGAACTGGGAGGGCTGCTGTGCGACAGGGGGCGGACAGGCCAAGGGAACCCACTCTCCACGAGGCCCTCTCCTCCATCATGGGAGCATAACACCACTCCCAGGAGACGATGGCGACGGTCCTGGCCAAGTTTCAGGAGACCCAGCGACTGCAGGAGGATCAGTATTTGGGGTTCAGGGAGGAGCTCAGAACCATCAGCTCCGCCCTGGGCACCATCGTAGGGGTGCTGAAGGACATACTGAACACCATGAGGGACACCGTGGCACTCCAAGGGGCCCCTGACACTAGCATGGACGATGAACTGCCCACCACCTCCGCCGGCGTTAGTGGACAGGACGCCCCGCCACAGGACCACCACACCAGCACCCCACCCCCTGCAGACGGACAACCACCCGCAAGCGGTCCCTGAGATCCAGGAACAGGACAGAGCAAGATGGCAAGACCCCGCCAGGAAATGAGACCACCCTGATTGTCCTCCCACCGTCCCACTTTGTAACCCTGTCCATATTGGAACTGCCCCAGCTCCACTTCCTATGCCCATATGGGCAAAGCACCTGTGAGACGAATAGACTGGACCCTGCCATGGACATTCCTCCACCATCACCCATCACCATTGTACAACCCCCCTCCATTTTTGAGCACTTAAATAAACACCCTTGAAGCACAAAACAATCTGGAGTCAGTCTGTGATTTGGTAAATTTGTATTATCAATGACAGTGTCAAAATGCATTTTCAATTGTAATGTCAACATACCTATGTCACACATCACAAGTCCATGAAGGATGCAAGCAGATGACACACGTTGGTAACCACACCTGTGAAACCGTAATGGAAAGGTACAACTCAGTTACCATATACTGCTACTAAATGACAGACAGGATAGAGGTAGAAGTGTGAAAGTGAATGTAATAGTAAAACAAAATATTCTCACCTGTGTGTCACTGGAAATATTGCTGTTTGACTGACTCCCTGTTGTCTATGTCTTCTTCCTCAGCTTCCTCCTCATCACTGTCCACAGGCTCCAGAGGCTTCACAGCTGCTACAACACCGCCATCTGGACCATCCTCCTGCAGAAAAGGCACCTGGCGTCGCAAAGCAAGATTGAGAAGCATCGAGCAGGGGATGATGATCTGGCACACTTTCTTTGGTGAGTAGAATAGGGAACCACCTGTCATATGGAGGCACCTGAACCTGGCCTTCAGGAGGCCGAAGGTGCGTTCGATCACCCTCCTAGTCCGCCCATGGGCCTCATTGTAGCGGTCCTCTGCCCTGGTCCTGGGATTCCTCAGTGGGGTCAATAGCCAGGACAGGTTGGGGTAACCAGAGCCCCCTAATAGCCACACACGGTGCCTCTGGAGTTGACCCATCACATATGGGATGCTGCTATTCCGCAGGACGAAGGCGTCATGCACTGAGCCAGGGAACATAGCATTAACCTGGGAGATGTACTGGTCTGCCAAACATACCATCTGTACATTCATGGAATGATAACTCTTCCGGTTCCTGTACACCTGTTCACTCCTGTGGGGGGGGGACCAGAGCTACATGGGTCCCATCAATAGCACCTATGATGTTGGGGATATGTCCAAGGGCATAGAAGTCACCTTTCACTGTAGCCAAATCCTCCACATGCGGGAAAACGATGTAGCTCCTTACGTGTTTCAGCAGGGCAGACAACACTCTGGACAACACGTTGGAAAACATAGGCTGAGACATCCCTGATGCCATGGCCACTGTTGTTTGAAATGACCCACTTGCAAGGAAATGGAGCACTGATAGCACCTGCACTTCAGGGGGGATTCCTGTGGGATGGTGGATTGGTGACATCAGGTCTGGCTCCAACTGGGTACACAGTTCCTGGATTGTGGCACAGTCAAACCTGTAGGTGATGATTAAATGTCGCTCCTCCATTGTCAACAGGTCCACCAGCGGTCGGTACACCGGAGGATTCCGCCATCTCCTCACATGTCCCAGCTGACGGTGCCTAGGAAGGACAACAGCGACCACAGAGTCAACAAATTCCCAGGTATGTACCCACAGCTACACAGAACACGACACCAAATACAAAACTCTTCCTGTATGTGTGTTGAGTGTAGGCCTAGGTATGTGTGACGCAGTAGTAAATGAAGCCATGTGGGCCCCTGAAATGGCGGCTGCCTGACCTCTAAAATGGGACAATGGGATGTGAGGTATCTGCGCTGGCGTTGTACACCATCGCGGTAGGCAGTCGTAGACTGCGGCGCAATGCTGCATTGGTTAACGTTGGACCCTATGGGTCCCAGGAGCCAATGATGAAGTGCGCCGGCGGTGATGATACGCACCGCCGCGGACGTCACCGCCGCGGACATGACCGCCATTTTCTATCTGTTGAATCACTCGATACCTGATCTTCGACAGGAGAGGACCTACACTGCAAGTGCTGCTGTGACCTCGGTCTGGAAGAGACAATGGCTGCTGCGTCTGGGGAAAGGGCCCCTGCCTTCACTGCTCAGGAGTTGGAGAAGTTTGTGGACGGGGTCCTCCCCCAGTACACGCTACTCTAGGGCCCTCCAGACCAACAGGTAAGTACACAGGGAGCACGTTGTATGGGCTATGCCTGGGTGGAGAGGGCTGGATGTCAGAAGGAAGGGGGCAGAGTTCAGGGAAAATGAAGGACTGTGAATGCATGTGCCACATGGCAAGGGTAGGGCTGGGGGCCACCCACTTCGACGGTGCTGTTGTTAATGACTTCTCTTCTTCCCCTGTACATGTCATGTAGGTCAGCGCCCACCAGAAGAAGGACATTTGGCGTGCCATCGTCAAGGACGTCCGGACCCTGGGGGTCCACCAGAGACGGGGCACCCACTGCCGGAAAAGATAGGAGGACATTCGCCGCTGGAGCAAGAAGACGGCGAAGGCTCAGCTGGGGATGGCCTCCCAACGTGGGAGGGGTGCCCGTCGCACCATGACCCCCCTGATGTTCAGGATCCTGGCGGTGGCCTACCCTGAGTTGGATGGGCGCTTGAGGGCATCACAGCAGACACAAGGGGGTGAGTACACTCTCATTCTGCGGACTTTGCGCGCAGTGGAGGGGGTCTGGGTGGGGGAGGAGGGCTGTGGGTTTCCCTACGCCAGGGCGACTTCCAATGGCTAGGCCCCTCCGTAATGCAGGCCATGTGCCACTCCACCCCTGTAGAGTGCCAAGTACAGGTATACATGCCCCTGTGTCATCTATGTGTGCAGATGAGCACCATAGCCATGTAGGCCACATCCCAGGAATTGCAACTGTAGAGGCCAAGAGCACGGCGTAGTGCAGGGGGCTGCTGTGTCTGTATTGTCCGCCAACGGTAGCGGTAAGCCATGCACTCAACCTGTCTTTCTTCTGTCGCCCCTCCCCTTTTTGTGCTCTCCCTGTTCTTGTGTGCATCAGCATCATCAGGCGGAGGTACAGTGGCACCGGAACACGAGGAAGCTGCATCCCACATGGCCATGGAGGGCCACACCACAGACTCTGAATACACCAGTGGGACAGAGGGCGAGGGGAGCTTCACGTCGGTCACCGGATCACCAAACAGCGACACGGACCCGTCCACCGATGGGAGCTCGCTTGTGGTGGCGGCACCATCTGTGCTGCCCACTTCTACAGGTACAGCCGCCACCTCCCCTACCAGCACCACCCTCCCATCAGCCCCTCAGCCTTCGCCCCGTGCCTGCTCACCCAGGAGGGTGGGCATCACCTTCGCCCCAGGCACCTCATCCCCTGCCCCTGTCACCCCTGCCGCCCTCAGTGAGGAGGCAATTGACCTCCTCAGGTCACTCAATGTTGAGCAGTCTACCATTGTGAATGCCATCCAGGGTGTAGAAAGGGAGTTGCAACACTGTAATGCATTCCTGGAGGGCATTGATTCTGGTCAGGCTGCCCTTCATCGAACCCTGCAATCTCTGGCCTCAGCACTGATGGCAGCCATTGTCCCTGTGTCTAGCCTCCCCCCTCCAACTTCCTCCACCCAGACCCAGTCCCCCGTACCCCAGCCTATCCGAAGCACACCATCAGACAAGCATGCATACACCTCAACACACAAAAGTAGCTCAGGCAAACATAAGCACCACACAACCCACAGGCACTCAAACAAGCTTCACCCACATACAAACACAAAAACATCCACTGCCTCCACTGTGTCCCCCTCCTCGTCGTCTCCCTCCTCCCTCCCAGTGTCGTCTACACTCTCACCTGCATGCACTACATCTACAGGCACTAGGACTCGCACCAGAACACCCAGCACCACACCCCGCTCACCTGCACTCACCACCCCCACTACCATTTACACGTCCCCTGTGTCCACTCCCAGTGTGTGTGTGATGCCCCCTCCCAAAGTACACAAACGCGGGCACCCACACACCTAACATCCATCCACCTCACGACAGCCTCCAGTACCTGCACTTGCACCCAAATCACCTAAAGTTACACCTCCTACAACCACCTCCTCTTCCTCCATTCCCAGACCCCCTCCAGCTACCCATCCCAGTCTTCGTCAGCAACTCTTCCTCAGCAACATTGACCTCTTTGCCACCACCCCCACCCCTCCAATTCATAGGTCCCGTAGTAGCACCTCAGCCAAAACAAGTCCGGTACCAGTGGTGCGTGTTAATGGTGTGTGGAGTGCACCGGCCACCAGGGCAGCCAGTGTCACACAGAGCCAAAGCACTGCCAGTCCACCCCCTGTAAAGCACCTTAAGTTGGAAAGTGGCCGACGGGACAGGGTGAAGACTCCTGGCGGAGTCAGCTGTGACTCCTCCAAAGGTGGCCAAGGGCCAGAAGAAGTCTGCACAGTCTGGAAAGAGCAGCACGGCGGAGAAGGGCGCCATCCTCCCCGGCGGCCGGGACGCCACCACTAGCACTATCGTCACTGGTCAGGAGACCACCGCCGGAGTCAGTGCCCAGGAGGGCAGCACAGTCGTCACTGGTCAGGAGACCACCGCCGGAGTCATTGCCCAGGAGGGCAGCACAATCGCCACTGGTCCGGAGACCACCACCGGAGTCATTGCCCAGGAGGGCAGCACAATCGTCACTGGTCAGGAGACCACCACCTGAGTCATTGCCCAGGAGGGCAGCACAATCATCACTGGTCCGGAGAGCACCGCCAGTGCCAGCGCCAGTGCCCTGGAGGGCCCCGGCAACCACAGCCCTGCTGGGCAATGAGGGACCGTCATGCCACACACCAATGCACAGGTCAGACAGCAAAGTCAAGCACCGCTGAACAGGGAAAAGACCGCCATGGTGAAGACCGCTGAACAGGGCAAAGCACCGCTGAACAGGTCAGAAACTGCAAAGTCAAGCACCGCTGAACAGGTCAGAAACTGCAAAGTCAAGCACCGCTGAACAGGGCACAGACCGCCATGGCAAAGCACCGCTGAACAGGGAAAAGACCGCCATGGTGAAGACCGCTGAACAGGGCAAAGCACCACTGAACAGGTCAGAAACTGCAAAGTCAAGCACCGCTGAACAGGTCAGAAACTGCAAAGTCAAGCACCGCTGAACAGAGCACAGACCACCATGGCAAGGCACCGCTGAACAGGGAAAAGACCGCCATGGTGAAGACCGCTGAACAGGACAAAGCACCGCTGAACAGGTCAGAAACTGCAAAGCCAAGCACCGCTGAACAGGGAAAAGACCGTCAAATCAAGCATCGTTAGCCCATGTGCAGCTGGGACAGTGACGGAACAGGAACCGTCATGGGGAGCCTGATGCAGTCTGGGCACCAGTCCCCCTCCAGAGCCAGTGGAGACTGATATCCACTTGAGAGACTGTGGCTTTGCACTCCCCAGGATGGTCCAGTGGGCAACCCACCCACTGTAGAGACTTGTGAGACTATGGCTTTGCACTCCACAGGATGGTCCAGTGGGCAACCCACCCACTGTAGAGACTTGAGAGACTGTGGCTTTGCATTCCCCAGGATATGGCAGTGGGCAACCTACCCACTGTAGAGACTTGAGAGACTGTGGCTTTGCACTCCCCAGGATGGTATAGTGGGCAACCCACCCACTGTAGAGACTTGAGAGACTGTGGCTTTGCACTTCCCAGGATGGTCCAGTGGGCAACCCACCCACTGTAGAGACTTGAAAGACTGTGGCTTTGCACTCCCCAGGATATGGCAGTGGGCAACCCACCCACTGTAGAGACTTGAGAGACTGTGGCTTTGCACTCCCCAGGATGGTATAGTGGGCAACCCACCCACTGTAGAGACTTGAGAGACTGTGGCTTTGCACTCCCCAGGATGGTCCAGTGGGCAACCCACCCACTGTAGAGACTTGACAGACTGTGGCTTTGCACTCCCCAGGATGGTATAGTGGGCAACCCACCCACTGTAGAGACTTGAGAGACTGTGGCTTTGCACTCCCCAGGATACATCAATGGGCATGGAGCCCCGTCGTGGATCTGGCGTGGTGCTGTAATCCGGCTGAGGTGCCCCCCCCTTCCCTTCCCCCTGAGGTGCCTGTTGTATTTCTATCTGATGCCCCTGCAGTGTTCTATCCGTTTGTGGACAGGTATCTAGTGTGGGTCTCGCCCACGCATTTTGGGCCCAGTGGTGCACAGACATTGATATGTGCATACCTGCACTACTAATCGTCATGTATCAATTCTGGAATGTGTAAATATATCTGTATATATTAGCTTACTGTATTTTGATACATTACAATGTTTGATCTGATTTCCTTTTGTCTTTGCATTCTTCCGGGGGGGGTTGTTACTGTGCTGTTTGGAAATGCATTGGTGTGTGTGTTGTAGTGGGTGAGGATCGGGTTGGGGGTGGGGGTGTTGCATGTGTGTCCCCCTGACTTTTGCCTCCCCCCTCCTCTATGTCGTAGGTGCTGTACTCACCGTTGTCTTCGGCGCCTACATAGATGGTGATCGTAGAGGAGCAGGTAGACAAGCGCAGGGAGTATTTGTAGTTCGGGCTCCATGGTGGCCTCCTTCCTCGTGGAGTGTGTTAAGGTGAGCGTTTTCCCATTGCAAAAGTTGTTTCCGCCGTGTTTTTATCCACGGTGAATCCGCCCCGGAAAAGGTGGCGGATTGGCGGGTTGTGATTCTGTGGGCAGTCCTTTGTCTTCCGCCTGTCTGTTGGTGGTGACCGCCGCGCTGCTTGTCTGTACCGCCGTGGCGGTCGGAGTGTTAAAGTGGCTGTCTATGTTGCCGGTTTCCACCACGGTCACAATTCCCATTTTTGTTCCGCCGGCATGTTTGCGGTATTACCGCAGCTTTAACACCGTCCGCCAGGGTTGTAATGACCACCTTAGACTTTTGGCCTAAACTTAGACTAATGGTCTAAGTTTACCTTTGTGACTCAGGCCCTATGTATATAGTTTGAAAGAAAAAAAACGCAGTTACTATACATATTTGTTCAAGGAAATGCACGTTTACATATATACATATAATCAAATTGTAAATGTTTACATGCACAGAGATATGCATTACATTGCTGATTGGGTATGGTGGTTATGTAGGAAAGAGACAACTCTTAAGTAGATAAGGTAGTTATCCGTGGGTCTTATATTTGGTGGGGTAAAGAATTCCATAGTTGGGCTGCTTGAACAGGGGAAGATGTACCACCTATTGTCTTTTTCTTGTATGGTGGGGTTTTGAGGCAAGATGCCAGTCTTGAGCGGGGGTTCCTTAGTTGAATGTATTTGGTGATTTTATTCCTGATGGAAAGTGGTCCTGTTCCATGTATTGCTTTGTGTGTGATACAAAGCAGCTTGAAGGTGGATCTTTTGGCCACCAGTAACCATTGTAAGGTACTTAAAACGGGAGATGTGGACTTGTATCTTTAACTGTAGAATTAGTCTGGTAGCAGAGTTCTGAATTCATTGTACTCTTTTCATCCAGTTTAGACAGTACAAGAGAGATAGTAGCGTGGCCTTGTGTAGAAATCCCAGGTGGGGGAAGATACGTTGCAGTGTTTTCATGGTGGTAAAGCTTGATCTTGCTAATTTGTCCACTTAGACATTCATTGTTAACTTGAAGTCCATGGTAACTCTAAAGCTTCTTACTTTCCTAGATATGTTAGGAGGTGGTTCCAGATCGTCAGGCCAGGCGCAGAGTGGGTCATAATTTTTCCAATCGCCACATGTATTTAAATTTTGGGAGCATTCAATTTGAGATGGCTCTATGTCACCCACTGATCAAAGGCTCTGAGACAACTGAAGATTTTTTCATTGTCAATGTCTTTGGGGGAGTTCCAGTTTAAGCAGTATTTGTGTGTCATCTGCACAGTTGTGTTGAAATTCATTTATCATTGCCGGTAATGATCTCATATATATGTTGAAAAGTATCGGTGAGATGATTGAGCCTCGAGGGACCCCTGCTTTTGTGAAGTACGGTTTGAAAGAGAAACAGGAAGTATGGATGATACTTGTTCTGTTTTGAAGGTAGAATATGATCCAGTCGGGAGCAGTCTCCTCTATGCCGGCTTCATAGAGTCTTTACATAAGGGTGTCATGATCATCTGTGTCAAAGGCAGCTGAGAGGTCCAATAGAAGTAGTGCAGCAACTCCACTGTGGTCTACTGTGTTTTAAGGCCATCCCAGATGGCTATGAGGGCAGATTCTGTGCCTCTTCCTGAGTGGAATCCAGGTTGGTAGTCTGATAGTATGGAGTTATCTTCAAAAGATTGTGACATCTGGGCATGTGCTGCTCTTTCTATCAGTTTGCCTAGGAAAGGTCCATTTGTGATTGGTCTGTAGTTGTTGAGGTCATGTAGGTCCAGGTTTGTTTTCTTTAATAATGGGTGTATGTATGCCTTTTTTAACTCTTGTGGAAAGTTCCCTGTAGTTAAAGAGTTATTGATGAATCTTCTGACTGGTCTGGCAGCAGAGGTAGATAAAAGAATGTTCTTGAAAATGTGTGGTGGAGAAGGGTCAGAAGGGCAGCCGGAAGCCCTGCTAGCTTTGACCAGATCCATAAATTCACTTTGAGATGTTTGTTTGAAGGAATGCAGAGGCTGGACTTGTCTACTGTTGGAGGGGATATTTGGAAATAGATTGGTGCTATGTTTTCTTTTGTTTTAAATAGGAGTCAAAATGTGTCTGCTTTGGTTGTGTAAGGATTTGCCAGATTGTCAACTCTTGGGTAATGGAATGAGCTACTTCCAAGCTTTTAGGTTTAGGAAATTCAGTGAAAATGTTATAAGATTATTTATTTGCAGATTTGGCATTTTGAATTCTGTTTGATTGGTACCTTTTTAGCTTTTCTAATTGTTGATTTGAACAGTCTGTTCAGTTTCTGTTGGTGAAATTTGTATTGATTGCTGTTTGTTTGAGCCAGGTTCGCTGCAGCTTTCTGATTTGCTGTTTTATCTTTTTATTTCTGCATTTTTCCAAGGTGCTTGTTTTCTTTTGTCCAGTTTTTTTGTTCTTAGTGGTATTAGGATATCAAAAGCTTCCCAAACATAAAGTTTTTGAACAGAATATAATGTGTCTAGATCTGTGTTGGCTGTTAACTGTGTCTCTAAGTATTCAAAACTGAGTTTGTTCCAAGGTTGATAGGTGGATGCATTTAAGGTGGTCTTGGGAGTGTTGATTTGTGTTTTGTATGTTGAAAAGCTACCAAATGGTGGTCTGACCATGTTACTGGAGTCATCATTTGAAAGGTAACTAGTTCTGAATTTACAAAAAGGATATTTCCAGCAGTGTGTGTGGGATTCTGTACGATCTGATGTAGGCTCAGTATGACCAGACCATGATAGTTTTTGGAAGGGGCATATTAGGTTTGTCTAACCAAATGTTTAGGTTCCCACGAATGCATAGATTGTAGTATAGTGTTATAAGGATTACTGTGTCTCAAAACATGTCTGGGAATGTGGCAATGTAGACTTACAGAGTGTAGTGGGGTAGATTGTAGTGGCATACAATGTAATATCATACTGTGGAGTAGCACAGAATGTAGTGTTGTAGATTGAAGTGGCGTACTGCGGAATAGCGTTGTGTGTAGTGGCATATAGTAGAGTGGCATACAGTTGAGTACCATACAGTGGAGTGGTGTAGAGTGGAAAAATGTTGAATGTTACTGGAGTACAGTGTAGTGACATAGAGTGGAGTAGAATTTGTTCAATCCCGTACTGTACAGTGACATAGACTGAAATGTCATACGTGTAATAGGTTCGAATGTAGTAGGGTAGAGTGGATTGGTGTTAAGTGGAGCGGCAAAGAGTGGAGTGGCATAGAATGCAGTGATGTACAGTGGAATAGTGTACAGTGGAGTGGTGTAGAGTGGAGTGGGATAAAATGGAGTGGCGTTCAGTGAAATAGAGTACAGTGGAGTGGTATAGAGTCAAACAGCATACAGTTGAGTCGGGTAGAATGTAGTTATGTACAGTGGAACAGTCTATAGTGGAATGGCACAGACTGGAGGGGCCTATAGTAGAATGGTGTAGAGTGCAATAGTGTGCAGGGGTGTGTTACAGAGTGTAGTGCTGTAGAGTGGATGCCACCTAGTAGAATATTTTGGAGTGAAGTGGCAAAGAGTAGAGTGTCATATAATGGAGTATTTTAGAATGTAACAGAAAACAGTGGAGTAGCGTAGATTGCAGTGGCGTGGAGTAGAGCAGCATACAATGGATGAGGTACAGTGTAGTGACATACAGTAAAATAGTGTAAAGTGGAGTGTCATACAGTGGAGTGGCATAGAGTGGAGTGATGTATAGTAGATTGGCATACTTTGGAATAGTGTACAGCAGACTAGCATACACTGACATAGCGTACAGTGGAGTAGCTTAGAGTGAAGTGTCCGACAGTGGAGTGGGATACTCTGAAATGGCATAGATTGAAATAGAGTACAGTGGAGAGGCATAAAGTGCAGTGGCATAGAGTGGAATAACGTATAGTGGAGTGGTATACATTGGAGAGGCATAGAGTGTAGTAGCATTGAGTGGATGCATATAAGGTGGTCTTGGGAGTGTTGATTTGTGTTTTGTATGTTGAAAAGCTACCAAATGGTGGTCTGACCATGTTACTGGAGTCATCATTTGAAAGGTAACTAGTTCTGAATTTACAAAAAGGATATTTCCAGCAGTGTGTGTGGGATTCTGTACGATCTGATGTAGGCTCAGTATGACCAGACCATGATAGTTTTTGGAAGGGGCATATTAGGTTTGTCTAACCAAATGTTTAGGTTCCCACGAATGCATAGATTGTAGTATAGTGTTATAAGGATTACTGTGTCTCAAAACATGTCTGGGAATGTGGCAATGTAGACTTACAGAGTGTAGTGGGGTAGATTGTAGTGGCATACAATGTAATATCATACTGTGGAGTAGCACAGAATGTAGTGTTGTAGATTGAAGTGGCGTACTGCGGAATAGCGTTGTGTGTAGTGGCATATAGTAGAGTGGCATACAGTTGAGTACCATACAGTGGAGTGGTGTAGAGTGGGAAAATGTTGAATGTTACTGGAGTACAGTGTAGTGACATAGAGTGGAGTAGAATTTGTTCAATCCCGTACTGTACAGTGACATAGACTGAAATGTCATACGTGTAATAGGTTCGAATGTAGTAGGGTAGAGTGGATTGGTGTTAAGTGGAGCGGCAAAGAGTGGAGTGGCATAGAATGCAGTGATGTACAGTGGAATAGTGTACAGTGGAGTGGTGTAGAGTGGAGTGGGATAAAATGGAGTGGCGTTCAGTGAAATAGAGTACAGTGGAGTGGTATAGAGTCAAACAGCATACAGTTGAGTCGGGTAGAATGTAGTTATGTACAGTGGAACAGTCTATAGTGGAATGGCACAGACTGGAGGGGCCTATAGTAGAATGGTGTAGAGTGCAATAGTGTGCAGGGGTGTGTTACAGAGTGTAGTGCTGTAGAGTGGATGCCACCTAGTAGAATATTTTGGAGTGAAGTGGCAAAGAGTAGAGTGTCATATAATGGAGTATTTTAGAATGTAACAGAAAACAGTGGAGTAGCGTAGATTGCAGTGGCGTGGAGTAGAGCAGCATACAATGGATGAGGTACAGTGTAGTGACATACAGTAAAATAGTGTAAAGTGGAGTGTCATACAGTGGAGTGGCATAGAGTGGAGTGATGTATAGTAGATTGGCATACTTTGGAATAGTGTACAGCAGACTAGCATACACTGACATAGCGTACAGTGGAGTAGCTTAGAGTGAAGTGTCCGACAGTGGAGTGGGATACTCTGAAATGGCATAGATTGAAATAGAGTACAGTGGAGAGGCATAAAGTGCAGTGGCATAGAGTGGAATAACGTATAGTGGAGTGGTATACATTGGAGAGGCATAGAGTGTAGTAGCATTGAGTGGATGCATATAAGGTGGTCTTGGGAGTGTTGATTTTGTGTTTATTTAAGTTGAAAAGCTACCAAATGGTGGTCTGACCATGTTACTGGAGTAATCCTTTGAAAGGTAACTAGTTCTGAATTTACAAAAAGGATATTTCCAGCAGTGTGTGTGGGATTCTGTATGATCTGATGACCAGTGAAGATAGTTTTTGGATGGGGCATATTAGCTTTGTCTAACCAAATAAATGTTTAGGTTCCCCGCATGCACAGGATGGAGTATACTGTTATAAGGATTACTGTGCCTAGACACATGTCTGGGAATGTGGCAATGTAGACTTACAGAGTGTAGTGTGGTAGATATTAGTGGCATACAATGTAATAGCATACTGTGGAGTAGCGCAGAATGTAGTGTTGTAGATTGGAGTGGCATACAGCGGAATAGCATTGTGTGTAGTGGCATAGAGTGGAGTGGCGTACAGTTGAGTAGCATACAGTGGAGTGGTGTAGAGTGGAAAAATGTTGAGTGTTACTGGAGTACAGTGTAGTGACATAGAGTGGAGTGGCATATAGTTGAATCCTGTACTGTACAGTGACATAGAATGTAATGTCATACGGTGTAATAGGTTAGAGTGTAGTAGGGTAGAGTGGATTGGTGTAAAGTGGAGTGGCATAGAATGCAGTGATGTACAGTGGAATAGTGTACAGTGGAGTGGCATAGAGTGGAGTGGGATAAAGTGGAGTGGCGTACAACGAAATAGAGTACAGTGGAGTGGTATAGAGTCAAACTGCATACAATTGAGACGGGTAGAATGTAGTTATGTATAGTGGAACAGCCTATAGTGGAATGGCATAGACTGGAGGGGCCTACAGTAGAGTGGTGTTGAGTGGCCGGCAGTGGAGTGGGATACTCTGAAATGGCATAGATTTAAATAGAGTACAGTGGAGAGGCATAAAGTGCAGTGTCATAGAGTGGAATAACATATAGTGGAGTGTCATACATTGGAGTGGCATAGAGCAGAGTGCCATAGAGTGTAATAGCATAGAGTGGAGTGGCAAGAATGGCGATGCCTACAGTGTAATAGCATAGAATAGACTAGCACAGAGTGGAGTAGTGTACACCGCAGTGATGTAGGCCAGAGTGGCATAGTGTGGAGTGCCGTAGATTGGAGTGGCATAGAATGGAGTGTCATAGAGTAGTGCAGAGTGGAGAAGCATACAGTGGACAGCATACAAAGGAATACCCTATAGTAGAGTGACATACAGTGGAGTGGCATACAGTGGAGTGGTATAGAGTGGGGTAGCAGAAAGTGGAGTGTCATACAGTAGAATTGTGTGCAATGAAATAGTGCAGCAAGATTGGTGTATTGGGTAATGGCGTACATTGGAGTGGTGGAGACTGGAGTGATGTACAGTGGAGCAACATACAGTGGAATAGTTTACATTGGAGTGGGATACAGTGCAGTGATGTAGAGGGGAGTGGAGCAGGGTGGGCTGGCAAACAGTGGAATAATGTAGAATGGAGTGGCATAGTGGAGTGGCACTGAGTGGATTAGCATAGAGTGGAGTGGTGCAGAGTGGACTGGCAAATTGAGGAGTGAGGTGCAGTGTAGTGGCATAAAGTTGAGTAGCATAGAGTGGAGTGCCAGAGAGGGCAGTGATGTACAGCAGAGTAACATACACTGGAGTAGGGTAGAGGAAAGTAGCGTAGAGAGGAATAGCATAGAGTGCATTAGCTTTAGCTTATAGTGGGGTAGTGTACAGTAAAGTGGCATAGAGTTGAGTGAGATACAGTGTACAGTGGAATAGTGTAGACTGGAGTGGCATAGAGGTGGGTGACGTAGAGCTAGAGTGGCATAGAGTAGACTGTTGTGGAGTAGAGCAACATACAGAGTAATAGCATGGAGTGTAGTGGTGTAGAGGGGACTGGCATAGAATGGAGAAGCATATAGTAGAGTGATGTGCTGTGAAGTGGTGTATATATATTAACAATGAGTTAGTGGTGTACAATTTAGTGACATAGAGTCGAGTGGCATAGGTTGTACAGTGGAATAGTGTAGAGTGTCGTAAAAGAGTGGGGTGGCAAAGAGTGGAGTGGCATGGAATGTAGTTGAGCACAGTGGAACAGTGTATAGTGGATTGGCATAGTTGTACAGCATAAAACCATAAACTAGATTTTCATGGAGTGGAGTGGTGTATAGTGCAATGGCGTGCAATGGAGCGGCGTAAAATGGACGGGGTAGAGTGGAATAGCGTACATTGAAGTGGTGTACATTGGAGTGGCATAGAGTACTATTGCATAGAGTGTAGTGTCATAGAATGGAGTTGCATACAAAGGAATAGCGTACAGTGAGTGGCATACAGTGCTATATCATAGAGTGTAGTGTCATAGAGTAGAGTTGCATACAGTGGAGTAGCATACAGTGGAGTAGCATAGTTCGAGGGGCATACAGTGGAGTAGTGTTGATTGGATCGTCATGAAATGGAATGGCATGTAGTATAATAGCGAGGATAAAGTGGACTAGAGTAGAGGTGAATAGAGTGGAGTGGCGTACAGTGGATTAGCAGAGTGTAGTGGCATATAGAGGAGTGACGTAGAGTGGAATACCGTAGAGTCTATTATCTTAGAGTGGATTGGCATAGAATGGAGTGTTGTAGAGTTGAGTGGCATAGAGTGGACAGTGTTACTTGACACAGATGTAGTGTGAAAATGTGTGATCGGATGTAAATGTAATTTGGCAGGTATATACATTATGAGGTGTAAAGGCTAATTTTTGGCAGCATGTGTGAATCGTATAAGTAGTGTTAACGTTATATGTTTTCAAACACATAGGGGGTTATTACAACTTTGGAGGAGGTGTTAATCCGTCCCAAAAGTGACAGTAAAGTGACGGATATACCACCAGCCGTATTATGAGTTCCATAGGATATAATGGACTCGTAATACGGCTGGTGGTATAGCCGTCACTTTACCGTCACTTTTGGGACAGATTAACACCTCCTCCAAAGTTGTAATAACCCCCATAGTTATATATTGTGTGCAGTATACCATAGTACATGCAGATAGGAAGTCAGTATGTGATTGGCTTATGGCGGTATTTACCAAAGGTAAAATAATTTATGGTGGTCATTACAACATTGGCGGTAAAAGCTGCTTACCGCCGTGCAGAAGACCGCCAATACACTGCCGCGGCTGCGGAAATCTGCCACAGCTATTATGACCCACATCTCGGAATCCGCCGAAATTCAGACACCCACACAAGTCCGCCACACCAAAGGTCAGTGATAAACTGGAGAAAACAAATCCTCCACCGTCACGCCAACAGAAACACGCCCATGCTATCACGACCCACGAATCCACGCGGCGGTCTTTCAACCGTGGTATTCCATTGGCGGTACACACCGCCGCGCTCAAAATACACACATATCTCCAAAACACCGCCACATTGGACAATTCCAAATACACACACCTGATACACATACAAACACTACTCACACACACCCAACACAATATAAAACACACACCTACATCACCCACAAACCCCTACGACCAAAAATTATTGACGAAGACCAGAGAGACTGCACAGCATAGACAACCCCACCACACAGAGGCACACAACACCATCACCCACACAACATCCACGCACAAAACACCACACACCACTACACATCACCACACTCATCACCACATACACCACCCCACACATCACCTACACCACCCCATGGCATGGCAAAGAAACCCCAGGTTCTCCGAGGAGAAGCTCAGGGTCCTGGTGGAGGAAATCGTACGGGTAGAGCCACAGCTATTTGGATCACAAGTGCAGCACACCTCCATAGCTAGGAAGATGGAGCTATGGCGAAGAATAGTCGACAGGGTCAACGCAGTGGGACAGCACCCAAGAAATCGGGACGACATCAGGAAGAGGTGGATCGACCTACGGGGGAAGGTGCGTTCCGTGGTCTCAAGACACAACATCGCGGTACAGCGGACTGGCGGCGGACCCCCACCTCCTCCCCCACAACTAACAACATGGGAGGAGCAGGTCTTGACCATTATGCATCCGGAGGACCTCGGAGGAGTCGGTGGAGGAATGGACTCTGGTAAGTCAAATCTTAACTATCATATCCCCCACCCTACCTGCATGCTATCACACACCCCCACCCTCACCCCCTCCCCTATCACTCCAACTCCTCACTAATGTACTAATAACACAAACCACCCATCCAAACACCAAGCCCTGCATAACACAACAATGCATGGACACCCCTCACTAAAACATGCCCACTGCACATACCCATAACACCCCCCTCAACCACCATCACACAAGCCCCCACACAGGAATGCTAGCACTGGGGTACACGGTCACCCACCCATTGCACACCATGACCCACACAGATGCAATAATCATGCTTTTACACCCCTGCAGGACCACTACCCAATGTCACCAGACAGGAGGGTCCAGACATCTCCACCCCACCCACAGAAGAGGCCCACAGTGATGACAGCAGCTCTGGCCAACTGTTCCAGATGACCAGTCCGGACCATCGTAGGCCTTGGGACAGTCGGTTCCCCACACCCAGTCACAGCCCAACACAGACCTTCCACCCTCTGGAAACACCAGCACAGCACCCACCCAGCGGGCCCATACCTCCGTACCCAGGACACGTCAATCAGCTGTGTGTCCACCACTACAGGGAACCCAGGATAACCCACCACCCCAACAACAGGGACCTGGGGGCAGTGGTAGTGGGCACACGGTCCAGGGGACGGAGGCACAGGAACACAGGGGAACTGGGAGGGCTGCTGTGCGACAGGGGGAGGACAGGCCAAGGGAACCCACTCTCCACAAGGCCCTCTCCTCCATCATGGGAGCATACCACCACTCCCAGGAGACGATGGCTACGGTCCTGGCCAAGTTTCAGGAGACCCAGCGCATGCAGGAGGACCAGTATTTGGGGTTCAGGGAGGAACTCAGAACCATCAGCTCCGCCCTGGGCAACATCGTAGGGGTGCTGAAGGACATACTGAACACCATGAGGGACACCGTGGCACTCCAAGGGGCCCCTGACACTAGCATGGACGATGAACTGCCCACCACCTCCGCCGACGCTAGTGGACAGGACGCCCCGCCACAGGACCACCACACCAGCACCCCACCCCCTGCAGACGGAGAACCACCCCGCAAGCGGTCCCTGAGATCCAGGAACAGGACAGAGCACGATGGCAAAACCCCAGCCAAGAAATTAGACCACCCTGATTGTCATCCCACTGTCCCACTTTGTAACCCTGTACATATTGGAACTGCCCCAGCTCCACTTCCTATGCCCATATGGACAGTGCACCTGTGAGACTAATAGACTGGACTCTGCCATGGACATTCCTCCACCATCACCCCTTACCATTTTACCACCCCCTCCAATATTTAGCAATCCAATAAACACCCTTGAAGCACAAAACAATCTGGAGTCAGTCTGTGATTTTGAAAATGTGTATTAGCTATGACAGTGACAAAATCCGTTCTCAAATGTAATGTCAACATACCTATGTCACACATCACAAGTCCATGAAGAATGAAAGCAGATGACACACGTTGGTAACCACACCTGTGAAACCGTAATGGAAATGTACAACTCAGTTACCAAATACTGCTTGAAACTGACAGACAGGATAGAGGTAGAAGTGTGAAAGTACTTGTAGTAGGCAAGAAAGTGTTCTCACCTGTGTGTCACTGGAAATATTGCTGGATGACTGAGTCCCTGTTGTCAATGTCTTCTTCCTCTGCTTCCTCCTCATCACTGTCCACAGGCTCCACAACTGCCACAACACTGTCATCTGGACCATCCTCCTGCAGAAAAGGCACCTGGCGTCGCAAAGCAAGATTGTGAAGCATACAGCAGGCGATGATGATCTGGCACACCTTCCTTGGTGAGTAGAATAGGGAACCACCTGTCAGATGGAGGCACCTGAACCTGGCCTTCAGGAGGCCGAAGGTGCGTTCGATCACCCTCCTAGTCCGCCCATGGGCCTCATTGTAGGGTTCCTCTGCCCTTGTCCTGGGATTCCTCACTGGGGTCAGCAGCCATGACAGGTTGGGGTAACCAGAGTCCCCTAATAGCCACACAAAGTGCCTCTGGAGTTGACCCATCACATAAGGGATGCTGCTATTCCGCAGGATGTAGGCGTCATGCACTGAGCCAGAGAACATAGCATTTACCTGGGAGATGTACTGGTCTGCCAAACATACCATCTGTACATTCATGGAATGATAACTCTTCCGGTTCCTGTACACCTGTTCACTCCTGTGGGAGGGGACCAAAGCCACATGGGTCCCATCAATGGCAGCTATGATGTTGGGGATATGTCCAAGGGCATAGAAGTCACCTTCAACAGTAGCCAAATCCTCCACCTGAGGGAAAACGATGTAGCTCCTCATGTGTTTCAGAAGGGCAGACAACACTCTGGACAACACGTTGGAAAACATAGGCTGGGACATCACTGATGCCATCGCCACTGTTGTTTGAAAAGACCCACTTGCAAGGAAATGGAGCACTGATAGCACCTGCACTTGAGGGGGGATCCCTGTGGGATGGCGGATAGCTGACATCAGGTCAGGCTCCAACTGGGTACACAGTTCCTGGATTGTGGCACGGGCAAACCTGTAGGTGATGATTAAATGTCGCTCCTCCATTGTCAACAGGTCCACCAGCGGTCGGTACACCGGAGGATTCCGCCATCTCCTCACATGTCCCAGCTGACGGTGCCTAGGAAGGACAACAGCGACCACAGAGTCAAGCAACTCAGAGGTATGTACCCACAGCTACACAGAACACGAAACATAATCCAAAAAGTTGTCTGTATGTGTGTTGAGTCCAGGCCTAGGTATGTGTGACGCAGTTGAAAAAGAAGCCATGTGGGCCCCTGAAATGGCGGCTGCCTGACCTCTAAAGTGGGACAATGGGATGTGAGGTAACTGCGCTGGTGTTGTACACCATCGCGGTAGGCGGTCGAAGACCGCTGCGCTATGCTGCATTGGTTAACATTGGACCCTATGGGTCCCGGGAGCCAATGACGAAGTGCGCCGGCGGTGATGATACGCACCACCGCGGACGTCACCGCCGTGGACGTGACCGCCATTTTCTATCTGTTGAATCACTCGATACCTGATCTTCGACAGGAGAGGACCTATACTGCAAGTGCTGCTGTGACCTCCGTCTGGAAGAGACAATGGCTCGGGCATCTGGGGAAAGGGCCCCTGCCTTCACTACACAGGAGTTGGAGAAGCTCGTGGACAGGGTCCTCCCCCAGTACACGCTACTCTACAGTCCTGCCTCCAGCTACCCATTCCAGTGTTCTTCAGAAACTTTTCCTGAGCAACCTTGACCTCTTTCCCACCACCCCCCCTCCAATTCATAGGTCCCGTACTAGCACCTCAGCCAAAAAATGTCCGGTACCAGTGGTGCCTATTAGAGGTATGTGGAGTGCACTGGGCACCAGGGCAGCCAGTGTGACACGGAGCCACAGCACAGCCAGTCCCCCCCCTGTGCAGCACCAGAAGTTGGACAGTGCCCGACGGGATAGGGGGAAGACTCCAGCCGGCAAAGCCGCTCACAAGGGTCCCGGGGGGACTGTCCACTCAGCTGTGACTCCTCCCAAGGTGGGGAAGGGGCAGAAGAAAGCGCCAAAGTCTGGGAAGAGCAGCACGGCGGAGAAGCCCACCCTCATCCCCTCTGCCCAGGAGGCCACCGCCAGCCCCATCGTCAGTGGCCAGGAGGCCACCGCCAGAGTCAGTGCCCAGGAGGGCAGTCCCATCGTCAGTGGCCAGGAGACCACCGCCAGAGTCAGTGCCCAGGAGGGCCCCGGCAGCCACAGCCCCGCTGGGCAATGAGGGACCGCCATGGCAAGCACCGCTGAACAGGGCAAAGACCACCATGGCAAGCACCGCTGAACAGGTCAGAGACAGCAAAGTCAAGCACCGCTGAACAGGGCAAAGATCGCAATGGTATGCACTGCTGAACAGGTCAGAGACAGCAAAGTCAAGCACCGCTGAACAGGGCAAGCACCGCTGAACAGGGCAAAGACTGCCATGGCATGCACCGCTGAACAGGTCAAAGACAGCAAAGTCAAGCACCGCTGAACAGGGCAAGCACCACTGAACAGGGCAAGCACCGCCAACTCAAGCACCACTAGCCCATGAGCGGCAGGGGCAGTGACGGAACTGGGACCGTCACGGGGAGAGTGATGCACTCTGGGCACCAGTCCCCCTCCAGAACCAGTGGAGACATGCATCCACTCCATCTGTCCTTAACAGGATGAAGCACTCTGGGCACCAGTCCCCCTCCAGAACCAGTGGAGAACAGCATCCACTCCGCCTGTCCTTAACAGGATGAAGCACTCTGGGCACCAGTCCCCCTCCAGAACCAGTGGAGACTGTTATCGACTTGAGAGACTGTGGCTTTGCACTCCCCAGGATTGAACAGTGGGCAAACCACCCACTGTAGAGACTTGAGAGACTGTGGCTTTGCACTCCCCAGGATTGAACAGTGGGCAAGCCACCCACTGTAGAGACTTGAGAGACTGTGGCTTTGCACTCCCCAGGATTGAACAGTGGGCAAACCACCCACTGTAGAGACTTGAGGGACTGTGGCTTTGCACTCCCCAGGATTGAACAGTGGGCAAGCCACCCACTGTAGAGACTTGAGAGACTGTGGCATTGCACTCCCCAGGATTGAACAGTGGTCAAACCACCCACTGTAGAGACTTGAGAGACTGTGGCTTTGCACTCCCCAGGATACATCAATGGGCATGGAGCCCCATTGTGGATCTGGCGTGGTGCTGTCATCCGGCTGAGGTGCCCCCCCTTCCCTTCCTCCTGAGGTGCCTGTTGTATTTCTATCTGACGCCCCAGCAGTGTTCTCTCCGTTTTGCTCAGGTATCGTGTGTGGGCCTCGCCCATGCATTTTGGGCCCAGTGGTCCACGGACATTGAATGGTGCATACCTGTACTACTAATCGTGATGTATATTTTGTTGAATGTGTATATATATCTGTATATATTTGGTTACTGTATTTTGATATATTACAATGGTTGCACTCATTTCCTTTTGTCTTTGCATTCTTCCGGGGTGTTTGGGGGTTGTTACTGTAATGTTTGGATATGCATTGGTGTTTGTGTTGTAGTGGGTGAGGGTAGGGGTGGGGGTGGGGGTGTTGCGTGTGTGTGTCCCTGACTTTTGCCTCCCCCCTCCCCTATGTCGTAGGTGCAGTACTCACCGTTGTCTTCGGCGCCGGCGTTGATGATGTTCGTACAGGAGCAGGAAGACTATTGCAGGGAGTATTTGGAGATCCGGCTCCATGGTGTCCTCCTTCCTCGTGGAGTGTGTAGAGGTGAGTGTTTTCCCATTGAAATGGCTGTTTCCGCCGTGTTTTTATCCACGGTGAATCCGCCTCGGAAAAGGTGGCGGATTGGTAGGTTGTGATACTGTGGGCGGTACTTTGTCTCCCGCCTGTCTGTTGGCGGTGACCGCCGCGCTGTTTGTCTTTACCGCCGTGGCGGTCGGAGTGTTAAAGTGGCTGTCTTTGTTGGCGGTTTCCGCCACGGTCATTATTTCCTTTTTTTTCCGCCGGCCTGTTTGCGGTCTTACCGCTGCTTTAACACCGTCCGCCAGGGTTGTAATGACCCCCTATGTGTTTCATGGCATTCTGGATTAGGGTCTTTGGTGTAGCTAAGTAGTAAGTTTTATTGTTGCTCACTATGCATTGCCACTTTGTTAAAGAAATAATAGGTAGACAAATAGATTAATATCTTTTAATATATTTTATAATAATCTAGGAAGAACTGCTCATTTTTTTAAATTAGCACACTAATTTGTAGGTATTATTGCGCTACTCCATAGACTTTTTTTGTGCACATTTAAATATGTTAAAAATCGAAAGTACATTTTATTATATTTGTAAAATACATTGTAATATAGTCCATACATTTTTTTTTGCTTATTTGCTGTGTTTTTAATTTGCTTTTGGAACACCTGTAGCCCTGAAGCAGAATCGCAGTACTCTGTGTATTTGTTTACAAATATACAGAAACTTACAAATATTGGTAATAGGTAGGGATAAAATGCCAAACCTAATACTTACCTAGATCTGAAGATGTAACGCAGAACACAGCAAAACTGTACCCAAAACAATTTGGCTGCCTTTAACTTTAGTAAAGGCAGTCATTAGCCGATCACTTAATGACTTGTCATCACTATGTACCACGGTACTTCCGCAAAACACTGCAAAATACAGCAAAATCTTGTAAAACTACAGTGACAACATATATCACTAAGTTAAAATGCTTAATAACTTAAAAAAATACTTACCCTACTTAACTGTAGGTCTGAAAAGGATTGTCTGCGTAATACAATGTCTAATCCCGCCAAATTTCATGCAAATCCATTCCATCTTTTTCATACTCCGTAGAGTACAAAGGTCTATGGAAAATGCATTGGTGGAGAAACACATTTTGGGAACTTCCCTTTTAACTTTGCACCCCTCTTGACTAATCACTGTGAAATTATGCATCATCCTCCAATGTAGGTAAAAGAATAGGTCTGCAGAATATTGTGGTCAATTGTCAAATAGATGCAAAGTTATTTGTGAAAAACCTGAGGCACTCCTATCTCTGGAAACCCTATCTATATATATATATGAGGAGGGGAATAAAGGGAATAAAAGGATGAGGGCTGAGGAGTGGAGAAGAGAAGAGACCAGAGAAGTCAAGAGGGGAGGGAGAATGGAGAGGAAAGTGGAAGCGGAGGGGAATGGATTGGAGGGGAAGGGAAGGGAAGGAGTGGCAGGGATGGGAAGAGGGGATAGGATGGTATTGGAGTTGGAAAGGAGATTGGAGAAAAGGGGAGGTGAGGCACTTAGGGAGGTGGGAGAAAAGAGGAGAGGGAAGGAAGAAGAGGTGTGGCAATAGAAGGGGAGGGGAGAGGAGAGAAGGGGAGGGGAGAAGAGGGGAGAAGATGAACCTAAAGGAAAAGGAAAAGGAAAAGGACAGGAAAGGAAAGGAAAGGAAAGGAAAGGAAAGGAAAGGAAAGGAAAGGAAAGGAAAGGAAAGGAAAGGAAAGGAAAGGAAAGGAAAGAAGGAGAGCTGAGTGGAGCAGGATTCAAGAGAGAAGAGCAGATAAGAGACGCTGGAAGGGAGAGGAGAGTATGGGAGAAAGAGGAGAAGAAAGGAGAGGAGATACAAGGGGAGGCAGAATGGAGGAGTGGAGAAGGTAGGTGAGGGGAGAGGAGGACATGGGATAGGAGAGGAGTAGAGGAAGAGAGGAGAGGCGACAAGGTAGAGCGATGATGAGAGGAAGGGGGCAGGGAGGAGAGGAGAGAAGAGAGAGGAGGGAATGTGGAGGGAACAAGAGTGGAGGGGAGAGAATAGATGGGAGGGGAGGGAGAAGGAGATGGGATGGGAGGAGGTAGGTGGAAAGGAGGAATGGGGAAAAAGAAAGGACGTGAGGGGAGCAGAAGGGAAGAGGAGCGGGTGGGAAGTGAAGGAAGTAAAAGGGAAGGTAGAAGGGAAGAGGAGTGGATGGGAGGGGAAAGAGCGAGAAGAGAGATGAGTGGAAATTGGAATTGGAGAAGGTGTAGATAAAGGGACTGGAGAGGTAGAAGGGAAGTAGAGGGTGAGGGGATGGGGAGGGAAGTGAAAGGGGTGGCAGGAGGGGATGTGAGGTGGAAGGGCGAAAAGAGATTGGGATGGAGAGGGAAGAGACGGGGATAGGAGAGGAAGGGGAGAAGGGGAGGGAAGTAGAAGGGAAGAGGGAAGGGGTAAGAAGAGGATGGGAGAGGAGGTGTAAGGGAGATGGACGTAAAGAGGTGGGAAGGAGAAAGGGAGTGAAGTGGAAGGGAAGAGCGTGGGGGAGTGGAGTAGATGGGTGGGGAATGGCAGAGAATGGGAAAGGAAGGGGGAGGGGAGGGAAAGGGAGAGAAGGGAATGGGCAGGTGGGTGGGGAGAAGTGGAAGAGATCAGGGGAGTGGATAAAAGGGGATGGCAGGGCAAGGTAGGGCTGAGGCAGGGGATGGGGAGAAGAAAAGGGAGAGGAGGGACAAAGCATTGGCAGGGAGGGAAGTGGGAGAAGAAAGGGAGGAGGGTATATGGAGTGGAAGGGAAGGAGGAAAGGGAGGGAAGTAAAAGGGAATAGGGGAGAGGAGTGGATAGAATACAGAGGGAGGGGAGGAGGAAAGTGGGAGGAAAGGGGGAGTGAGGGGGAGAGAAGAGAGAAGAGTGAGAGGAGGGAAGTGTAATGGAGGAGAGGAGTAGTGTCAAGGAAAGAGAGGAGTGGGGAGAAAGGAAGAGGGAAGAGTGGGAAGGAGGGAAGAGGGGAGTAGAGATGAGAAGTGGGGAGGAGGGAAGAGGGAGGAAAGAGGGAATGAAGAGGAGGGAAGAGGGTGAGGTGAGGTGAAGAGCAGAGTGGGGAGGTTGGAAGATGAGAAGAAGGGGAGGGGAGAAGGAGGCAGAAATGAGGAGATGATGGAGGGGGAGGAGGAGGAAGTAGGAGGAGAGAAAAGGAGGAAGAGGAGGGGGAGGATGGGATGGGAGTAGGGAAGTGGAAAGGGGGGAAGAAGAGAAGGAAAAATAAGAGGTGCAGAAAAGGAGAGAGGGGGTGCAAGAAGGGAAGAGGGGAGAGGATGGGAAAGGAGTGGAGGGAAGTGGGAGAGGATGAGGTGAGAGGGGAGGGAAGGGAAGTGGGGTGAAGGAAGGAATGGGATGGGAAGGAGAGAGAAGCAGAAGGGAAGAAGAAAAGGACACAGAGAGCATGGGAGTGGTGGAGAAATGGATAGGAGAGGATAGGAGGGCCAGGGAAGGGGAGGGAAGTGGAAGTAAAGAGGGAGAGGAGGTTACAGGACGGAGGGAAGTGTAAGGAGGTAAGAGAAGAGGTGGGAGAACTGAGGGGAGGGAAGAGGAGAGCATGGGAGGGTGAGAGCAGTGGAAGGGAACAGGAGAGCGTGGAGCAGGAAAGTGGAAGGGAAGAGGGAAATGGGGAGGAGGAAAGTGGAAGAGGGGAGTGGGAGATGGCAGAGAAGGGAGAAGAGAAAAGAGAGAAAGGGGTGGGGAGAGGAAAAGAGGAAGGGAAGGGGGAGGGGGGAGGTGGACAGTCAAAGGAAAGAGGAGTGGGGAGGAGGGAAGATGAAAGTGGAAAACAAGAGGTGAAGGAGGAGGAAGGATGAAAGAGGAAGGAGAGGAGAAGGAGAAGATAGGATGGTGTTATATTGGATGAGAGTTAGCAAGTGTGAAGGAGGGGAGAGGAGAGACAAGGGAATGCGGAAGAGAGGAGACGAGCTGAGGAGAAATAAGGGAAGAGAGGAGGGAGTAGAGAAGGGGATGGGAAGAGAGGAGAAGAGAGAAGAGGGGAGGTGGAAGAGAAGAGGATAGGAAAATAGAGTGGAGGGTGGAAAAGGGGATAGGAGGGGGATGAGATGAGACCTGCAATGAGAGAAGGTAAGATAATGG